>NW_023276562.1:5000-353281 GCF_013357705.1 Chelonus insularis | reverse complement strand
TCCAAGAGAAATCGTCCTAACCCTTTTTTTTATATTCTCCAAACTTCCAAATTTTAAGTTCCCAATTCGTTACGATTTCACCAAAGTGAAATCGCTTCCTGTTTACAGGTTCATATCATTTTTCTACTCTAGTTACGTCACAGGACTCTTACCCTTTCCCTCGAAATTTAGACCCTTTAAATAAGAATGTTCCCTAGGATTAAGCAATCAGTTTTGTCAAAATCTCTGTACGAAAAGCATCTCATCTCAAAACTTTAATGTACTTAAGTTACTAAATAAAGATTAAGTTCACTTGAAGTCTTGGTATCCAACAAATTGGCGACGAGGAATCGGATTGGTTCGACGCTTCAGTTCAGTGTAAGTGGAAAGCAGCAACTCCACCCTGACACGCGACAATTTTTATTGTTTTCATCGGACCACGGACAAGATAAAGTTTCCCGATCTGGTTGTACACTGGAAGTAGCATCTCCAGCACCGATCACATCACTTTATCATCTACCAACTTCAAGGCGAGGAGAAACCACGGATTGGCTGTCAACGTAGACCTAGCAACTCTACCCCAACCGTGCATCGTAAGCAGTAACTGTAAGTGCTCAAACTTTGATATTCTCATTTCAACAATCTTGCAAGAACAACCCTTTCCATTCACCTTCTAAATCTATCATGGCAAATAACGATTCAAACGCGTCATCCTCAGAATCATTAACTGTTTCTTTAGACTTTTAATTAAATTGATTCCCCAAACATTCGACGGTGATCGATACAAAGTTCGCAGCTTCATCAAACAAGTCGATTCGGTATTTGAAATAGCATCAGAAAACCAAAAGAAAGCTTTGTTATTATTCGTAAAAAGTAGGATAACTGGGAAGGCTAGAGAGCAAATCGACATACACTGTAACCTTACAACTTGGGCTGAGATTTCAGACCTCTTATTAAATCTTATCAAGACAGAAAATCATTTGATCAACTCCTAGAAGAACTAAGTAGCATTAAACAAACTTTTGGAGAGAATATTTCTTCATTCTATCAAAGGCTAGAAGACCTCTCATCGCGAATATTAGCTGTTGTTCATGCATCGGGAGAAATAGGCGAAAAGCTAGTCGGTCGTATATCTATGATCACCGATATGACTCTCAACAGATTTATTTATCATAGCCATCCACAAATATCTCAAATGCTTCGATATCGTGACTTTAAGACTATCAATCATGCTTTTACGGCCGCAATAACAGAAGAAAAAGCTCTACGTTTAAAATATCATCATACTAACGATCGGAAAAATACCTATAAAACTAGAAATAATTCCAACTTTAAATCTCATTCCAATGACCAAATGATAAATTTTAACTCACCAAATAGCAATGAACAAAATCAAAAACAATGTCGATACTGTAAAAAATTCGGGCATGTCATTGAAGAATGTCGTAAAGACAACATGCAAACAATCGGAAAAATCATTATAATCAAACTCCTAATAACAATTATAACAATCAAAATCAATCTCATACTAACAATTATAATAAGACAGCTCAGTCTAAAGGTAGAGTAAATTTCCAAAATATTCAAGACTCCAATCAAATGGATCCTTCTACCTCTAATTTACTCCAAAACCCGACCAATCTTATGAGGAGCCTAATCAAAGTTTAACCTCTTTTTGCGCGCAAGTGTGTTGACAATAAACACAACCGACCTAACGTACCTCTTATTCGAATCTGAATCGTCGAACTCCTCAGATGGGACATTAAAATTGCTTCTTGATACGGGTGCATCAGTATCTTTAATTAAATCATCGAGTATTCAAAAATATAAAATAACTAATCCTAAATCAATGATCTTAAATGGTATTTCTAAAAACGCGCCTCTCCAAACATTAGGTGAGACCCAAATAAATCTTCAACTACATGGTCATAAAATCCCTTTCACAGCTCAGGTACTTGACGTTCTTACAAATATACCGTTTGACGGACTGGTAGGTCAAGACTTCTTACGAAATAAAAAATGCAATATTGACTATAGCAAAGCTCTATTGTCAATCGAATCATTACCTTTTGAGATACCTCTTTATACAAATACTCCTCAATACATAAACTCAATCATTACAAGTCCTAGAACAGAAACTGTAATTACTGTAAAAGTAGAGAACGCTAAAAAACTCAAAGAAGGAATCGTAGAATCACAAAATCTAAATCAAGACCCAAATTTAATCATTCCTAACTCAATTATAAAAATTCACGACCAAAATCTTGCTTTAATTACCGTAATCATACCTCCAACGAAGTCAAGCAAATCTCTACCCCTTTGATAAAAATTGAAGAAACTCTAACCCAAGCACATATTTTCACTGCTGCTAGTAAAAATGAAAAACAAGATCAGCATATTATGGTGAAATACAAACTTCGGCTCAATCACTTAAATCTAGAAGAACGAGAATCTATAGAAGAAATTGTGAGACATTCAGCGATATTTTTCTTTTATCAGATGAACAATTAACGACCACTACTGCAGATCTCCATTCAATTGAAACCTATGATAATATTCCGGTCCATGTAAAAGCTTATAGATATCCCGAGATTCATAGACAAGAAGTCAATCAACAGATTGAAAAATGCTAAAACACGGCATCATCAAACCATCACTAGCCCCTGGTCAAGTCCACTTTGGGTAGTCCCCGAAAAAACTGGACGCCTCTGGAGAACGGAAATGGCGTATCGTAATAGACTATAGAAGACTAAACGAAAAGACAGTAGGTGACGCATACCCTCTCCCTAATATTGAGGATATTCTAGACCAGTTAGGACATGCACAATACTACAACCACCACTTTAGATCTAGCCAGTGGGTTCCACCAGATTAGAATGGACCCAAAAGACGCTCCAAAAACAGCTTTCTCGACCCCCGAGGGTCACTACGAGTATACACGCATGCCTTTTGGCTTAAAAAATGCACCAGCTCGATTCCAGCGTATGATGCAGACTGTCTTAATGGGTTTAAATAATAAACAATGCTTTGTCTATATCGATGATATAGTTATATACGGTTCATCATTAGAGGACCATAATAGAAAATTAATCAATGTCTTCTCTAGATTACGCGAATATAATCTAAAATTACAACCCGACAAATGTGAATTTTTAAAACGCTCCTGCGTCTATTTAGGTCATGTAATAACAAATCAAGGTGTCAAACCTGATCCCAATAAAGTACAAGCAATTTCAAACATGGTTAGTCCAAAAGATCCAAAACATGTTAAAATATTTCTTGGAATGATAGGCTACTACAGAAAGTTTATCCCTAACTTCTCAACTATAGCTAAAACCACTCACTATATTGTTGAAAAAAGAAACTCCATTCGTTTGGTCTAAAGATCAAGAACAAGCGTTTCACAAATTAAAGAATTACCTGATCAACGAACCTCTATTACAGTATCCCGACTTTAAACTTCGCTTTACATTAACTTGCGATGCATCCAATGTAGGCATTGGTGGCGTTTTATCACAAATCAAAACGATGACGACCTACCAATCTCCTATTATTCTAGAACATTAAATAAAGCCGAGCAAAAACTATTCAACCACTGAAAAAGAATTATTAGCAATCATTGCTTCAGTCGAACACTTCAGACCATATCTGTATGGAAGAGAATTTGATATTTTCACTGATCATCGACCACTCCAGTGGCTGTTTAATTGCAGAAATCCCTCTTCTAAACTTGTACGATGGAGACTGAGACTCAGTGAGTACCAATACCAAATTAAATACAAACCAGGTAGAATTAATTCCAACGCAGATGGACTTTCTCGACTTAATCAAACCGAACATATAAATCACATTATTAGTCACGTTAATAAAACCGAAAAGATTGAATTAAATTATCAAAGCTTTATCAAGTATCATTACATGAATCGAGACGTCATTGAATATGAAATCGAAAAAACCCCATTACCTAAACTTCATGTTCCTTACGTAATACTTTGGTCACAAGATTTAGACGAGAGTAACGAATACTCAAATTACCTACAAACAAACTTCGATTTAACTGAGATAAAATCATCAATAAACGGATACTCAAAATTCAAAATAAAAATCAAATAGGTTACATCCTCTTTCCCAAAAATCATCATCACGACAAGCTAGAGTATAAGAATATCTTTGAAACTCTAAAAAATATCAAACCTGAAATCGGAAATCAGAAATTCGTATTTGTTCCACCCGTAAAAGATACTAATATAAAAATTTCTCACTTAAACGAAATGATTAAATTCATCTATCCAAAAAACGAAATAACAATTCTAAATACTCAGAAAACTTATCCTAAAGACCAAGATCAAATAAAAATAATTCTTAAAGAAAATCATGATAGCAAATTAGCAGGACATTATGGTTTTAATAAAACCTATGCAAAAATCAAAGAACAATACTCTTGGCCAAACATGAAATCCGACATAAGAAAATATATTAAAACATGTCATTCATGTCAATTAAATAAGACGAATTTCAAACCAACCAAGCAACCTATGGAAATTACAACGACGTCCGAAAAACCATTCGAAAGATTAGCAATCGACATAGTAGGTCCACTTCCTCTTACCGAATTAGGAAACAAATTTATCGTGACCGCGCAAGACGATCTCACGAAATATTCTTTTGCATATCCAACTCCGAATCACGAAGCTACTACAGTAGCTAAGATACTAACACAAATATTCACCAGTTTTTGGAATCCCTAAGAAATTTTTGACAGACCAAGGCACGGATTTTATGTCTAATTTAATAAAAGAACTAGCAAGTCTCTTCAAAACTAAACATCTGACAACAACTCCATATCACCCACAGACAAATGGTGCATTAGAGCGTTCCCATTTAACCCTAAAAGATTATCTAAACATTATATTAAGGCTGACCAATCTAACTGGGACGAATATTTACAATTTGCGATGTTCAGCTATAATACCTCCCTGCATAAGTCTACGAATTACTCCCCCTATGAACTACTCTTCGGTTACAAACCATATCTACCTTCTTCTATTTGTCAAGAACCTAAATTCCATTATACATATGACGATTACATTCGATCCTTACAACACAGACTCAATGTCTCTTTCAAAATAGCCCGGGATCATACTCAAACTTCAAAAGAAAAAGCAAAGAAAATTACGATAAAACTGCAAAAAAGGTTTCATTCAAAGTTAATGATTTAGTCTGTATCTATCAAAAACAGATCCGGCCAGGACTATCAAAAAAACTATCTAGCCATTTTAAAGGCCCATTTAAAATCGTGCACGTACACCCTAACAAAACAGTAGATGTTCAAGTAGGCAAAAAGGTTATCACATACCACACTAACCTACTGAAACTTTTCTTTCCAGATGAACGCAATACTCTTGCTACTTTTCATGACTCTTCACCCAACCTTTAGTTCCTATTACCAAAATAACGTCCTTACCAATTCCAGTGGAATCTTTTATGATAAATTAGGAATATCTAAAGTATCCAACTCTAAACTAACATTGATAACTCACCTTAACTATACTCATCTTAATGAAGGCCGAAAAACGTTGATTGAAAGTCTAACGCGAACTCGTGGTCTTGCAGTAAAGGTTTAATTCAACCAGAAGACCATAACAAGGTCACTATCATTGCGAAAAAACTTTAGCCTTGATAGAATCAGAAATCCAAGTTATCAATAAACAAAACGATATTCTTCTCGGAATGATCAGCGATCTAAAACTTAGAAAACGACGTGGACTGATAAATGGTGTTTCATATGCACTCAACTGGCTGTTTGGAACACCAGACGCCGACGACGCTCAATTTTATACTGACAGTATAAAAACATTACTGAACAATGACAAACAAACACAAACTCTTTTAAAATCCCAAGTCCAAATAATGACCAGTACCATAAAAATTTCAATAGCTCTCTACTTTCACTGAAAAGCCAAGAATACAAGCTAAACGAAAATATAAAACAAATCGAGCAATTTGCATCAGAGACAAATAGCCAATTACAATTATTACTCGCGGGATCTCTGATGACCGAACACATATTATCATTGCAAATTTTTTACAAGTAAAAAGTTACAGGAATATCGAGAATTTGTTGAATCTGTGAACTTAGGAATCTACAACCAACCGTCTCTTTCTCTACTTAGTCCATCTATATTACTTGAAGAGTTATCAAAATACAAAGGAGAAAACGAATTTATCTTAGAACCAAATCGTAATAACATCATCACATTCTATAAATTTATGAAATTAGATATATTTTTGTCACGAAATAATGTGCCATTTTTGCTTTCAAAATACCATTAGCGAAAAAGGTTCTCTATGACCTTTAATCACCTCATAACCTCTTCCAATACAACATCAAAATCACTCTTACGTTCCTATATTCAACCTCAAGCTCCTTATTTCCTTTTATCACTTTCCAAAACCCACCATGTATTCTTGCAAGAGTTGTCTGAATGCAGCGAGTATCAAAATGGAGAGTACATCTGCACGAACATTCATGCAATAAAAGCAACAGATCCTCCAAACTGTGAGATGGAACTTCTACTATCTCATACCAAGAAGATACCACCTAATTGCGAAGTAAAACAAATTAAGGCTACTATCGAATCCTGGACATATATCAACTACAACAGATGGATTTACGTCTTACACGATCCAACAACACTGACTCTCGTCTGTGATGACCATCACCACATGGAAGACATAGTCCTTCATCGAACAGGAATCCTGCACCTCAGCAATCAGTGCAAGGGATATACTACATTGTACGCAATCGAACCAACAGATTTTGGTAATAAAAACGTCACATATTACGTGCCTCCTATCAAGCTTATAAGTGACGATTGCTGTATTTATTCATCAAGACTCGAACATCCTATCTCTCTCAAATTGAAACCTGTGAAACTAACTAATATAGACCTCACTGACCTAAAATTTGCATCGAAGAAATTGAATGATTTTGACGAATATTAACTAAACAACTCAACGAACCATTTATCGTTACACATTCAAGTTGGTACAGCATATTAATATACGTACTAACAGCATTAGTAATAATGATAATCTGGATTAACTGCTGTCGATGGTGTGGATGTCTATATGGGATTAAAAGACTTTGCTGTTTTACACGAAGTCCTCAGAATGGTGAAATATTACCACCTGTCATTAAAAACTTTATCAATTGCAACTTCGATTCTGATCTTCGAAAAGAATACCAAGAAGCCAGCGGCGACATCGTTCTTCGAGAAAGGTCCAACCAACCTCTTAGAGGAGAACTCACTTCCAGAAATTGCAGAAGAAGACTCACCGGCAGAAGTACGAATAGAAGATAACCAGACACCACCAGCTATCCGACTTAGAAGAAGCACAACACCGATATAACCGATATATTTTTTATAATCTTACGTTCTATATCTTAATTATTTCAAAATTATTGTTCATTTCTCATGTGTTATTCCTATTATGTACTATTTTAAATTTATACACTAAATATTTCAAGAGTATTGAAGACCAATGCCTTCATACTTAACGAGGAAGGTGTTAGATACCATTCCCCATTATCATAAGTAAGAACCGATTTCACTAGAGTTCTAATATTTGTCACGAACTCCTTTTTTATGTATCCTGTCATAAACAGCCCTTTTAAAATACCTTCCAAGAGAAATCGTCCCTAACCCTTTTTTTATATTCTCCAAACTTCCAAATTTTAAGTTCCCAATTCGTTACGATTTCACCAAAGTGAAATCGCTTCCTGTTTACAGGTTCATATCATTTTTCTACTCTAGTTACGTCACAGGACTCTTACCCTTTCCCTCGAAATTTAGACCCTTTAAATAAGAATGTTCCCTAGGATTAAGCAATCAGTTTTGTCAAAATCTCTGTACGAAAAGCATCTCATCTCAAAACTTTAATGTACTTAAGTTACTAAATAAAGATTAAGTTCACTTGAAGTCTTGGTATCCAACACTTCTCTGAGTTGCTTGAATTACAAGAAAATATTCTATGCTATAAAAATGGATAAAAGTTTTTTTGTTACAAATAAAAAATATTATTCAATATTGCCAAAAATATTTTTTGTTCGATTTATATTAGAAATAATTTTATTTTCTTGTTTTGAAAGAGATTATCATATTTTTGTATAAATGTTTTAAAGATAAATAAAATGAAATTATTGTAAAGCAACAAGAAAAATATTTCATACACTTCAATGGAAAATTTTACTGAAAAATATACATTTTTACAAATTTATTCAATTCCTTCAATCAAACTGACATTGAAAAAATTTGTCAGTCTTCTGAAAGCTTTTTACTACTGAAAAATATGTATTTTATCACTGTTCATTGACGTGAAATATTTTGAAAAATTAAATTACCTATTCTGAAACAAATTTTTTTACATTTTTTCGATTTCTAACCGAAATTTTAGCTAAGGTACGCTTAGTCGAGTATTTTTTTGTTTTTATTTCATTGAATATTATCATTAACATTTATAGGTCTCGAGCTTAAAAGAATATTTCATCAACCATACACGGAGATAATTTTTTCACTAAATGTTAGTGCAAAAATGACAAGTGCACGTTTCGAAATTTAGAAGTAAACATATTTCTGTTCAACAGTGAATTTTGGGTTGTCGTAATTAATTCTTTTACTAAGACACCTTTTAAGTCACAAGTTTACTTACACGAACTCAAAATTTACTATCGAATAGAAATATTTTTACTCATAAAATTCGAATCGTGGATTTGTTACTTTTTGCACTTACATTTAGTGAAAAAATTCTCTCTGTGTAGTTATTGAAACACGGGAAATAATTTTGACTTCACAGATAATATAGGCGTGTCTCGATATTTTTTAAAAATATTGTGATTATAGTATTATAAACAAAGAAATAGATAGAATGATTAAATATATTTTTTTATAAATGAACTAAGTATAAATACCTGTCTGTCACTTTTCCTGTAAGCATCAAAGATCCTCCAAACATGTTCCGGTCCCGCAGTCGCCGACGGTGTTTGCTTTTGCGCCTCAAATTCGTCCCATATCGGATTATTCCCAATAACGTTTAGTTGAGTACCCCTGAACTTAAACATGGCAGAAAAACCCCATCCAATGTCAAACGTTCATCAATTGACTTGGTCGAGCTCTTTTACTCTTTCCTATTACCTCTGAAACTAATTTACAGTTTGATTACCAATTGTCTGCCATAATATTCTTCATTTTTCTGTACTATTCTCTACAGTAGTCAGTTGTCGTAAAAGTGTTTCCTGTCGTTCAATGATAAAAAAAAATCATTTTCCTGCATGACAACTTTTTTCTATTTTTTTTCCAGTCCTTTTCACGAAGAATACATCCATAGAAAATTGAAAAGGGTTCTAGTAAATGGATAAAGTATGGTCAATCTCTTTTACTTGGCTCGAGTAAACGTACAACTAACATCTCTTTTCTTGTATCTTTGTTTCGGTTTCTTGTTCTCTTTCAACTACAATTTAATTCATCATTTGGTTTCTTTTATCACCATTTACTGTATAATATTGAATGTCCTCTAAATTTTTTTATTTTATTTTTAATCTATTTATAGGGTAATACTTATCATTATTTATCTGTTGCATTAATTTTCGTTTCATTTGTTCTAGCATTTGATAATCCTATTAAAAAGTAGATGAAAGTAGCAGAGGAATAGTTAATTTATGTATGAATAAAAGCGAAAATGAATAAAATGGAAAACTCGCTCAAATGTGTATATATGTATATATCCGTCTCTAATTAAATTCAGTGGTCGAGGAAAACCCAAGTGAGACGAGAGTTCGTAAATCATTAGTAAAAAAGTTTATTTTACAGTGACAGTTTTCATCGGGATATATAAACGTCCTTCCAAGTTTTGATTTGACCTGTATGTTGTACAATCGTATAGTCATGTTACTGCTATAACTGCATTGCAAATCCAAGTGTGTTATTCTTATAGACACTTTTAACAAGCTAGGCCTTTTCAATGTTAAATTCCGTAAACAAATTATAGATTTTTCACACACTGTGAAACGTGTAAAAAGTATCTACAAATCATGTATAATTTGTTTATCGACATTTTACATTGAACACACTTTATGCGTGTTATTTTTAACCCATTTGTAAAATTTTAGGATTTGTAGTGTATGAGGGTTATTGTCGAGTTGGTACGCAAAACAAAAAAATTTTAAGAGCTAAAAAAATTTCTACATCTTTTTTTTAATTAATTGAATTTTGTATAAAAGTATGTCTACTTTTTATCATTATTTTTCAAGATGTAAACTTGTAAATGTGTTATAAAAAACTTCGAAACAATAGGAAGTGATTCATTGAAAAAATTCATTTACAGAAGCTCCAATCTAAATTATATTACTTCAATAACTTAAAGTAAGTTACTTCATTTTAACAGGAACTGAAAATTTTAATTTTCGATATTTTTTAATTTATAAAAAACATGATCAAAGCTTTATTTGCATGTTATTATCTAACTGATGCTTTTATAAGAGCGTGAATCACTTTTAACACACATTAAAGAGATGTTTGAGTTGGCTCTTAATCGGACAATATTTACCAACATTACACAATGCAGGTTTTCAGAATATTTACCATAGTACTATGTTAAATAATTACTATAAATGAGGGGATTCATTTATCTGTTTAACTATTTTTCATTATTATGAATTATTTTCACAGAGAGAAGTTTGAAGTAAATTTTACTACAAAATTTGAATAATTTTGTTTTGTTGTAACTTTAGAACAGAATCTGTAGAAATTAAAACAACACAATAATATATTTCTACATACTTTAAAACTGAAAGATACTACAAAATTTAAACGTTAAAAATCAATACTGTTACAATAAGTTTCGGATGAAAAATTAATTATAATAAAAATAACAAATTTTAGTACTTTTTAATTTAAGCTCTTTATATATGCCGAAGTAGAACATAAATAATATTACGTAAATATTAATAATTCTTATGAAAGATGTATAGTATGTCATTGATATATGAATATAATCTCGAGATATTAAATATAGAGTTAAAAAAGAAAAATTGAAAGATTTTAATATGCTACCGATACAAAAAATATGCATATAACACGTGAAAAAAATAGAATTTTTTTCGTTTTTTATTATTATAAAAAACATAATTTTTTATCAAGTAAAATTTTTCTGTAATTTGAAAGGTTTTATGATTTATATAAAACCGTATGTTTATCGATAATTAATACACATACCATTAAATAAATATTCAACAGAGATTGAAAATTACAAATATTTAAATCGTTTAATTAGCATGACTTTGTGTAATTACTATTCAGTAAATCTGGAGTGTATTAAAATAGCATACCTCAAGTATGCTTAGTGTTTAATTACACAAATTATACCTTTTTTTACTCATTTTGAATTGAAAACACTTCAGAGTGTTTAAAGATGTCATAATAAAAAGAATGAAATAAATTTTGTCATTTTTATAATAATAGTTTATACTCTAATTAGGGGAAATTTTTTAAGGTACTTATAAGAAAACTGAATTAATTTTAAATTACCATAATATTCTTTATATACATTTTTTTCAAGAATCTAACCGCCTAAATAATTATAAAAGATTTTGTGAGGCATTTTAAAGCATATTTTTGCCGAGAAACTAATGAGTTATAATTAAGTAGTATGTACTTGAATAATTTTCTTTTCTTTATGATAGTACATTATTAGCTGTTAAAATATATTATTTCTCTTTATTTTTTTTGTAAAAATAGAAAAAAAAATTACTTCCAACTTGGGCTGTAGTGATTTTTTTTTAAAAAAGATATGCATGTTGATATTCATTTTTCACAATATGGGTAAAGAAATAATTTTTTTAAACTCTTCATTTCCATACAATACATTCCATAAAATACATATGGTTATAAATAAAATAAAAATGTCGTTATCTGTATAAAATTAAAATTTATACATATATGAAGGTTAAAATTTTGAGTTTAATAGGAAGAGAAAGTAAAATATTTAACGAATAAATTACGTTAATAATGTAATTTTCATTTAAAAAAAAAAAAAAAAATAATTAAAAGTGAAACTTGATGTTGATCAGTTTAAATAAATAACAAATAGAAGAGAAATTTATTATCAGATGACATTCAAATAATGTGAACAATCGAAAGCGACCTTTTGAATGCATCAGAAAAAGCATTCATATAGAATTCAAACAAACGTAACACATGATAAAACATTCAAAGAAAAACTCTAAAAAATAATCTAAATAAAGACATGAAAAATGTTTATTTTAAAAGTAAAACTATTGAGTATTCAAATTCTTTATCATTTAAAAATATGTCAAAATTTTTATGCAACTTCTCTATGATGCTTTTGATAATTAATTATTAGAGGTATTTGTCCTTGAATCATTCACTACAAATCAAGGTGTATTCATGTTACACATCTAAACATGTTAAATATGACTTCACCTATTTGATTAACATTTTAGTCACTTTTTACACATTTAGAAATGCATTAA
This sequence comes from Chelonus insularis, assembly GCF_013357705.1. Lineage (NCBI taxonomy): Eukaryota > Metazoa > Arthropoda > Insecta > Hymenoptera > Braconidae > Chelonus > Chelonus insularis. The sequence goes on along the minus strand of NW_023276562.1, from coordinate 340,752 downwards.
AAGTGAACACAATGATTATTAAATGAATGACGTCATATTTAACACGTTTAGATGTGTAACAAGAATGCACTTGGATTTACAGTGTTTACACGAATAAGATTAAAGTTATTAGTAAAATTAACTACTGAATTTTAATGAAACATTTGAGAATTTTTTAAAATAAGAATGGATGAATTATAAGTTCTCAAATAATAAAATTATGATAGAAATATAATTAAAAGGAATTTTAAGTATTTTATCATAAGAGAAATTGAATCGATATGTAACTTAAGTAGATCAAGATAATTGGAAATTAACTACAACTTTTTCAATTATTTTTATTCTGGTACTTGATAAATGAATAATATGATGAGCCTTGTTAGACTTTGGAGATATCGAAATTTTTCAGCTATGATATTGATTATTAATAATTGTTGCAAAAATGCAATAATTCTGAAGAATATAATGAAAGTTATGATTATAATAATAACTTTTTTCAATTTTCTAATTCTTTCTATACAATATCGATTGGAATTTTTTAATTACAAAACTTTTTACTTCAGTCAATTATTTGTAAAATTTCAAGGCATGAAGGTTTTTTTTAACATTAATAGTGGCAATAATTAATTTGAAATACGTGATCACAAGGTAATTTTCTACTTTAATAAAATAATCCAGATATTAATTCATTACTAATAATCATTTAGTATTTATTTTTCATTAATTATTGCATTCTGCAATTTTATTTAAGAAATGCACTCAAATATAGATGAACAGTATTATTTTTATTAAGCTAATTACTTTGTAAAATTTAATCAATAATCGATGTAGATATATGTATTTTGATTATTGATTGAGAGAAATAAAAATAGTTGTATCTAATATTGTATATAACAATCCGCTTACAGAAACATCAACAATAACTTGACAGTTATAAAAATTGTTTCTATTGAATACAAAAATATTAATGTAAAAGAATAGAATAGAATTTCGATATTAATGAAAGATGTATTCACAACTCTAGAAAATTAATAGTTATTTTCCTCTCACATCAATTTTATTCTTCATAAAAGCAAAAGTGTTTGAAAAGAGAACTTGATATTCACAGAGAAGTAATGAATTAGTTTAAGAGTAGGATAATAAAGAAGTTAGCTTAAATTACAAAACAGAAAGATAGAAAGTAGAAAAAAAAATGAAAGGGTGAAATGGAAGCATTTGAAAATGATCTAGATAATTGGGGTCAAATAGCCCTGCAGTTAAATTAAATAAAAGATAAGATTACATAAGTATAGGAAATAAAATGAAAACGTTAGTTCAAGTTCACAAAAGAGATAATTAATACACTACAAATTGTTATGACCTTTTCAAAAGTATATTTCTCATCAACTGACTATCGTGAGTTATACGTAAAATTTGTTCAGTCTATTATTCAAGAAACACTGTCATGTTCAGGAAACAAGTAAACTTTTCTATTTGCAAGTTATCAAAGTGGGAAGTTAGTGAAGAAAATTTTTGTTGAATAACTTGTGTGTTGATTTATTGAAGGAGTCGAAGAACAGAGAGATTGAATGAGTGAAAAAGATAACAGATGAGTGAGTGAGAGTGTTAGTAATGGAATAGTATTCGTCTTGCTTGTTGGGTAGCCGTGCAATTACTGGGTGGTAGATATGGGTATTCCACAGAGAATTGAGAGAATGCAGGGCATAGCTATATGCCTGGCTACTCTGGGGTTTTCTTGTATGAAAGACTTCGTAACGTGTAAACGGCCCGTCTAAAGTGATATTAAGGTGCTTTCGAGCTCTATATCGACCTAAGTAAAAGCAACTTTACGTTTTTTATCATAGCCTTTTTTTGACCCAAAATATACTCTTGCTCAGTCTATTTTAGATCTAAATCCATTTTCCAATAATACGATTGCCTGTCTGATAGAATATCATATTGGGTTATTGCAAAATTTCTCAGTATTTACTCGATTGAAAACAATCAAGAATTATTTGTTCACTTCTGTGGTTTTCCGTAGACTTCTTATTAGATGTAAAAAAATATCATTTACTTTTGTAAGTAAATCAGAAAATTTTTACTAGTTTTTCGATAAGATAATTTCATAAAGTCTACCGAGTAACTTTTTCGATTACATTGCAAATGTCATTTTTTAGAACAATGTAGGTTATTTTTTTCACCATAGTCGTTTCAAATGTATTATTATTTGACTATGCATTTAATTAACACGCTAGTCAATTTTTACTTGCTCGGAAGCTTATAAAGAATAACTACAATATCAATTCAATTGGATAGAGTTATAATTAAATTATTAAAAATGATTAAAAAAACACACCGATTTGCCGTGTAGATATTTCAATTTGCAAGAATGTCATATTTAATAACAAAGAAAACTGTTTTTTCTTGTGATCAAAGCTTTTAATTATTAAAATGTCATTTTGTTAAAAGCAGCTACAGATGCAAAAAACTAGCGAGTTGAGTTTTCATAAATTAAAGTATTTGGAATCTCGGAATACAGTAATATCATTTTAAAATTATTAGTTAAGTTAAGTACTATTATTTATGTAAGTTAAATGCAAATTTAAATTTTTTATAAATCAAACTTATTTATAATAATGAATAAATTATTTTCAATAAAAAACCACATTAATTTTATGTTACAAAATGAAACAAAATATTCTAGTGGTTCTTTTTATGACGACCCTTTTTCAACACAATTTTATGAGCTGTATTTTTGTGGAATTAAAATTTATTTTAAAACTGAAAATTACATATTAAAAACATTAAATTATTGAAAAAGAAAGAATTTTAGAGCTATGAATTGACTACCGGTAGTTTTATTCCATCATTAAATTCACACAAAGTAAGCTGAAATATAATTTTAACGTAAGTCTGACCAAAGAAACTTTTTACTACTTGGGATTGTTAATTATTTTAATGATAAATTAATTTGAATAATGCCTTCTATGATGTAATTTATAATAAATTATGAAAAACATATAATAATTCAACTACTAAACTGGTAAAAGAGAAATACAATCGTATCAAAATATATTTCCTAAGTACGAAAGGAATTCAGAGTATTCTCAACAATCATACGAAATTTTGCTCAAAATTCGAATAATGTGATGTTCGTAAACTGTTTATGTAGACTGCAAATCTGGATTTTCAAACACGTGTTATATTTACACAACTAAATTCATTAAAAATGACATCACCCATTTGATTAACATTGAACTCATTTTTTACGCGTTTGTAAGTGTGGAAAATAACAAAAATGTTAATCAAATGGGTAATGTCATCTTTAATATACTCAGTTGTATAAAAACAACACGTGCTTAAAAATGAAGATTTGCAGTGTACTTTACAGATTTGGACGGAGAACCAAACAGACAGACAACAAAGTAATCTTACAAGGATTATGTTTTTCAAGTAATGACGCAGAACTTTTAAAATATAGCAAGTCATCTATTATATGATAAGAGTATTTTTTTAATTATCATCAAATACTAATATTTACATTACTATGTTTATAAAACAATGTAAAAAATATTTCTAAAAATGGACTTGAAATCACTCGTAGGGATTAAGATTTATAAGTTGTCACATGTGCTGCCTAGCAACTACGTGAACATAAGTTTATAATACTGAAGAGCCAGTTATTATTTATTGAACCCAGAAATTTTAAAAGATAATTTGAAAGTTATAATTATTGAATTAAATAATAAATAAATAATACCTATCTAATTGTGAAGTAGAATTTTCATATTATAATAATTTGCTGTTTTAACATAACAAATGAACAATAAAATATTAATTCAAGTAAAATAATTCAATACTTATTTAACAATAAATATTTTCATAAAATAAATTTTATTAAAAAAGTTTTTAATAAAACGTGTTATCAAAAATCAGTGAATTACTTATAAAAGCATGTTGTGTAAATGAATATTTTATTATATGCTTTATAATATTATTCATTATATCATATTTTAAAGTTTCATCATTTATTAATATTGATATTTTTCTGATATACATAATTACTTGTGATTTATTCAATTCTTTTGTAAAAAAAATAATCAAAATATACCTTATAAATTTTATGAAACGAAGAATAAAATCTATTAACTATTGTATGATCGAATAAGACTTATAATCTCTTGAGGTTGGAGTTTTTTGTAATAGGTAGAAAGCATATGTGTTCAATGACATAGAGATGCTTCAACGATTCATATTCTTCTAAGTAACTTTGACCTAAAATTTTCTGACAATATAATAATGCATAATTATAGGAAATATTATCAATGGTATTTTCAAATTGAATTTTATTCAATTCAATTAAAAATGAATTTTCATGATAAATTATAGTTATTTTCAGAGTTATTCAATAAATTACATTTTAATTTATATAATTTAAAGTTCAATTTTTTAAATAATTGAACATTATTTTATAATTCATATTTCTCTGCTTCAGCTCTGATATTTTAACAGAATGAAAATAAATTCATTATACATGAAAAATTATTCTATTATTCGAATACCTCAATCGAAATACCAATTAGTAATAAATCTTTTTTTTCTATTCAATAAAAAGATAAATTATTAAACACAAGAAATCAATTAAAAAAGGTTAACTCATTCAAATGATTTGTTAATGAGAATTAAGAAAAACGGAATTAGATAAAAATAAAGAATCCATTTGTTTTTATATATAAAGACAGCAAAATATTTTTAAAAAAATGAAAAATGTCCTTGAATGTGATTTTTTCTTTAGCAAAGATGATGTTGATGGAAAATATTCCTATCTCATACCCTGCAATATACTCTTCAACGACTACCTTTTTTACCATGAAAACTCCTCGAAATGTGGACAATCTATGTCGTTTTATTCTCGTTTCCTTGTTCACGTCTTCTGCTCTCTATCAGTCACTTGAGAAAAGGAATATCTTACTTTTTCCTTCCTTCCTTCCTTCCTTCCGTCTTTCCTTCCTTTATTTCGTATTCTCTTGTTTTCTATAGTATACCAATAGGAACAATTTTCAGGGATATTACTCTGACTCTCAAGTGAAATCAAAACGCATCAACCCTTTCTTTTGAGATACACCTAAATGTTTGTTGATAATTCAACGTTAGAAATCAATAACTTTGATAATAGGGTCTAACGTTCTTAGATTCATAGAATTTCCAAATAATTATTTTTGAAATAAACTACTCATTTATTTTCTGATAAACAAAAATGAAGGGCACTCTTAATCATTAAAATTTTATTTATTGTTTGTACTTAAAAGTTATTTTATAATATTCAAGTTTTCAGAAATTTAAAACTTCTGATAAGCAATTACAAGAAATGGTTTCTTAAACAAAATAATTTTCAAAACTTTCAATAATATTGAATAGAATTTATTGATCCCATTTTTATAATCTGAGAGATGTCAAGACAATTGTATTCAGTAATTGAGAGAATAACTAGAGTTTTGAAGCATATTGAAGCAGTCTCTGTCAATATGTTAAAAACATTGATTTAATATATATTTGGCTATGATGAGTAATATTAGTGCATTTTGGATGCAACCGATCAATTTACTGTATCAACAGAGGTACTACTTTGATGCTGAAATAGGATTAGATTAGATGCGATGTACTAATTAAGCCTATTTAGAAAAATGTTGATGAACATAAACTTGATTAAGAGCTGATTATTTTTAGGAATTAAGTTAATATAAGAATACCAATTTAGGTGTTGATTTTTATTCAACATAAATTAGTGTTTGATCTTAAAAATTCATAATTGAATGAATAATCTGAAATGAAAGATTCGTTTTGAGAAGACTTTACTGTTCCTACATGTTTGAGCGGGGTGCTGATTTAACGTACAGTGGGTAGAAAGATCTTCAACAAACTTGATTACTAAGTTTCAAACTTTTAAAGCCAATTTTAAGACATGATTAATTTTTTAAATAAATTTTTTAATTGCTCTACAACTATTTGAACTTTTGCATACAATGACAAAAAGTAAATGTCTGTGTTAATCGAAAAACGTTTGTTTAAAAATTACTAAAGAAATAAATTAGTCACATTAACGGTCTTTTTTATGCCTAATTTTTATAATCGAGTTACCAAACTTAAATAAATGAGAATACATTCTATGTCAAGTTTCTTGAACTTTATAAGTCATTTAAAAGTTAATTAACTTCATTTATTTATTTTTCTATAGTAAAAGTTCAACATCATTTATAACAAATCTAGAAATATATTGATTAAAAACGTTTTTTATTGTTAAAGTCAAATAAACAATTAAAAATAATAATAATTTTAAAAAATTCATGTATTGCTAAAATTTATATTATAGCGGACAAAATTGAAATGAAATGAATAATTCGAAATCAAGCAGAAATTTATTAATTCCCAATAATCATATTCAACGCTAATAAAATTTCAATAATAAATTTATTTCTCTCAAAACAACTAAATTTATGCATGCAGAGACAATGTAAATACAAATTAAATTCAATTCAAAAAAATTAATTGGAAAAATGAATTGTTACACTAAGTAGTCACAAAACTCTAAAACTATTCGATAATCAACTAAATGCTGGTTTACTTTTTAACTGTCGATTAATTATATCTGTTAGGTAGATTGTTAATTTATTTGGTTTTTTCGTTCTTCTCGAAACACAGAATGTGTCAATATTTATTCTTCTCGCATATTTTAATTTCAAATTCTATGTCTCTCTCAACAGCATATTTTTCTACCACATCTCATATGAATATTTTTTCATCAAATTCATTTATTCATCTCTAACACATATATCTAACATATAACATCAAGAACCCCACATTTGTTATTACCCCACACTCATACTTACACCCTCCTTTAGAATTTATCGACACAAGTTATTTTAATTATAACATATTCTGAAATAAATGTTCTTATATATATATTTAAATACCATTTTCGTTAAAGTGATTTTATTTTGTAATATTAATAATATTATTATCCTAAAAGGTGTAATTTTATGTGATAGTTCAAAAATGATTCCCGATTGAATGCATGCTTATTCTTGGAATTATTTAAGTGATAATACTTAGAGTACTTATGTCGTATTAAGTGTTTTTAGTAGCTCTACTTCAAATGTTTGTTCAGGAATGTTCTAAACTTAATTATTTAAATTAACTTGATCACTAAATAAATTCAATCTCCATTTACAATGAACAACACATAGTTGTTAGTTTATAAGTTAGTTTATTACAAATAGAAAAAAAATAGTTGCTTAAGTATCATTATTGTTTGTAATAATAATAAAAAGAAATCTTTTCCATCTATTTAAAATCTTTCTAATTGCTAACAATTATAAATAATTACAAAGATTGATTCAAACCGTTGATTTCAATTTTTTAAATTAATATTTGTTTGAATGAAAAAAATCTCTATATTTTAATTCTATGGTATTTATATTACCATTGAAATATTGAAACTGAGTGAAAGACGAAATTAGACGAGATGTTATCCCACAGAGGATTAAAGTGAGGAGATAATGGGGAGATGAAAAATTGGCTGCCAAAAATTCATGCAAATTTAAAATGCCACTCTACAAGCTTTACCTTAATCATTAATTAATCAGATAATTAAATATTGAATGCTGAGGCGAGTTGAAAGAACAAGACGGCGAAAGATGAAAATGAAATGAAAGGAAAATAATGAAAACGAAATAGTCTTTAGCCCCTATTGAGTAGAAAAGCATTCACACGTATATCATTATCGATTAAACCCGATGATTAATAATACAATTTGTTCATTTTTGTAATCATACAGTCATGACCATTTTTCTTTCCTTCTATTCACTCACGTGACAAATGCGAGAGATTTTATCGGTTAAATAAACGTTTCGTTTCAAGTGAGAAATGAAAATAAATGTTCAAGGATTTAAATAAGACGACAAATAGAAAATATGCAATCTTGTTCTGATAAGAATAGAATTTTTTATTCTTATAGCGAGCGTAAGATAGGAGGGTGCGCTTCTCTTGTTTTCTAACCCGTCGATTCATCACGACCTAATCTTTATTCAACTTCAGTTACAACCAAGAAGATAAGTAAAATGATAACAAGTGTGTGAAAAAGTATTATCTAATAATAAAATATACAACAAAAAAGTGTAAACATTACATAGATACTTATGAAAAAAAAAACAATCTCACCTGTTGCAGAAGTAGTTCTTTGAAATCGAGTCAAGCTTCTTCACCCTCTTTAACCATCGTTTTTCTTATATTCTAAATAAAATAAAGAGAAAAGAAATGTGATAAATGAGTATTAGCAAAATAGTTTGAAAATAGTTGATGTTGTTTGGCGTTGAAATTACCAAGTGAATGAGAATAACACTAACAACGTGGAGTATCCACGATGTGACGATGAGGAAGACCGGCGATCAACTGACGTAATTACGTTTTGGTGTCCTCGAGTAACGGACAGATATGTTGGTGGATGAGGACGTGAAACAAGCGAGAACGAGAATGAGAACGTGAGGAGGAGGAAGATGCGACGACGATGACGACGACGACGCCAGCGAAGCAGTTGTGCTGGTGGAGAAGTGGGATCCTGTTTACAGGATAACAGGAGGACCTCCCACCGCTGATTCCTTCTGGATGCCGTTTGCTCGTCAGCACAAAGACGCAGGCGCAAGCTTGCCCAGGGTATAGGCCTGCCGCCTGCCTGGATATTATAGGGCTGGGCTGCAGGTATAGCTTTAGCTAGGGGTTGCACACCCTTCTCTTCACCCCTTTTACTCTCTTACCATCTCTCTCAGACTCCTGTCAAACCATTTAAACCCCTCGGTCTGCATCAATACCTTCCTCCCGCAACTAACCAGCTTCCCACTAGATTTTCCTAATTCCCCGTTAATTATTTGGGTCACGGTTACTGATGCCCTTGGACACACTCCGGATACTTCAGCGCAAATTAATTCTCCTGAATAATTGTCAATGTTAAGACGTTGTTATCCGACTCCAAATGATATCTCATAGTGTTTATGATCGTGTACTTCCTCTTGCTCAGTTATATTCAGCATTTAATTAGAATGCTATGAATGTCATGGGATCATCGTTCATTATCACTCAATCAACCTACTGTAGCCACCTTAACAAAATTACTTCGCTAAAATTATCTATTGTATTCACTTGGTTTACCTGACTTTATATTGTTTCAAAATTATTTTACAATCATCTTTCGTTTACTCAAACAATATATCATAAAAATAAATATTATCTCCAAACAAAAATTTCTATGATTAGAGACTTTATGGAAAATTTCATTTCATATATTTTATTGAAGTAATCTTTTATTTGACACAATACAGACATAATTTATCATTCAAAGTGAACATTTTATATTTTTTATTCAAATAAAATTATTTAATAATACACGAAAAATTTTTTGCTATTACGTTATTATTTATTGGATGTAACTTTTTTCATAAAATCTTCTTCAGAAAAAATAAATTAATAAAAGTATATTAATATACTTTCTTTATATTATTGGAATTATTACAATGATTATCACTATTGATAATCATGATGTGCTAGGATATTTTTATTTCTTTTGCAAATTGTAACTTTGATCTTGGTGCTCGATTAAACATTGAGGGAAGCGGGTTACGCGGCCTGGTTCAGCTGTCTCGGGATTCGGGCCAAGGTTGTGGAACAGGGGGTGGAGCACTCGATCGACTCGGCTGAGAGAGAATACGCACAAGAATGAGTTAGAAAAAGAAGAGAAAGAAAAAGCCACAAGGGATGCAGTCCTCGTCGATTTGGCCGTTTCAACGCAGTGTGGACAACTAACCTTCATCTCTTCAATTTGCTGGAATATTATCATTTAATAAACATTTTAATTCATATTTTTAAACATATGAAATATAATCAAGATCATTATTATATACGGCATATCAATCAAACGAATTTTTTCAAAATAAATACAAATATTGAAATGGAAATAAACAGCTTGTGATCATTTGGAACATGAAATATTACGCATAGCATAAGTATTAATATCTTCAAATGACTATACGAATAGTAAGGCACATGTGAGTACTTTATCACAGGGTGTTAATTACATCTGATTTACTGTGTTCTGAGATCTTAGATATTCTATACGTTTATACATGTTGTACAAAAATTTCATCTGTTGCTTTATTTTTATTTATTCATAAAAAAACTGTAATGTAAACCTTAACTTTGTAAGGAGACAACTATTTGAATGCTATAAAACAACCGTAGAAAAGGAAGTTATGGTCAGACTAAATTTGTTGTCAGTAGGTAAAGACGAAACATGATAGAGGTTTAATAGGCTATTGAAGTTACCGACAGAGCTATAATTTTTCAAACAGAAAATTTCAATATTTAGACTGTTTAGAAATAGATGAAATTACAGATGAATATTTAGATTGATATTATGCATCGCCTGACACTGCGATTTTTTGTGAAATATAATTGTTTAGAAATAGGTCTCTGTATTTTATCTGCGAAATGCTGGGAGGTAGGTAACTGCACCATAAAACATAGAAATACAACTGAATGACCATGAAATTCGGAAAATGATGAGTGTCAGGCGATATGCGCCAACAAGATGCAAATTTTAATATATAATTTTATGCACTTTAGCATAAATAAATGATGAAATTTTCAGTTTGAAAATTCGAAGTGGCTAGGAGATAAAATCAATAACCATTTTTAGAGTTTTACCGACATTTGTGATTGAAATACATCATCATAAGGTGTCACCAGAGGAAATTTCTGTTTATATTTGTTACATTGAATTCCGTATAACAAGATAAGAGATGGCGTTAGCACTCATTGAAAAACAATTTAATGCGTAAACAAATTAAAAATATGGTATCAATAAATATAAAATGGGTCTGAGCACACTTTGTCTATGCTAACACGACGAACTTCCTATTAGTAATTGTTTATAACAAATCGAAATAGTTATAAACAATGCGTAATTTTTAAGAGTCATATCTTATCCCGAAGAATCGAATAAGATAGAAAATGTATCATGTTCTTTGATTAAAGATGTATAGTTATTACACAGGATATATAAGAATGTACTTAAATGTTAATTTTTTTTTTCGAAATTCAGAAGATCAAAGGAATAAATCGAGTGAAATTTAAAATAAAATGTTAATTTGAGGAACAGGAACAGCATTTGCTACGCTAGCAGTAGGGCAGGACGAATTGAATAATGTTTAATTGTTAATTTAAGGAACAGAACCTATCTGTATGTAGCTTTTAACGCCAAAATTCATATAAATAAAAAGAAGCAGATGGTGTGCTTGGAAAAAAAAGGTTATTACTGATGATAAGTAAGAATGAAGCTTAGTACCGTGAACAATATAGTTAACTACAATTGTACGTGTTTACAAAACGAGTGTAAATCATGAAGTGTAGAGTAGAATAATAGATATTGGTTGTAAAGTTATGACAATTATAAACTTTTTATTAATATCTGAGAAAACATTTAAAGTACAAAATGAGAAGAATTGAATCATGTATTAAAACCGAAATCACTTATGTTAAAAAATAAGAGTACTATGAATGAGGCTGGATCAGTTAATGAGCAGTTATTTTCCACGATGATAATTTATTTGCATTAGAGTTAGTACAGTCACAGCACAAGAAGTTATCACAGTTCAGTTCGCTGGAAACAGGCAAGGTGTTGACTGGGACTTCTTCACGTCTGCGAGCTGCAAGAGGCACGTCTACGGCCACGATCCACGTAGAGGAGGGTGATCGACCTGGTCGTCAGCAATCCTTAACGAGAGCACTGGAATGTTGAATAAAATAGGGGTATCTTAGCAAGACAAACTAGCTTAAATGATGTCTTCCAGATTGGAAGCTGGAAGCTTGTCGGAAGTTAGAAGAGTTGATCTAGCGGATCATTTGACTTAGCGAGTCAGGAATATGTCTTTAGCGGAGACCTTAGACAGAAAGAAGTGTCCTGGGATAGACATCAACTCAATGTAAGAGAAATTCTGGCGGAGACTTCTTGATGGAGAGTCCAGGAGGTGAACTCACCGCTAGTGATGGTACTTGTGCTGTAGGAGGTCATTTGATGAGAAATAGCAATGCTTTTTAATTCAGCATATCACACAAACACAGTACTGACTACAAAGACACGAAAACCACATCTGCCAGAGCAATCGAGCTGCTCCAGACAGGCACCGAACAAGAACTGGTTGAGTTCGCCCTTTTTTGCAGGAAAAAGGATTTCCCTTGTTGTTTGGAGGGAGAAAAAAGGGCCCTAGAGAGGGAGTAGAGGGTAGGGTGGAAAAACTCCAGATGTGGAGAGTGTTTATTGTTTGAGGGTGTTTTGGCTTATGGGGAAATTTGTTATCTGGAGAGTGCTCTTACCTCTATAGACGGGCCGATTTTATATTTTAAACATTCCCGCCCGCCTTCGTTGGCTCCGGCGACGAACAGCTCTCTGAGGTGATGTCTAACGGGCAGAGTTTTACAAGTGGCCGGGTCAGCGTCGATGTACTCGTTTTTATCGTCGCAACTCTAGCGACTCCGTCTGAGCCGTGATGTAACTTTAGGACTCGCCCAAGTGCCCATTTGGCTGGGGGATATCGTTCGTCCGTTATAATGATAGGACTTCCTTCTTGAATGGTTGGTGTAGCTTGTTTCCATTTATACGTAGCTGAAAATCTTTGTAGATATTCTTTCGACCATTTTTCCCAAAAACTCTGGGTCATGTAGCAGAGATGTTGCCACCGAGATAATCTTGATGTTTTGAGATATTGAACATTTGGCTCTGGTATCAGGTTTAGCGAGTGACCTACGAGGAAGTGTCCAGGAGTAAGGACCTCGAGGTCGTTGGGATCATCCGTGAGTGGACATAGAGGCCGAGAATTAAGAATTCCTTCGATTTGACATAAAACTGTTGAGAGCTCTTCGTATGTCAACTGAGTGTCACCGACAATTCGTGGAAGGTGGTACTTCATGGACTTCACCCCAGCTTCCCACTTTCCACCAAAATGTGGGGATGATGGAGGGTTGAAAATCCACTTGGTTCCGCTGTTGGATAGAATTGAAGAAATTTGATTTAACTCTTTGGATTGTTGGTCAAAGAACTGTCGCAAGTGTGCATCCGCTCCTTTAAAGTTCGTTCCGCAGTCACTGGACAAAGTGGCGCAGATCCCACGCCTAGCTGTAAACCGCTTGTAGGCTGCGATGAAGGCTTCTGTGGAGTAGTCAGTGACTAATTTAAGATGTATTGCTGAGGTGGACATGCAGATAAACAGCGAAACCCAAGCTTTATATGTTTTTGCTGCTCGGCCTCTCCATGTCTTAACAATAAACGGTCCAGCGTAATCGATCCCTGTGTGTAAGAAGGCTCGACCTGGTGTGACTCTGCTGGTGGGAAGTTGGCCCATGATGTGCGATGCTGCTTGAGCTCTGTAGCGGATGCATCGTGGGCATTTCCTGATGAATGATCTAATTGGACTACGGCCTCCTATTATCCAAAACGTTTGACGAATGAAAGCTAGGGTCTTTTGAGTAGACCCATGCAACGTTTGCTCATGAGCATCGCGAATAATTAGTAGAGACAATCGTGAGTTGGCTGGTAGAATATAGGGATGTTTTGAGTTCATGGGAAGTAGTGAATTGCGGAGTTGTCCACCGATGCGGAGGAGTCTTTGGTTGTCGATAAATGGAAGCAGCTTGACCAAGGGATGAGATTTCGTCAGAGCTATGGATCTTCGGAGCAGTGAAAGCTCAGTCATGAACTTATATTGCTGGGTTACTCTGACCCAGTATTTGATAGCGTCGTCTCGTTTTTCTGGAGTGATTGTAGAGGTAAATGGAATAGTCAAAGTTTTCTTGAAGCGATGAATGACTCTCCGGCACATTGCAGTGATCCTGATCAGCCGGTTAAAAGAGGAGTATTGATGTGGCAAATCCCAACGTGGTGATGAAACGACTGTATGGAGAACGATTGGAGCTGGTGGAGTTCGTTGTTCTAGTTCATCATGAATGTGATGCTTTTTCAATGAGATGACTGGCTAAGTAGATGGATGTTCACGGAGTCAAGATGGTGCGTTCCACCAGAGTGGATGAGTTGTTAGTTCGACAGAGCTGATACCTCTTGAGGCACAATCAGCAGGATTCTCTTCTCCTGGAACATGTCTCCATTGGGCGTTGGGAAGCGCCTTTTGTATGAAGCACACTCTGTTGTGAATAAATTCCTTCTAGCTATACAGAAAGGTAGAGAAGTTCTTTAGTTACCAGCCTAAATTATATATCTTTATGTTTATTAAAGTTTCTAATTTTTATTGATTAAAAGTACATCTAATAATGGCTATTTTCTTTAACAGTTTAAGTGAAGCACAGCTAAACTAAGTCTCGAAGGAAATGAATTGTCACTCGACAGCGCTCAACAGTATCCACAAAAACTTGGAAGAAATTGATGATAGAACATGTAGAAAAAGAAGTCAAATTTCTCAATATTTATCTGTCAGTGTGATGAAACGAGTATGTTCTTGCAGTCCTCGAGCTCATCTTTCTGGAAAACCTGATACTAGCTACACACTCGATTTTTATGCTACGTATTTAAACAATGTTTCAATCCGGTACTCGACCATGGACCATCGCTACAGCATCTCAGGTGGACAGAGGAGCTGGGGAACAGATGCAGTGCTGAGAAAGATGTGAACCACAGACCTCCGGCTATGCCAGGTGCCTGCATACTCTGTCGTGCGAAATTTACCCAGAGTTACAACAGCTAACGCAGGCGGCGCTCTGATCACAGGTGCGGTATACTCAGTCTTGACAGTGGATAAAAGAGGAGTCAGACTCTGATTCTTTAATACCAGACGTTTCAGAGACTGAGGACGAAATCTCATTGACACCCAAGACAGCCGCACTGAGGTGGAGCATACTTCCGTTCCACCCTTCTCTCACTGCAGAATTTCCATCTCCTTTCCCTGAGGGTGACAATCTACAGGACTTTACAAACAAAGAGGGTAATTTCCTCCGGAATATCTATCACGAATTCTTGAAGAATTCCAACGAATCAGCATTGATGAGATCAGAAATGCTCTTAGGGGCACAAAGAACTGGGCCAGATGCAATCCCAACCTTCAGGTGGAAGAAATTGACATCATCTCACCAGCATCTGGCTCGTATCTTCTCGGAATATCGAGGAAATATGCTCATTCCTGGATGGCTTGTTGAAGGGCGTACTGTGCTGATCCCCAAAAGTGGTGATCTGTCTAACCCTAAAAACTACAAGTCAATTGCATATCTGAATACTCTCTACAAATTGTTCACTAAGATCTTGAACGAGAGGATTCTGACTGCAATAGAACTTATATAAAGACAGATAAACAAACAGCATGGCAGCGAACGTGGCTTGACAGGTTGCAAGGAAAACTTGTTGGTAGACCGGTGCGTTACAATGGACACATACTACTTCAAACGCAATTTGTCAATGGCCTGGGTAGATTACAGGAAGGTATTTGATACTACATCTCACGAGCTTCTCCTCTACTTGTTCGAATGCCTTTCAGTACCCCCACAAAGAATGAGATGCATCGAACATCTGATGCCGCTTTGGAGGACACGTTTCACCGTAACAACTGGTAGAGCAAGAGTGTCCACCAAAGCAGTGCCATTAAGGAGAGGTGTATACCAGGGAAATACCCTAAGTCCTCTGCGATTTTGCATGTTACTGTTGTTATTGTCTGTCACTCTATGTCAATCTATTTTATATGGATAACTTGAAAGTGTACGCGGCAAGTCCTAAGAGACTCCGAGCAGCCCTAGAAGTTGTGTCCGAGTCAGGGTTCAGCATTAATTTTTTTCTTTGTAGTAGTATAGGGCGAAATTATCAATTACTTCTGTAATGGATAATATCGAAAATAAAATTATCAATTACAGTGTTAATTTATAATTTTATTTTTAAAATTATCAATTGATAATGTAATTTGTAATTTCTTAGATTCAATTACAAATTAACGGAGTAATTTGAAATTTTTTTTACCAAATTACTAAATACAAAAGTAATTGATAATTTAAATTTCTAAATTAATAATTAGTAATTTTACTAAGAATTAATGAAAATTTTTATTTATTTTGTGATCACACACACACACAAACAACGTATTTACAGAGATTTGAATTTTGCCGCTAATTATGCGGACTTTGATCAGTCGGTAAACTAGAAATAATATTAACCGGTGGTTGGCTTGATTTTATTTATGGCGAGTCGGTAAATAAATGGTTCTTTTATCGAACCTCCCTGTAGATCAGTATTTTAAATTAACGTTATAGTCCCGCCCTAAACGGCGGCTTAGAGGAATAATAATGATAATGATGATTTTATTTACAATGGTTCCGTACAATGATAAATACCTTTAAACCAATACAAGTCTTTTACCTGTGTAAAATACAAACAAAATAAGTAGCTAGATGTGGTTACAATTATTATAAAAATACAGTAATTTTAACGAGAGTACTTCGGTTTTTAACCCAGATCACAATAATAATACTTCGCGTTTCTCGCGATCACAGACACAGACGGCTTTTATGTCGCGTTTCACACCCACACAGACCCTAGTAAGATGACGGAGAGGTGAAATGCTCACTCACCTTAAATCCGGTCAAGTAGGTGAAATGCTCACACAGGCTTGCCTGGCAGATACGATGCTGTGTTGCACCAAATTTTCCAATATATAAAATTATTTGCCTGCATAAAGTGCGCGTTACGGATTTTCCGTTGCCACCTAGTGGCTCAACATGATCTAACCCACACGTATAGAGACTAGAACTAAATTCTCTCATTACGCTCCAATACTGTCGGTTTTGTGAGTCAACCCTCACATCTCCTCCTTTCTTAAAAAAAGGAAGAACTAGATTTCTTTCTTTTTTTTTTTCTTATGTTTACATCAAACAAAAACTAAAAGACTAGGATAATTCGTAGACAGGGCTTCGATGTTATCTTCTTATTTCGTTTCCTCCCAGATGAACCCATGGTTTTTCAGGTCCTTGACCCCGCACAGTTCCAATGCCTTTTCGCGCTCGGGGAACAATTCCCTCGGTGTCTTGTACGGTAAAAATAATTTCAGGTTGAACTCGTGCATGATGTAAACCACTACACTGAAATCCAAGCTTCTTTTTGGGACACCCTCCTTGTAGGGTTGGTTATATTCGACTAGGTATGATACTACTAGATTTTGCTTCCTTCTCTTCTCTTGCGTCAGTTTTCGAATGAAGTCTTTCGGAGGGGCGACCCCCAAATTTAATCATTGAATTGAATTTAATCTTTGACGCCCCGCGGATCACGGAAACGTAGAGGGTATCTATGTTCATGTATTTGGTACTCTATCTCCGCTGGTACAGGCTTATACCACTCCATCTGTGGTAATGGTCTTATTGCTGTTGCGTCAGAGGATGATGTTGATGAGGACACGACCTCCATTTCAGTGTCGTGCACGGAGACTAACATGACAGATAGCGGAGGAACAGTAGGTGAGGGTTCCAGCTTCTCCCTTGATGTCGATGATATCGGTACCTTAACAACAGTGCTGGATCCGGAAGTAGAAGCAGGCTTACATGCCACACCAGGTACAATAGGTGCAGCATGAGCGAAACTGGTGCCGGACGAGGTGACAGTTGATGTTACGGTTCGCGCAGGAGAGTTATCTTTAGCGGATACTTTCGGGAACAGACTAGACTTTTCTGGTACTGAATAAGTCCAAGATTCCATAAAGGCTGGATCTTCAAAAGGCGGTAACTCGATCTGTTGGTGAACTGGTGAAAGTGAAACTTTCTGGGCTGCTGGTAGGGTAACCGGAGTTTCCTTAGTCGACTTGCGCTTAGACGGTGGAGGACCACAGGGCTCAAGGTAAAATAAATCGAACGGTTTCTTCTTAGATGACGGTCTCGTCCTAATTAGCCTTCTTAGGTTAGTCTGTTTATAAGGTGAGTCGGTTAGTTCCACTACCGGAACTACATCAGTTTCCACTCTAGACGGAGTAACGGCTTGAATATCCGGTTCTGGTTGTCTATGAGCGATTTTCTTTCTTTTCTTGAGGAGTTCTATTATTGGAGTAGACTCTCCTCCCTCAGGACTCGTTGGTTCTCGCCTTTCTTGGCCCTCAGCTACCGGCAGATTCACCCTCTCCAATAGTACTATGGGAGTGGGAATATAATTAAATATTAGCTTTGTTGCAGAAGGACAAGCAGTTTCTCCCTCGAAAGGTTTCGGGCTATAGGGTGCGTCCATTGTTTAACGCACGGCAGGAAACGGAAATGCAGTGGAGGAATAGGAAGATGATGAACTTGAGTACGGTGCAGTTGGCAATCTAAACAGAAGAAGCAAAAAAAAACATGCAACCAGCTCCGTAACAGAAAAAACAAGCATAGAAATACAATGTATAAGTGACAATAGATAAATCGTTTTAAAAAAAAATGTGTATAAAATATAAGTGAATAAGACTTCAGAGTGCAAGCAGTTGCAAGTACATTAACATATATATGCATTTACATATTGGTTCAGTTAACGCTGGTTGAGCCGTTTCTCCAAGGTTTAACGTCCTTGACGTGAACACGCTAAGTTTTACCATCGTCATCAACAATCATTAGAAGTTTCGGACTTAATATCCGTGTTACAGTGAATTTACCTGAGAATTTCGGCGTTAATTTGGCTGAAATGCCCTCAATCGCGGATGATAGGGTATGTTCTCTTTTCGACACACTATCCCCTACCCTCGGTAACCAGTCAGGACGTCTCTCGTCATAGTATCGTTTCTGCTTATGAAAAGCTTGAGCAAGATTCGACCTTACGATCTCGAAGGCCTGTTAAAGAACACCAAGATCTTGAAGATGATCTCTCGAGGGTGTACACATATGACCAATACGAGAACTTAACGAATTTGGTGGAACCAGCACACGACCGAAGTTCAGGTAGGCAGCAGTAAACGCTGTTGACTCATGAGACGAAGTGTTGTAAGCAAATGATAATTCTGGAAGGACCTTGTCCCATGATTTTTGCGAACCTTTAATAAATTGTGCTATCATTGTCTTGAAGACGCGGTTCGTACGTTCGACAGGATTGCACTAAGGAGAATAAGGTGGAGTCCTCATGTGCTGAATACCATAACCAGATAACAAGTCGGTAAATTTGCGACTCACAAATTGCGTACCATTATCCGAGATAACAATCTTTGGACTACCAAAACGACAAATGATCCTCTCTCTAAAATGATCACAAATAGCTCTTGCAGTCGGTTGTCTCAATGGCTGTATTTCAGTCCATTTGGTAAACTTGTCCTGCACAACTAAAGCATACTTGCGCGCTTTAGACAATCGTGTCATGGGTCCGATGATATCCATGGACACAACTTCCCATGGGTTTGTTGTAACAATAGTGCCCATTTTTCCCGGTGTTTGTCTTTGAGATGGCTTGTGCTGCTGACAGTTCAGGCATCTCTTGACATAATTAACGATATCTTGTCTCATCTTGGGCCAGTAATAACTTTGATATATTCGTGCTAAGGTTTTGTAGCGTCCAAGATGACCAGCAGTTGGAGCATCATGATTCTCCTGTAATACCTGAGCTCTAAGCTCTTCAGGCACCACTATCTTTCAATCATTATCATTACTTCCTGGGCCCATGCTTAACTTTACGTGTTTAAACAAATGCCCATTTTTGATGCAGTAATCCGGAAACTTCTCCGGAAATTGTGAAACGTGTGAGAACATCCTTTGGTACCATTGATCTTTCTCTCGAATATTCAAAGCAAAAACTATCTCATCGGAAGGATTATCCTCAACCTTTTCTTCCGCCTCGATCGGGTTACGAGAAAGTGCATCAGCGACCTTATTGTTTACGCCCTTTCCGTAAATAATATCCGAATCGAACTGTTGTAAAAAGATACTCCAACGAGCTATACGACCAGCTGGACTTTCAAGTGAGTGAAGCCACTTTAACGATTGGTGATCCGTAATGACGGTAAACGCGTACCCTTCGAGATAAGGTCTCATTTTCCGGACACCCCAGACAACAGCAAGACATTCCTTCTCAGTAACTGAGTAATTCTGTTCAGCTTTATTTAGTGTACGACTTGCAAAAGCTATGACATGTTCCCCATCATCATAGTTCTGCGTTAGCGCAACCCCTAGTCCATATTTACTGGCATCAGTTTGAAGAATAAATCTCCTATTATAATAACATATTCGACTGTTCGAACATAAATAAGTTCGTTAGTATTCGTTAATATTTAATCATTGGAACATGAGTTAGAACGTTCAATTGTATGATTCAACGTTAAAACATTTTAGAGTATTTTAAATTAAAAAAATGTGATTTACCTAAATTTTAAGTTAACCTATATTTTACATGGAATAAAAATCGGTATGACCTTTTAAATAAAAAAGATGATGAACCTGATAGATTGGTTGACACTGAAGAACGAAAGAATGATTTGTTCAATAAAAAACATGATTATAAATTGTTAAAAAAAATAAAAGTGGCAGTGAGTGAAAGTTTTAAAGATGAACCAGTGTCATCTTATTTACTTTACCAGTTTTTAGTAAGTGTGATACCTAAAATGTGTTCTGCCCCTTGTGTTTTAGTTTTTTGTGGACTTAAGTTAGGTAATAAAACATTTCGGGATGCACGTCTACGGCCACGACCCACGTAGAGGAGGGTGATCAACCTGGTCGTCAGCAATCGTTAATGAGAGCACTGGAATGTTGAAGAAAAAGGAGGTGTCTTAGCAAGACAAACTAGCTTAAATGACGTCTTCCAGATTGGAAGCTGGGAGCTTGTCGGAAGTTAGAAGAGTTGATCGAGCGGATCAACTCATTTGACTTAGCGAGTCAGGAATATGTCTCTTACGGAGACCTTAGACAGAGGGAAGTGTCCTGGGATAGACATCAACTCAATGTAAGAGAAACTCTGGCGGAGACTTCTCGATGGAGAGTCCAGCAGTTGAACTCACCGCTAGTGATGCTACTTGTGCTGTAGGAGGTCACTTGATGAGAAATAGCAATGCTTTTTAATTCAGCAAATCACACAAACACAGTACTGACTACAAAGACACGAAAACCACATCTGCCAGAGCAATCGAGCTGCTCCAGACAGGCACCGAACAAAAACTGGTTAAGTTTGCCGTTTTTTGCAGGGAAAAGGATTTCCCTTGTTGTTTGGAGGGAGAACAAAGGGCCCTAGAGAGGGAGTAGAAGGTAGAGTGGAAAAACTCCAGATGTGGAGAGTGTTTATTGTTTGAGGGCCAGAAAAAACTCTGGGTTTTTTCTGGCCAGAGACAATCCAGAGTGTTTTAGGACCAGGAAAACCCAGAAGCCATGTGTTTTGGCTTCTGGGGAAATTTGTTATCTGGAGAGTGCTCTTACTTCTATAGACGGGCCAATTTCATATTTTAAACAATTGGGTGTCGGATACAATTGGAAATTTCTATTTTCCTCTGTACAAGTTTCATGTCCATATTGAAAATAGTTATAGTTTTAACAGCAATAGGAATGCCTAACCAATTAACCTTAAACACTTTACCCTGTGTACCAGCTCCAAGTAATTCTTTAGATATTTTCAATTCTTGAATAAATATCCAATAAAGAAAAAGGCTTTGTTTAAAAATCTGACCATTTTTATACCAAGTACATATTGGTTTGCACGAATCATTACAAAATGGAATTGCTCCGAAACCATAACTTCCACAAAATAAACCATTTATACAGTTCACATCATATAAAAGTGAGTGTGGTGTTGCAGACGGAGTTTTCTGTGGAAATATAAATGTTTTTTCCAATTTATCATTAATCAAAATTTCTAATAAATCTTGGTTATTGAATGTGATTCGACTAATTTCATAGCCATCGTCAATCAGATCATTATATGATTTTACAAGGTTTGTAACTTCAGAAAACGCATCATTACATATGCTATCTCTATCCAATTCATATGTAACTGAATCTCTAATATACTTAGAATATTTAATCACACGATAATATACCTGGACTTGGTTTAAATTTTCACTATCAGGAATAAATGAAGAATTACACGATGTAAGTGAAGAAGTCTTGAGCAAAGTTTCATTTTGTATTTGAATTTGTGAAACATTTGAACGTGAGCTTAAATACCTCGAAGTAATTGAAAAATTTAATTGAATGTTGGAAAAAACTGATCGACTGTGTTTGCTTTGAATTGAGCTTGCATTTTTCGAAACAGGCAAAAAATTTTCTTAACATATGAAACAGCTGGTTGACTACGTTTGCTCTTAATTTGCAAGACATCTGAATGTGAACTTGAATTTTGTGAAGCATATTGTTCTTCAATTGGAGGAATTGTTAACTCATCTCCAACTTGATTTTTTTTTGTTTTCAGAGACGTCAATAGATAAAATTTAATTTGACATGGTAAATTCCGATTTCGAGCATAAGTCCATAGGTTACATTCGGTATCTTCAACCATGAATCTATCGATGGGAGTTCGATCAAAAAATCTTTATTTAATATTGCATGACTTAAAGAGCATACAATTTTCTATTTCATCTTTCTTGGCCAAATCAATAATTTGTTGAACGTAATATTCAAAAGTAGGATTGCGTTTGAGTTCTCCGACTCCGCCAACCGGTTTCTTCATTTGGTTATATTTTCCGTTTGATGTTTCATGTAACCAGCCAATATGAAGGATTCTAAAAACTATGTTGTTAAACCGGCTACGCTGGTTTGCAATAGTTAGAAAAACTACCAACGATTGAATGTAATTAGAGGTTTATTAAGTATGTAGTATTTAAAATATTATATGAATACAAATTTAAATTTAACGTTAGACTGGAAAATTGCCACTAAATACCTCAAGACGTTTGTGAATAAATATGACGTGATACCAGCTTCCCGCGTTATTTGAATAGAAAACAGCATAATATGTATGTTGATTGGAGTAGAAAATAACAACATACTATGTATGATGAAACGTTTCAGATAGTGACATCTATAGTATAAAATACGATGGCCATTTCGGACTTCCGTAGATATTAGCGCACTCAGCCTACATCCACCGGCATAACGCCGCCTTAAAAGGGGTGTATTACCACCTTCGGCACTCTTATAGTATAGACGAGACACCAGTGCTGTCCTATGCTCCTGGTAAAATTGAGTCAGTTGTTGAGAACGGGAGAGCAAAAATTCTTTGAAATTTCCTGCTCTCTACGCCTCAACACATTGAACACAATAAGCCGGATATTACTTCCTTCGACCATAATACTAAATACGTGTATTAATTTGAGATTCTCGCGGCTCGTATACAGAAAGCGGTTATCCTTAGTTCTCTCCAAATTCTTAGACGACTGTCAACAATGACCGAACGGCTGCAGCCCCGGCTTACCCTCAAACCTGAGGGAGTCGGGTGTCTGCAGGATAAACCCGTCTGGTCAGGCCCTAAGTGACTCGGAGCCCTAGCAACCCTGGCCGGACACAAAAAAAAAATCACTCAAATAAAAGCAATTTAGAAATTTAATTAGAAAAATATATAAAAATAAATAATTTTAAACAAGATAGATTATTTAATGCCTTTATTCGTTAATAAAGTATTCGTTATAAGTGTAGTAAGTCAGGTCATTCAGGAAACGATTGTTCTTTGTAAGTAGTCAAAAAACGCGTCAAAACCCTGCTGTGAAGTCGGTACACACAAAGCAAGCAGGAGATAGTACTGAAGACAAAATTATAGATCACATCAACAACGAAATCTTAAATTTGGCGAATGAAGTTAACGAGGATAATGCTAGCCACGATGAGTTTATTGATGATTACTTGTTGGAACCAAATGAAATAAGATCGGATTCAAAATTGTTGCATCAGCCAATACAGAAAATTATTGAATCAACTAATAATAGTATCTTCCATATCAACGGAGTAAAATACAGTATTTCTTCCGCGAGAAAAATTTTGTCCCGAGCCAAAGACTTGGTTCATCACTTTCGACGTAGATTATTATATAGAAACCTTAGCTAAATAGACGCGACCAAATTTTGTCATTTCATGCAAGGAAGAAACCTCGAGCTTTACTGCCTCTGAACAAGGAGTAAAATCGAAGGTTACGTAGGGGTATGACAAAAAATAATGTATTATTGGACAAACTAAATGAAGGTGTAATTAATAGTATGGATCAGAGTAAAATAAAGACAATAGTTGAAAAAATCTTACAAGAAATCAACAATAAATTGTAACGAAGTTACATTTTTAGGCCGATATTATAGGAAATTAATTGGTCTAATACATCAATAATCAGTAAAATTGTTTCATCGACCCATGTAGAGTAGCGCGAAATTTAAATTATCGGCAAAGCCTATTAAAACCATGTATTAGAGAGAGAGAGAGAGGGTCATAAGAAACATAGTAGATCTGAGAGAGAGAAAGAGATATTGTGATGATTTTGTTTGCCATGACGACTTCCCCACGCAACTCACCACAATAGTGGTGGGGGATAGCAAAGTGGGCGGAGTCAAATAGTATAAAAGAGCTGGATTTTGCGGAGATCGTCACTTCACTTGTTTCTGAGGTACTAGACTGACGAGACCAACGAGAGTTGTAGCTCACGTTGTAAAATACAGAGTTGTAGCTCTGGCTAAGAGGTTGTAGCCTTTTAGTTCCCCGGAGAGTTGTAGCTTTCCAAAAGTAGGACCTGGAGGGTTGTAGCCTTCCGGCCAAGAGTTGGTGCTCTTGGTGTTAGATAGCAATCGAGAGTTGGTGCTCACGATTTCGACCGTGTAGGAGTTGTAGCTCGTCAGTTATTTAGGCAAGGTTGAAGCCTTCCCTCTGAGAGTTGTTAGCTTTTAGAGTATCCCAGGACGAGTTGTAGCTCGTCCACACTTGGATAGGTCTCTTAGGTTAGAGAGTGAAGAGTCGTAGCTCGCACCCATATCCCTAGAAGAGTTGTAGCTCTTCGTCGACGAGTTGGAGCTCGTCGATTACCTAGGTAAGGTTGTAGCCTTCCCTCTAAAAGTCGTTAGCTCTCAGAGTATCCCGGGTTGGGTTGTATCCCGACCAATTAGAGGTTAGGTTTAGGGGTAGACATTTTTGGCGTAGGATTTTATATCAACTCTCTCTGTCGAGTATAAAGGCATTTAAGTTAAAGAGTATTTGTAAAGTTGTACAATTGGAAATCTCAAATAGAATAAATATATATTGTAAATTAGTTATATAATAAAGTTGGAATTGGATTTTAATTTGTATTTAGAGAATTTACTTTGTAACAAATCCGCCATAGAATCCTGGGCCATAAAATTCGATAATTTTTAAATTGGGGCGGGAATTTTCTTGAGGTTTCGCCTTAAGGAAATTTTAGTCGT
This sequence comes from Chelonus insularis, assembly GCF_013357705.1. Classification (NCBI taxonomy): domain Eukaryota; kingdom Metazoa; phylum Arthropoda; class Insecta; order Hymenoptera; family Braconidae; genus Chelonus; species Chelonus insularis. Next base: position 315,412 of record NW_023276562.1, on the reverse strand, counting down.
TACAAAATCTCGACCCACAATAACTAATATGTGTCAATCGATATAAAGTACGCTTGAATTTGACCTAGACTCGAGTGGGGATGAGCAACAGATAAATGCCCTTTCACTTTCTGTTCCTCCGTTCTCTATCAAGTCGATTGGAAGTCGCATGCGCGACGACGCTGCAAGCCGAAGTCAAGTTTAGTCACTCCACGCCGTGTTCTATCTGGGGGAGGGAAGCGGTGTACAGATGCGTGTTTAATTGCAATAATAAATTAATGTACAAAACTAATAAATAAAAATAAAGTTCTTTTGAAGGATAATATTAATGTAATAAAAAGCGCTGAATCTATTCTACAAGAGACGAGATTATTCAAAGCTGAATGTTCTCTCACAACAGGAAATAAATGCATATTTGCGTTGTTAGATACAGGCGCACAGAAAAGCTTTATGAGATTGGAATTGTTTAAGTAAATAGTTAAATATTCAAAATTATGGCCAGAAATGAATGGTAGTATAGTCACGGCAAGTAGTGAGTTAGTTCCATTTCATTATGGTGCTATTTTTGAACTCAGAATTGGTGATGAACTCATTCCACTTTGGATTTATGCAGTTGAACAATTAAGTGATGATGCTGTACTATAGGTATGGATTTTTGTCGTAAAGCTAAAATGATCATGAACTTTGGAAAAGACACTTGGTCATTGGACAATGATGTTGTAGCTCCATTTGTAGAGAAGTACTGTGCTCCAAATAAAATCATTAAAACCTATTTTCCTAAAGATAAGGGTTCAATAACTCAATTGAAAGGCATGTCAGTTCATCATGGCTCTCTTTCACCTGAGCCAGTAGGGCTTTATTATGTAGTTCGAATAAAGTCAGATAAAGTCTATGTTGAAAAACTTCAAATAACTGGTGATAAAGAAGGTTTCAGTAGGCTTGATCCTTATCAGGTAGCAGCTGAGATAAATAAAGAAATTGAAAATACTAAGGGTGGTGAGTCAAGGGATTATGTAAGCTTGTTAAGCATAAAATACATATTAGGTCTGATGACGAACCTTATCGTCCGAAACCATTAAAAAGAAGTGAAGTAATGATCAAAGTTCTACAAAATCTAGTTGATGAATTGGCTCAGAAAGGCTACATTGTCTGGTGTGATAGCATTTAGAGTAGTAAGCTTTTGCTAGTAAAGAAGAAAGATGGTAGTTGGAAACTCTGTATCGATTATAGGAGACTCAATGCTAGAACTTACAAGTCAGGTTATCCATTGTCGAACATGCTTCGTGTTCTTTACAGTTGCTTCATTAGAATTTAATATGATTTATGCTACACTTTTTTTTAAAATATTTATTAAAAAAGTACGAGTTACCTTCTATCATTAAATTGCATGGTAAAATCGTAATCTTTAATTGCAAATATCTTCATTTCTAAACAGCAGTTCTTTTTTACTTCAGAGGAAAAAAATGTTCATTTTTTATTATTCTATAAAAATGATGCGGTTTAAAAACAATTGTAAGTAATTGTTCTCGCGGGATAACTACTTTAATGCTTAGTAATTACAAAATAATTGAAATTTACTGATTCTTGCAAAATGTGAATCATTTTTAATGGACTCTATTTAGCCAACTGACGGTCGTTTGCTATCGTTTGCATTAGTATGAATTTTGTCCATAATAGTGCTTTTATCATACCGTAGAGTCACCAATTCTAGTCAACTGGAATAGCAAACGGACCGAGTAACCATTTTGAGGATAAAACGTGAGATACGGGTGCGAAGACCTTTTTACCCCCTCCTCATCCATGGACCTTGATCCTAGTAGGAACATCTAAGCATAATAATAACAACAATAATAATAATGACATGAAGAAAAGTGACACATGATGTTGGGTGTGAGTGATATTGATAACATTTTGCTAGTCATTTAATATGGATCAAGCATACACAGAAACAAGTTTCGCCAGGACTCTTCATTTATTGATGAGGTTTGTTTTATTTGTATACTTGTTGATTATAAACTTTTATTAAAGGGTCCTTAATTTATGCTGAATACTTTGAACCATATTAAAAGTTTATTTCTAAAAAATTAATGAACTTTAGACGAATTATAAATAGATTATACGAATTAATGACATGTTGTTGAAAAAAATTTCAGAGATTACTAGGGAATTTTGTAAATTAACACTTTTGAAAAAATTTTTTTGGTAAAAGTATCTAAACATTATCCAGTTTATTTCTTACACATTTTTAGAACGATTTGTATTTTGTTTTTGTATTGTATAGTATTATAACGATTTATGTTTTATAGAAGCCGGTTGATTAATTCTGATGTCAATGCTAACTCACAAGATGACCATGCTTCATCATCATCTACTTGTCACGACTATCAAGTATACAAGACAGATGAACTTCATAAACAGACAGAAAGGCTTGAAGTATATAAAAGAAATAAAACTAAAATATATTAAATACTGTTCATTTATTATTGTCTATTACATCAAATTTATAAAAGCTGGATATGAAATGATAAAAAATTGAAAGATTGATAAAGTACTGCGTCATTTAAATTGCTTTTATAAGTTTATAATATTGGCAATAAAAAATTTTTTAATAATAAATATAAAAAAGATTAAATTTGAATTGTTAGTTCATTAGATATTCAATATTGAATATTCATATTAAAAAAAAACAATCTTTATTACGATTTTTTCAGAATAATGAACTTTATTTGACAACAAGGAAAGAATCAGGATATACAGATCCTGAAAATAAGACAAATATTTCTGTTCCAAGTATGATTTATAGGCGTCAAGTTAGTTCAACTTTTACTACCGGTGAAAAATGTAGAATCAGTAATGCTTTCCTCCCAAATAGTATGACAAAAGTTGCTGAATATAATAGCAAAGCATTTTGTGGGATCTATTCCAGTGATGGAAAAATGTTGGTCACGACAACGCAAGGTAGATGATTTAGACTATTTAAAGGTAAATTCAATTATAACAAGTACCTTTTTTTAGATAATAATATACATTTATATAGTACTGGAAGCGGTGAATTTCAAAAATTCAAAACAATCTTTGTCCCAAATGTTTCTTGGAGTATATTAGATTTAGCCTTCAGTCCAGATGGGAACTATATTGCATATTCTTGTTGGTCTAATGCTGGTAAATATGGAAAATTAAAATTTTCCAAATACTCAAATTAAATAAATGCTTAAGATTATTTTTATATACATCAAAATTAAAATTTACACAATGTATAAAGTTGAGATAACTCATTTTAATGGAAAATTTATTTTGAAATTCAAGTTGAAAAGAAAATAAATGATGTTTTTTCTTTAGTTCATCTTTGTCCAATCTACGGTGATTCTAGCTTTCAAGTACCTCTTCAATTAGTTCCGTTTCACTCCGGAAGGTTTTGTGTATTTTCTATTGCTTTTTCTAATAATGGAAACGAGATCGTTGGAGCTGCTAATGACGGATGTTTGTATGTTTACGACTTGGAATGCCATAAGTTGACAACAAAAGTGAGTTTAATTCTTTTTCGTTGCATATGAGAAAAAAAATTATTTTTTAAATATAATGCTATTTGTTAGATTAAAGGACATACAGGTGATGTTAACGCGGTAGTAATTGCCGATAATTCATCACAAATTTTATATAGCGCTGGCGACGATGGACTCTGTATGGTAAAACAAATTCTAAATAATATTTGAATGTATTTTTTATGTTAATTCTACTTTTTCATCAAGTTTTGATGAATCTAAATTATTGTTTCTGATTTTAGTATATTTTTCTTAGGTTTGGGACAGAAGAACTTTAAAAGAATCACGTCCAAAACCAGTGGGTGTCTTAGCTGGTCACATGGGTGGAATAACATACATTGATCCACGAGGTGATGGTCGTTATCTTCTCACAAATAGCAAGGATCAATCAATAAAATTATGGGACGTTCGTAAATTTTCAAGCAAAAAAGCTCAAATGAATACACGTGTTGCTGTTGTGAATCAAGATTGGGATTATCGATGGCATACGCATGTTCCTAAACAGCGTAATTATTTATTCACACTTTATTATCATATTTATTCACCTAATAATCAATTATTTCCAAGAGTCATGATGTTTGATTATTTATTATTGTTTGAGAATAGGATTTAAATCAACTGAAATTCTGGAAGGAGATACCAGTGTCATGACATATCGAGGACATGTTGTGATACAAACTTTAATTCGTTGTCATTTCTCACCTGTTGCGTCAACTGGACAAAGATATATTTATACTGGATGTGGAGATGGACGAATAGTCAGTGAGTATTGTGAAGGAAAAATCTTTCTTATTTTAATTCAATTATAATCATTAAAAGTATATAAAAGTATATTTTTTTTCGAAGTCAATAATCATAATATTTTCTTCACTACAAAAATGATATAGTATCATTTAAATAACTTGGAATGTTGATATAATCATTTCTCCTTTTAGTTTACGATCTGTTGACTGGAAAAATTGTTAAGACATTAGAAGGTCATGATGGTTGTGTTAGAGACGTGCATTGGCATCCATATGATCAAGAAATAATTTCAACTTCGGTAATCAGAAACATTCCCTTTTACTATGTTTTTCTAAAATGAAAAATTCATTATGATACTATATATTAATTTATTTGTTTGAATTTTTAGTGGGATGGAATAGTAGGTTGTTGGCGTTATTATCCTGAACCATATTCATCAGATGCTAGAAAATTTACTCTCAATTACGAAGATGACGAAAATTGAGGGTTTAGATGATATTTTTTTAAAAATAAGATAATTATTTAGAAAAGAGACTCCATCTCAGTTTTAGTGCTACAAATTTCGTCAGCTTGTTCCAAAATAAAACGCGTAGAACAGGTTGAAATTCTAATATCCTAACGAAATTGAGGGAAGTTACACTTGTAAATAGTTATGAAAAAAAATTAATCGAAAATTATTCTTTGATGATATTAAAATTCTCAACCATTATTACAACTAATAAAAATCAATAATAGTTGTAACTACTGCAAATAGTAATTTTACGTAATAATGAAAGTTTAACTTGTGTGTATTATAACCAACATGAAATTTGTTTAACAGCTCCTATATAATCTAATAATTAAAATTGAAGAACTTTGTAAATATTTATCTAAATCATATAATATGATTATCTGAAAATTATGTACTTTACACATAAAATAATTTGTAATAATCTTGTTTATATTTATGGATTAAAAACAATATTAAATATTGAAATCAATAAAATATTTGTACCAAAAGATTGAAGTATTATTAAAGCACACTGCACTTGAACTACTTTTATGAAACCATACAAAACTATCTCAATTCGTTTAGTTCCCTAGAATTAAATAGTTCTTGAAGCCTTACTATTTATCCAAGTGACTTAATAATTTCAATAAAAAACATGATATAACTACTCACTTATTTCCATACATTATAATTATTCACGACATTGCAAAGACTTTTGCAATTTTTAAGTAACTGTCTTTGGACCGTAATTCAGAGATTAACGAGATCTAGCTATAAAAAACATTTTTTTCATTTTGTCAATTCTTAATTTACGACATCGAAAAGCATGGCAATGCCATTGTAAATTGTCACGCAGAGGTGTATCATATGTTGATTGCATCAAGTTCATGTTTTACTATGGCAGACCTGTATATAATTACAAAATGAATCTATGATCAGTTAATCTTTTATAATTATATTTATGATATTGTACATGAGTACGTTGTACTGTGAATGAACATTCATTGTTCAATAACAATAATTGATCAACCCTATCTATTCAACTATGATAATTGTTATCATAAATTCTTATATTTTCTCCAACATTCATGGTTATTATTTTTCAATTTTCAGTTAGAGAATTTTGTTGTATTATTACAATAAAATATTTCTAACGACCTTATATCATTCAGAGATTTTTTTTTTTGAATAATATTCAGCGTATTTTTCATTAATTCTTGTAATTACTTATCAAGTCTTACTAATGACTTTCAAGAAATAACTGATGATCTTTATCGAAAAATATTTATTAAATAACTAGTCCAATTAATGATTGTAATTAATGATGCAATTGATTTTTATATATGTTCAGTAGTATCAAAATAATTGCTGCTTCATCATTAGTACATGAAATTCCGTATCAAAGTAGTATAGCCAGTACTTAATCAGACGATTTTTCCCAGCCATCTAATCGTTGTAATTTTTTTCAGATTGATTTTACTTTATTATTCAAGTAATTAATTCTTACTCATAATCCCGATTCACTATATATATATAGTCTATATATATAGACTAAAAAATTAACAATTCAAATGCATAATAATTACGCAATCACAGTCGTATAATAGTTGAAATGATAAAGATGAGATGTAATTATACGATATGCATTATAAGTAACGAAGTATCAACAAAATCCAACAGCTTAATGAGTTTTAGATTCTCAAGGCTATAATAATGTTAACAAGAACGTTATTATAACAATAGTAGAATTTTTATAATGAAGCCATGTCGATGGCTACAAAACTACCTGCGGGAGTAACTCGATAAGAGCTAAGACAGATTAGTGTCCTCCGTTCATTTACGCGAACAGTCCCAACGCTTTGGGATCTCAGTCTTACTTTGGACTTTGAAATCATTAGACATTTCTTCTATTCGATATATGGATTGAAACTCTTTATCATAAAACCTGTAGTATCAATATTTATTAATAAAAAAGAATTCGAAAATTAATTGTCAACAAGTATAATTCATTAATTTACATACATTTCTTCATAATATTTATCATCTTTTAAAATCGAGGCTACGTTATCTCATCGAAACTGTATTTATTCAATTATTTATCAAAGTAATTGTAAATTTATCAGTTGAAATAAGAACACCAAGTTTTAGTCACTTAACTGGAGGTAGAAGCGCCTTATTATTCCTTTCAACAAGGTGGATCATTTTTATGGTATTTAAAAGTGAAAAGAAAAAATGTCGACAATTATTGAAACTACAAATGGTTGCGAATATATCAAAAAAAGAAGAAATGCCGTTCCCATGATTTACACAAGAGGCACGCATTATGAGATTGGATTTGACATTGTAAGTAATGCATTTTTATTGAAAAACATTTGAGTATCAATGTTAAGATTAAGTATTTATCAAACATAATATTAAATTGTTTAGTTTAAAGAGAGAAATTGTTCAAAAAAAAATTTCATTATTTAAAAAAAATTAAAGATGATCATATTTTTGTTATTGAGTTTTTTTTGGAGTATAGTGATATTTTATTTCAAAATACTGTATTATAAAGTACGTATCTTTAACAGTTGAAATTCGTATTTTTTTGTTGTTTTATTTTATTTTTATAAAATTCACATACTATTCTTATGGTTATTTCAACCTCTACAATTAAAAAAAAAATTACTATCGACTTAATCACAGTGGAAAAAAATATATACCATATATTAATCATTATTCAACAGTCATTCAATCTTCCAAAGTGTCATAAAAGCAATTTTCATATCATAAATATTTATAAATAATTTTTAATACATTAACATGTAAAATGCTAAATATTCTAAGTTTGAAGTAATGTAACATAGTGAATAATCAACTAAACGAATTATATTTCATCATTAGTACATAGGAAATTTTTTGTTAACATTTTTTAGACTTATTTATTGATTTATTTTATCGTTTAAAACGTAAATGAATATTTTTCTGTTTCTATTCAACTATTATTGTATTTTTTTGATGATTTCTTATAAATAGTTAAAAATAAAACGTGTAAAAACAATCATATTTTCCGCTTAATTCCTCTCTTATATATAATAAAAAAATAAATTTTTATAATGAATAATTGATATTTTAAACAACTTTAGATAGACATTTACTTAGATAAAAGATTAAATGAGTTTTTTTAAAATTTGAATACACAAATCTTTTGTATCTATCTGTCAAACAAAAAAGTAATGGTCATAACTTTTGTATTAATAGATTCAAATTACTAGTTTAATCCACTCTTATTTCACAAAACTCAAACAAATTAAAATATAATTAAGATACAGCATAAATAAAGCTGATAAAATATCGGTTTCATTGGCAATAATTTTTAGTTCTAATTTTCCTTCTATCGAATAATCAGCTTAGGTTACGAAATCTTACATAGACAAGTGAAATGGAGCAATCGTGTGGTCTACGATGCTTGCAGAACTAGGTAATACGCGTAGAATGATTTATTATACATAGATAGCGATGAAGAAATATTTTTTCGTACATTATTTAGTTTAACTTAAAATCATTGTCATTGATAAACACAATAAGAAGTGAGCATTCCAAAAAAATTTTGAATTCATAAGAAATTAAAAATAATATTGACCATTTGTTCCATTGTGTTGTTATTTTTATGAAATTATTGTTTATGTTATCATTGCAGGGTCGCAAATTTGCAAAAATGATCAGCGAGTTTGTGGACTACTATAAGCCATTAAACGAAGTTTACTTGAATGTTTATAATACAGAAGAAGGACGAAAGGTTTATGAAGAAACTTTAGCTTGTGTTAAAGCGCAATATCCACAGTACCTAAGGGAAATTGAAGGAACGGCTGATGGTGCCGGTGTACCATTTTATAAGGTTTTTTTTCTTTTTTTAAAATTGTAAATGTTGAGTTAAATATTTGATCAACTAATGATATAGTTGGTACATAAATTTAGATTAGAATTTGTTTTACAAAATCTGCTAATATTATCATTAAATAAACATAATTAATAGTTAGAAGATAAGTCATTGACATCTGCCTTTTCATTGAGAATTAATAGATTATTTTTCATGAATAAATTAACTTTTTAACATTTCATAAAAATTTAATATATTATTATTACAACATGGATTTAACTTGAATAAATTTTATATCGTAATTTTTTATGAGAATTCCGTCATTAAATATAGCATTAATTGATAGTAAAAATCAACTTAAAGGTCTGAAGATGTAATTGTTGAACATTAGCAACTTCTTCAATGTATAAGAATTCAATGGAACGAATAAAAGATATTGGAAGTTAATAATTATAATCTTAATAATAATGATATTATTTAGACATCAACATAATGTTTTTCCTAAATTCGAGATCAATAAAATAATTTCAAAATCAGGTTTGAACGAACAGAGCAATAAATTTCAAAGATTTTCCATAATAATAAATCCATAAGATTTTTAAAATATCTTCAGATAAGTAATTAATAAATATTCTAAAAAAAATGAAGTTGTAACATGTAAATCATTGATTTACCTTTATAATTGAACCGGTAAAAAGATCATGTTGTATTATTTTTCGTAATATAAAATTTTAGTCCACCGACGTAACAATTCAAGAGATAAAGAATTATATATCTTAGTCAAGCCTTGTGTGGACTTAAGTCCTTTCATTGCATCTAATTATTTATCTCTCTCTGACCTTCTTAGTGGTTGTTGCCTATCAAGTGTGACAATGAATTTATTTTTATTGCAGTTGTTTCTCATGCATCTTGATGATATTGTTCCAAATGTAGCGAACGGCAGAAGCGCTAGTACAAAACAACCTGTTGGCTGTTCATCTATTATTTGTAATTATCCTGGACAGGTATAATTCTTTTTTGACATCTTGAATATGAGTAATCATTTAATGATTAATATTATAATTCCTTTTTTATTCGAATTATTATATTTATTCATTATTATAATAATAGGAAATCCTTGGTCATAATGAAGATGCATTAAGTGAAACATTGAATTATTGGTATATTGTTTGTGCACATGTCATTGAACCTGGCTATAGGGAGGAAAAATTTTCTTCCCTTTCTTACGCAGGATTTCTTCCTGGATATACAATGGGTTATAATTCTCATGGATTAGTATATAGTATTAATACCTTAAGTGCTAAAACACTCAGATCTGGAAAGACACGTAAGAAAAACCTTTCTATCCTTCAGTTGTAATAACTAAAAACTACGGAAAATTGAATTATTTTTACTTAATTGATTATATTGGAGTAATTTCAGTTAAAAAATAAAAGAAAAGATTTAGACTGAATATCGATATTGATATGAAGTTAAATTTTTTAAAATTAAATTTATTAAATACAATCATAAAAATTTTAATAATTAGTAAAATATATAATAAAAATAACGATAATTTTTTCGATTTTTAAAATAATATTAAAATGTTTTTAGCACGATATTTCTTAACTCGAGCACTCCTTGGGGTCGTAAACTTCGTTGAAGCTCAACAAACATTGAGAAACAAAGGATATGGTTCTGCTGAAGGTTTTTCTGTAAATATGACCTTTTTAGAGCAAGAAGGAGACAGAATGTTCCATAATGCTGAAGTTGGTCCAGTTGAAGAAAACTCAGATGAATCTTCATTAAGTATTCTTACTGCTAGTCCTGGAGAAAACATTTTTCATTGCAATAAGTAAACTCGATTATTGTTCATTATATTGACAGTATCTATGTTTTTGTTTTATCAACGAGAATAAGTTCATTCAATTGCTTATTGTATGATTGCAGATATCTACGATTAAAAATACCCGAAGTGAACGACGTTATTATTCCAAGCAGCGAGCACAGAATGGCAGCTATTTTAGAGCATCCAAAACCACGAACACGTCGAGAAGTTATAGACATTCTTAGTGATCAAACTGGTAAAGAATTTAGAGTTTATCAAGAATTTGGAGATGATGATTACGTAAAAACAATAGCAACAGGAATATTTGATTGTGTCAAAAGAACATGGTCAATTTATACTGATAAACCAAAATATAATGAACCACTTGTTGTCATACCAATACGTACCGAGTCACAATAACTAAAGACTTGATTATGTACTGATATAAAATAATAAAAATTTTCAGAAATAATAATATAAATAAATTATATGTAACATAAATTATCATAAGCTAGTGCAAAAAAAAATCTTGAATAAATGAATAACAAATTTTAATTATCATGAGATATTTATTGATGATTTGTTTATGTTTAGTATTTTATACAATATTATAATAATTGGCATTATTTTATTGATTATTTAAATATTATGAGTGAAAAGAAATAAAGTTAAGTCTACAAAAATAGTAATATTGCTGTATTTAACGACAAAAGGTGGGAACTATGACTTTAGATTTTTTGTTAGATTCCATTCCAGAGAAAAACTCTTTAATATCTTCCTCACGAACGACTTTTTTATTTTCTGCAAACTTTTGAAGATATTCTTTCAATCTTTCTTTCATATTATTATATTCTTCAATAGCATTTACTTGTTGAACGTGATTAAGAGAAGCAAGTGCCTTCATTCCTTTTTCGTACTGAGATTCTGAGCTTTGTAATTTTCCAGCTTCTTCATAAGCTTGCACGCTATCAGTTGGGTCAAGCAAAAATGAAACCTGTTGTTCTTCATACATTTTTTTACAGTTATCACAAGTACAAAGCAATGATCTCCACCCTTCGGACCAGAAACAAGAACCAGTATATTGTTCAGAAGGTTTTTCTGGTTTAGTACATTTTGATGGTTGGCTACTAACATCTATTTTCTCAGGACTTGCTGTGGAATCTTTTTTAATATTTGTATTCACAGAATGATGAGCACCATAATTCCAAAGAAATTCATGTTTATCCATGCAAATCATACAAATCATTTCTTCATAGGAATTGTCATCTGGAATACCATCACAATTTAAATGCTTAGAATGATACCAATCTTCACAAATAACACACTGGATCATCTCATCTCCTGTAGTATCTTCTGGGTCTGGATATGGCCTTGAACAGGTACAGTAAACTCCGTTAAAATTCTGGTTGTATTTGTTTCCTTCGTTAATATCTGCTTTACACTAAAACAAAATACAAATTAGTTATCATTCGAATTAAGTTAAATAAGTTATCTTCTAAGTTCAATCAGCAAAATAAAATAAGTTTACTTTACATAAGATAAAATAATTAATATTAAATACGTACGACATCTAAAGTACATGTTTTTCCTTGAAATTTTGAATTTCCACAATCACATCTGAAATGTCTTTTAGTGTAAAGTTCAATCAGTTCATGACCTTCATGGCAATATAAACTACAAGCAAGGCAGATACCTGCTTGGTCTTTGTTAGATGAACAAGTCTTACAGGCATAAAGAGCTTGTCTAATGTATCCCTGAGAGAATAAATAGTTATATTAATATTAATTATAATAAAAATACATTAGAAACATTGATGAGATTAAATGATTCAAATGTAAAAAGATGGAGAACATGAAGTTATAGTAGCTCATCGTACCTTTATGTATGTGCAATTTTTATCATCAGATGCTCCTAAAACTGCATTGGCATCTTCTTCAAGTTGATTTTGATCTTGCAATACATCTAACATTGTTACAGAGTTTTCCTCTTCACAATTTTCAACAGTTGTTGATGACTCGGCCATGTTTAACTTATACCAGACTGTGTCGATGCTTTATATCGGAACGGTTTTAATTGTAAAAAAATAATATGAATAAAGTGAAATTTTGTGCTCTAATAAATTTTAATAAATTATATTATTGATATAAATTTAATATCCGAAAATACATGAGGTTTCAGACAGAGAATTGTTAAAACACTAGAAATTTCGTGCGATTGTCTGAATAACGACTTTAACCAGACTTCTAACCAATAAAAGATGAATAAATATTCCCGCTCAAGATATTTTGATGCCGTTTTTTTGCGGGAAAAGTCTAGTAGTTCAGCAAGTGGCTGTTTGCTCAAATATATAACTATATGACGTATATTCAAATCTGCTACATGTACACAGAAGTTCTAATGTAGTAAAAATCAAGAAACTTGGAGACCTCTAGTGTAATTATTACAACTAAGAAATTCAATTGGTTTTCAATAATTTAATGAAAGCAATAATTGTTTTAAAAATATTATTATCATTTAAATTGTTCTTTCAAACAACTTAAAATATATGTAAAACATTTAATATTTCTTACCCTTTTACATGATCTTTTTCTTTTCTCTTTCTCTTTCTCGATCTCTGGCTATTTAGTGTCTTTCGTAAATGATATTTACAAAATAGTTTTTATTAATGACTAAACATCGTTTAATACGAAAAAATTAAATACATTAATTTCTCAAAAGATTCAGTTTTAGTAAAGAAATTTGCTCCATTTTCATTAAATTAACGTTTTAGCTAGAATGTTACTTGAAAAATAAAGGTCATAGTGACATCTAGAGACGTAAAACAAAATCAATTTATAACGTTATCTGACGCAGCTACATAGGTCAATGTGTTTCTGCGTAAAAGAAACTCAGAACCTATCATAACTTTCGTGTATAATTTTGTTAATCAACACCATATCTTGACAATTTTGTAATTGAACAAGTTCTAAAAAATTGTGTAATTATTTATTTAAAACTGTGATGATTTGTAAAAGTGTTTTCAAGGTTAGGGAGCCATTTATTTTATATTTATGATTATATTGTAATATAATTTCAATATTGTCGTCCATTCAACGTTGCAATCTTTGAGTTGTCATCTTTAACAATACAATTTACGTAGAATGACTTAAAATCTTTTAAATATTTTTTATTTAATTTAATTTACCACTGTGTCATGTTTTGTTTGTAGAATTTAATCTAAACGTAAATATGAACGTCATTAATTTTTTGATACGTAGAAACGAGTATTCAATTTCAATCTAGAACTTTTCTACGTCGCACAAGACTTGATTATTTTAATTATAGTAAAAGAAAGGCAGAAATAAAAAAACTATTTAGTAAGATAACTATGTAGTTTTCTTAAATCAATTATTCATATAATTGATTCTAGAATGCCAATACAGGCACCACAGTGGACTGAATTTCTTTCTTGTCCTGTTTGCTGTCACGACTTTGATTCAACGCTTCGTGGACCTATTTCTTTAGGATGTGGTCATACAATCTGTCGTACTTGTTTATCTAATTTACATCGTAAACAATGTCCATTCGATCAGGTAAAAAATGATATTTTAATATATCATATTTCTTACCATAATAATTTTTTTTACTGTTTATTAAAATATTTCTACAGAATTCCATCAATACAGAGGTAGATAGGTTACCTATAAATGAAGCATTATTACAGTTAGTGAATAATTCAGTTCCTAAGAATGAAAGTTATGCTTATACAAAACTCCTACCACCTGAACATCATGCGGATTATTTAATTGCAAAAAGATGTATCGAAGTATTGGCATTGTATCTGAAACCATGCCAATCATCACCTATAAATGGAGCAGGAATGGGACTTGTGTCTCGTCCTATGCAAAGAAAACTAGTAACTCTAATTGGCTGTCAATTAGTAGAACCAGAAGGAAGAGCTCGAGCAGTCAGAGCAGCAAGAAGCTTAGGAGAGCGATCAGTCACAGAATTAATTCTTCAACATCAAAATCCTCAGCAACTAAGTGCCAACTTATGGGCAGCTGTAAGAGCTCGAGGATGTCAATTTCTTGGACCTGGTATGCAAGAAGAAGTGTTAAAATTAGTGTTATTAGCACTTGAAGACGGATCTGCTCTATCAAGAAAAGTGTTAGTGATGTTTGTTGTTCAAAGATTAGAACCACATTTTCCACAAGCCTCTAAAACAAGTATTGGACATGTTGTTCAACTTTTATACCGTGCTAGTTGCTTCAAAGTATCGAAAAGAGAGGGAGATTCATCTCTCATGCAATTGAAAGAAGAATTTCGAACTTATGAGGCACTTAGACGTGAGCATGATGCTCAAATTGTTCAAATTGCGACTGAAGCTGGTCTTAGAATTGCACCAGATCAATGGTCTGCTTTACTATATGGAGACTCTGGTCATAAATCACATATGCAAAGTATCATTGATAAATTACAAACTCCACAATCATTTGCTCAAAGTGTCCAAGAGCTCGTGATTGCACTTCAACGGACACCTGATCCAGGTCAATTAAGTAGTTTAAGGCCACAGCTAGAATTATTAGCAGGCATTGATCCCAGTCCAGAAACAGAATATCCAAGTTGGACAACCACTCGTGCAGCATTAGAAGCTGTCAAAACAGTTATCACAGCACTTGTTGATTATGTTCAAAAGCATGGAAATAGAAAGCCTCAAGAGACTCTTCATACTGCTAGTCCAGGGCAATTGAAATATAAAATTAGTATGTGTCGAGATTTAGCTTTACGTGGTTCTTGTCCTCGTGCAACTAATTGTACTTTTGCCCACAGTGATTTAGAGTTGGATAAATATAGATCAAAACATCGAAAATTAAGTATGAGATCGAGTTTACCTCTGACTGGAAGCCCGGATCATAAAACTGATAAGTCTGGAATCTCATCAAATCTTCCACCAAAAGCTTATAAATCGTGTGGCGATTTGAATTATTCAATTAAAATGAATGATAATCATTCAGACAAATTTTACACTTTAAGAACCATTAAGTGTTTACCACATCCAGTGATTAATAATGAGAATAATTTTACAAGTAATATGAATAGTTTTGTTCTTCCAAATCCACAAACTTGTTCTCAAGTGTCTGAAAAAAATATTGACATACAGTGTCCTCATTACATTGTTCATTCAAATCCTATAGACTATTTTAATGCAAATTTACATGTCTGGGATGCTCCTCAAATAGTTCCCAGTGGACAGAATAGTCTTCAAAATAATAAAAAACAAAAAACTGTTGCTAAAACTCTAGCTGTGTTACTTCAACGAAGAATGGAAATAATAAATCAGTTAGAAAACATTATGGGAAAGCCCATGACATCACAGCAATTGAAAATTAATTATGAAATTCAAGGAGATGCTATTCCTTACTCGATATGGGCTAATAGGCCTGTTTCACAAACAACACCAACGCCTCATCTTAATTATGGCAATAATTTTCATCGCTCCGATTCAATTATTTTCGATGATGAATTTGTACCATTTGATGGAACTTCAGCTAATAAATATGGACCAATATCACGGATATCAAAGTCATTACATAGACCAGCAAACGGAACACAAACCAATTCAATTTATAATGAAGGAATTTCTCCATCAATTCAAACAATTCGTCCTATAACTGCTACAAATTCACTGGGGTCATGGTGTTATGGCCAGCGTAAGTTTTTTTTAATTATGAGAATTTTCTAAACTTTCATTATTAATATTTAAAAATTTTTTAAAATAATTAATATTAGCTTATGCAACAATTGGAACAAATTCAGGACTGCAAACGGTTCAAAATTCCAATTTTGGTGAGACTTATGTAACTTTGGGACCATGTAATATCTCTGAATCTCCACCACATGTGCAGTTAACACGACAGGATAATATGTCTAAGGAGTAATTAACATTTTTTATCTTTCATAATTGACAATATTACAATATCACAGATCTAAATAATTATAACCCTTTAAATGTAAAAATTTGTTAAGTTATTTAAACATGATTAGAAATTACATTGTATTTTTAATATCATATAAAATCAAATATTATAATTAAATAGTTTTCTGCAAAAATTAATTACATAGATTTGTGAGATCAAATAACAATTAATGATTTGATTGCTTATTATTATAAATTGTATTTTTTCAGTCTCATTCTAGAGTCCCAAAAAGTAAAACAGCAGCTAAAGCATTTGGAGAAAAAAATAAACGATCTGAAGGTAATCTTAGTATATGAAAATACATTTTATTAATACATAACAAGAAAAATAGATACTTATTAGTTAAAATGTACAGTTAGCAACACAAGGAGCGGCATTTAATGAGGGCGAAAGACTGGCGCAAGAGCTTCAAATAATTGAGGCAGGCATTCGAGAGAAAGAGAAAGACGTCCGCAAATGGAATCCTTATTGTACAATACCCTGTATGCAACCAATGAATAATCTTCTGTCTGATCAGACTATTAATCATTCGATAAATAATGATTTTACTACAAAAGACGTAGGTTCCTTTAATTATTAATTACCTTTATTTTATTAGTTTAAGTAACTTATTTAATGCATTTGTTGTCCAATTTACTTCTTCATTAATTTACTCATTAATCCAATAATTGATTCATAATACAGGAAGACTCATACGAAGCAGATATAGCAAATGATATTCGAGAGCTTGAAATTCGTTGGGATTATGAATTAAAAGAACAAGAAAAACGTTGGTCTAACGAAGATGACAATGTTCCACAATTGTAATTTTTATATAACGATTCTTTGGACTTTTTGAAAGGACATAAATATTGAGATAAATTTTTTAATTTACATGGTGATGAAGTAATTGAAAATACATACATTTTATGGTAAGAGAACTCGTGGAAATCCTAGATAAGTTCAAATCAGGTAAATCAATAGACTTCACTGCTTTTAATCCCATCACATAAATACTGTACTTATTAGATATCCATCTCCAATGGTCAAAACAATGTGATATAAACTAATTCTTTCTTCAATTATTCTGAACTTCAACCATTTTTGAAGTTCAAAATAATAATAATTATTATGAAGCTGGACATTATCAATATGTTGCAGGGTCATATGAAAAAGCTTGTAGTTATGTAACTGTGCAAAATGCACGTAAAAGATGAAGAACATATTTTAAAAACAATCAAGCTAAGGATGAAAATGTGTTTGTTAAAATTTAACAGAAAAAATCGATTTTAGTGTTTCATAAACATGACGATTATAGACTAATTATTTGTATATTTATATTTGCACATTGGAGCAAGGAATACCAAGTATCATGTCACTATAAAATTCGAAACAAATTTTAACTATTATCTTATTTTAGATAAATAGTTAAATATAAATTTTAAAAATAAGTGTACATAAGTATTTGTTTATGACAAACATATACTATTGTTATTAATATCTCAATTTGGTCAATGTTTCAGTTTAATTTTAAAAAACAGTTCGACTGTTCCTCGAATTAAAAAAAATTATTTTATTATATATTCTTTATTTTTGTTAACAAATTTCTGATTGAGAAAATAATATATTTAATGTAATACTTGAAGTGATACGAGTTCAACGTCGTATTAATTTCAATTAATTGTTACTCACATAATGAGAGAATTTGCAATAATATTTCAGTTAATTATATTTTTATGAAATGGACATGCTTATAGCTTAAATAATGAAGATTCCAGTTTTATTGGAAGTATCACATGGCCTTAGAAAGTGTGATGGACAGAGAATGATTTTTTTCTTTGTGCTTGAAATAATACTGTTATCATCTTACTCTTATGTATTTTTATTACTTTATATAATGACTTCATTAATATTGAGTATTTGTTTTGTGATGAAATATTGTGCAATTGATTCATTCTTTAAAAGAAAAGTATTTTATGGATTTATAAAATTTGATTTCGATTACAAATATATTATAAAATGTTAATTCAATATGGCAAAAACAACAAAGAAATAAGATGGTAAAAGGCTGTGTAAAGGGAAGTAATAAGCACAACATTACCGTTTGTGCTAGCTTCAAATAAATTGCATGTTAAACATGTCTTTATCGATAAGGACTTTATTCATATATACCCATATTGACGGTATAAACCTTTATAAATATATTATTGATGTTTTTAGTTTAAACATAAATAAAGAAACAAGGGAAAAAGTTGTATACAAATTGATAATACATTTACTTATATATGTATAATTTACATAACCAGTGCACTAAAAAAATGTATTGCTATTTATATAAATTGTTAAAAAAACAAAGAAAATTATTGCGGCAAATGTTTTTATGTCAGATTTGTATAAATAAAAAAATATATACGTATTTGTTAAATTTCAAATTTTTTCATAATAAATCTCAATATTGTTTTCATATTTATTTTCAATAATAAAAAATTTAAATTTGGCGCGCAGATGGCCATCTTACTTAAATGCAGAATACTACTTTAACGACTATTAATAATAACTACCAGCGTTGTTTCCGTAAATTGCTCTAAATATGGAGTTTCAGAATGCGTGTAAATGTCGGTTTTATTGTTGAATAAAGTATGACAGAAATTATAACGAATTTTGCGGCCAATATAAATATGCACACGTATAAAACGTGCATTCTATCAGTCTTTAAATGTGCTAAATTTGTGCAGCAGTTTTTAGTGCGAAAAAATGATGTGAAATGATCTATTCGTTTAACGGATTATGGAATAATTGTGTTCACTTTCACATACAAATTTGTATGAATTTGAAGTTCATCTATCAATGAATGTCTGCTTATTATTTAAAGAAAAGATTAGAATTCTTACTACAGATCTGAAATCATCCAAAGTATAAAAAAAATCAATAATTAACATAAATGAACTATTTAACATGTAATAAAACAATGTTATACTCTACGTTCGAATAGTGCCATATAAGTATCGAACGGTGTGAAATAACTAAGTCACAGCTTGTGAGGCTTTTATTTTACAGTAAAATTTTAATCTAAAAATTAATCAAGTGCATTAAAATATTTTTTAAATTCATTTATGAGTTTATTAAAATAAATTTTAAAAATGCCGAACTCTCGAGGAAATGAAGCATCAAGAATACTACCTGGCCATTACCTGCATGAACTACCTGAACAGGACGAAGAAAGACTTTCGAAAATTTTCCAACACTTAGATCAAGATGGAAATGGAAGAATAGATGTTCATGACTTATCCAAAGCTCTTATGAAAGTTGGTGTCCATCAACGTTATGCTGAGGTATGTAGAGAAAAATAATTACCTTTTTGGTTTTGTTTATTTTAATTATCTATTTATGATAGCACCCTTTTATTATTTCAGCAATTTTTAGCTCAATCAGACAGCACAAAAAGTGGCGATATTGGTTTAGCTGAATTCATTCATTATGTTATCGAACATGAAAAAAAACTTCGTCTTCAATTTTCTCATCTTGACAAAAATAAAGACGGTGAATATTTATTTATTTTTAAGTTATAATCCAAAGTTTATTATTTATCCTGCAAAATAATAACGATGATCAAAATATTATTTTTAAAAAATTTACCTGTTTTTGTTCGATTATTCATTCCTCAATCATACCTTTTTCTAAAAAAAATAATTTTGTTAAAACAATTATGAAAATCGAATGAAGTAGATAGAACATATTGATAGTTAAAAATTTCAAATAAGTTTTTTTTGTTTTTTTTTCAGGTAAAATAGATCTGGAAGAACTAATTAGTTCATTTAATAAAGATCTTGGAATTAAAATGGATCGAGCGGAAGCAAAGAAATTACTGAAAAGGTGTGTATCAAATGAATTTTATAAAAATTTCCACCAACTTCTAATGATACTGAATAATCAATATTTTACTATATTAGAATGGATCAGGATGGTAGTCTAAGTATTAATTTCAACGAATGGCGAGATTTTCTCCTCTATGCACCTTCTGATATTCGGGAAATCATTAAATATTGGCGTCACTCAACGGTGAGTTATGTATTGTAAATTTAAAATCAAAATGTTGTTTTTATTACATTAATTATTTTGAAATATTTTTTATACCAATATCTCGTATCTTCGATGCATATTTGTGACATCTATAGTCTGAACTTGAATTACATGATGTCTGAGGGTACAAAGACATCGTGCAGATAAAGTAATAGCCGTAATCACACTGACAAAAGTTAAATAAACTTGGAATACGATTCGTTGATGTTTAGAGGCTCGACTAACCGGTCTTACAAAATGACATTTCTTATTGTCACATATTATCTGATGACGTACATACACTGTCATTTTCATATTATCTTACATGACCTCAACATTCAGTTAAGTCAGTCACTATTTAAAACAATATTTATAAATTTAAGTAGTCTGTTATCACTAAAGATCTTAATAATTTCTCATAAATTGACGTAATGTAACCCACATAATATGTATACTCAAACGATATTTTATTTATTTATTTATTTTTAACGATTGAATATCATCTATTTGCAATAGTTATTTATCAATTTCGCCATTATTCAATTTCGAAATTCTACAATCATCATTTGGAATATTTTAACCGAGTTTTTTGATCTTGAAATTGACGTCACTTAATTTTTTGCGGTATATTTCAATGTCGTTATACTTCAGACTACTGTTGGAATTCATGGAAACTTATACATTAAAAGATTTGCAATAAATCTCTTATCAGTCATATCTATCAATATCTAATCAATTATCTTCTTTCCCAGGCAGTCCTGATTGATTCTGAATCAAAATTTAGAACTGGTTTAGGAATAAATATTTATTTACAATATTTCAAGACTTGAAAAATTCTTTTTTCACATGTATTATGCAAATCATACTGATGTTAATTAAAAAGAAGAAGATAGAGATAGTTGAAAAATTAACTGTGATTGTAAATATCTTACAATCAATTTTTATTTATTACAAAGTTGAAATAACTTTTAAAAATTTTTTTATTACTTCAAAAGAAACAACAATAATATTTATGATACTTGTGAAGACGGTTAAAAAAACGAAAATACTAGAAATGATTTCAAACAATTCTGAATTAAAGCGATTCAATTCGGATATCTCTTTCATGATGATATTATATGACGTATGGAAAGACGTAGTGGGGACTTCCCCTAGTCGATCATATTTTAATCTTCACTGACGCAAAGCAACGTTGAAGCCAGTGTTAACTTAGTCTGGCTGTTAGTCCCAAGCTCTCACCTTAAGAGAAAGGAAAGTAACACTTTTCCTTGCCCATTCAAGTACCTGCTACTTTTAGTGAATTTTAAATAGAGACTAGTTAATTTAAATATTAAAAATATATTTATATATATATATTTTTTTTTTTTATTATATGAAGTGAAAAATAATTACGTGATTATAAATGTTTGAACAAGAAAGACTGGGACACGGATGTCAAGTTTGTGAGGAGTTCCTTCACAATTATCATGAACTACTCCAAAGGGTAAGGAAGATTGTTTTAAAAACATGGATGTATAGATTGATTAATGTGATTAAAAAAAAAAAAAAATAAATCGCGACGTTAGCTCTAGATGTTTTTGTGTTTTAACCGGCGTGCTGACTGTGAGTCATTGTGATTCTTGAACTTCCTGATTATTGAATGTTTCAAGGCTGATAAAATCTTAAATATGCGTCAGTTTTATAGAAAACAATTATGCTACTCTCAAAAGAAAAAAATTAGAAAGTTGACACAATTAAACGGTCTTTGATTTTACTTTCATACAAATTTCAAGTTTAAGAAAGCTTATCTAAGTTTATGTTAATCACTATCGTCATTATGTCTACAATATAATAAGACATTGCATTTTATCATCAAATTAATGATAGTATACCATTTAATATTAATAATTTATTTCAAAAATGCATAGCATTATCTTCCTTCAATTATTATAAAACGCAGTTAAATATTACAACTTTTGTCTGGCCAGCATTTTTAATAAATATCTTTCTCAATTTTCTTATTCGATTCTGCCAACATGAAGAAATTTTAGTTATATTTATATTTCAAAAACTATTTTAGTTTATTTCCTTCATTTATGTAACAAAAAAATATTTGAAACATTTACTTAAAAATAAGTGTTCATTCTTACGTGCATTCCTTTCGTCATCGTCATGGTAATCAAAAGTGGGGACTAAAAGTGCAAGGGAAAGTATCACGTTTTTGAATGGAAACTACACCATCGATTGACATTTTCTGAATTAATTCAATCTTAAACCAACACTAAATAGGTATTATCCAAGATGAGAACTACCAAGCCGGTTGTTAGGGATGTAAAATAAGTTGCACGTGACATTGGGCAGTAATTCAAATTACGGAATTTCTGGCTGGATGCCTAAAGCACCTACTCCTATATCTGATATTATTCAGTTGTAACTTCAATTAAAACCATTAGTGTGATACTTGTCAACGCTAGTTTATCAAGACTTCTACATCTATTTAATCTTTTTTTTACATTGTTCATAACTTAGAATATTTGTTGAAAAGTATTTTAAAATAATAATGGATACTTTAGACAACATAGATAGTGACATATTTCTTGAAATCTATGTAAAGTTAAGTATTAATTGTACTGTAGACAAACTCTTCTGTGTAAAATCATTTTCAAAGTGTCATATAACATATAAATATAATATCAATAATTTTGTAATCAATTAATAATTGATATACTTTATGTAAGGCTTCATTGTTCATTTCTACATGATCTGTGTCCTTGAGTTCTTGCGTGATTGAATAAAAAAAAATACAGTCACTTATCACGTGGCCTGGTTTGACTAAAATAATATATATATATATATATACATTATTTTAGTTAACACAAAAATGATTGATTGTTAATTTTCCAGTAAACTCACTGTATTTATTCAAAACTCAACTGATGTTTGACTTGTCTTTTTTTATTTCTATTATAAATATCGGGTCAATTACCCTACAAAGACTCACCATACAATTAGAAGCATTCAAGCTTCTAAGAGTTGAATAAAACATGTTAATACATTCAATCAATATAATATGTTGAGAATTCATTTACCTTTGATGACGTTTTAATTATTGAAATAATTATTATGATCTTAAAAATACATATTTCTTTATTTGATGCAACAATTCGTTTGTTTAATTGATATTGTTTTTATTATTACAGTACATGGATATTGGAGAAGATATTGGAGTTCCTGATGACTTTACAAGCAGTGAGATGATTACTGGAATGTGGTGGAGACATTTACTTGCTGGCGGAATAGCTGGAGCTGTTTCGCGCACCTGTACAGCACCTCTAGATCGAATAAAAGTTTATTTACAAGTAGGAATTAGTGACATACTTTTTATGATTGTAATGGTTTTTAAATGTTTATTGAATAGGTTAGATTTATAAATACTAAACATGATTATAACCTCAACGTATTATTGCATATAACTTTGAAAATAATTTCTTAATTTAATTAAAATTTTTTCTATAGATTTAAGAATAATTTATCATTGTGTGATTAAATATTAACATGACATATTTTTAATTTAGGTCCATGGTACAAGGCATTGTAATATGACAAACTGTCTAAGATATATGTTGAAAGAAGGTGGAATCTTTAGTTTATGGCGAGGAAATGGAATAAATGTACTTAAAATTGGCCCCGAAACTGCTCTCAAATTTATGGCTTATGAACAAGTGAAGAGATCAATTAAGGGAAACGATTCAAGGGAATTAAGAATCGATGAAAGATTCATGGCGGGATCAATAGCTGGTGGAATAAGTCAATCTGCAATTTATCCACTTGAAGTAAGTTACTAAATAAAGTGAATTATTTTTTTTTGTAGCATACTATTTATAACTAATATTAAATTAAAATATTTTTGGGAATTTTTCTAGGTATTAAAAACACGATTAGCACTTCGAAAAACTGGTGAATTCTCAGGAATTTTAGATGCAGCTAAAAAAATTTATGCTCAAGGTGGTCTAAGAAGTTTTTATCGGGGTTACATTCCTAATTTGATTGGAATACTTCCATATGCTGGAATTGACTTGGCTGTATATGAGGTAATATTTAATTCTCTTTTAATTTAATATTAAAAATTAAATTGATAACAGTTTTTAAGAAAACATTTTTTTGTGCAGACTTTAAAAAATAGATATTTAAAAACACATACTGATAATGAACAGCCAGCATTCTGGGTTTTACTTCTCTGTGGTACTGCTTCAAGTACTGCTGGACAAGTTTGTTCATACCCTCTAGCACTAGTCAGAACTAAATTACAAGCAGAATTATCTCCAGGAAATAGCCCAAATACAATGATTGGAGTTTTTCAGGATATTATTCAAAGAGAAGGAATAAGAGGTTTATACAGAGGGTTGACACCTAATTTTCTTAAGGTATACTTTTTAATACATAAAATATCAATAAATGTTGTTTCTTGATTCAAAAATATACATAAATAAACACATAAATTTTTTTTTTATAAACAGGTGGCACCAGCTGTATCAATAAGTTATGTAGTTTATGAACGTTTCAGACAAGCATTAGGTGTAAACATGACGTGATAAATGTATTTATTAGGATTTATTAATAATTAATTCTATTAAATTATTATATAACTTACCGACACAATGAAAGTTATTGATATTATTAGTGAAAAAAACAAAAAGCCAACATAAAAAGGATTTAAAAAAGATAAAATCCATGAATAAGCCGAGTCGAATTGCTCTACATCTTCTCTTCACTTTTCTTTTTTGTTATATTTATAGTTATCAAACACTTGTATATATTTAATTATTTATCTTTCCAATTACTTAAGTTTTCTAAATATGATTATAACAGTAGCTAGCCAATTTTAAATTATTTAAAATAATAAATTAAGAGACAAAACCGTCTATCACTAAATAAAACTTGCTAAGTTTAATATTTAAAGATTTTTGGAGTTATTTAAAAGTCAAACAATTGCTTGGCTTTTTCTAGTTAATGATAAATATTTAAATAATAATATTCTGAAAAATATGCTAGACAAATTATTGTTTGTCATAAATTTGATAAGAATAGTATTCCATTTCTCTCTTTACCAAACAATGGTTTTAACTAAATCGCTGAAATTACAAAAATCTATCCTATCATAGGCCTCTCCAAAAAATCCGTTGATTGACTCTATAGTCTAACGGATTTTAATACTAACACTGTGATAGTAATGATTGTGAGATGGTATTGTATATAATTATTTTATAAACAAAGTTGAATGAGTAATTAATACAATGTTTCAGTAACAGTTAATTAATGGCCATTTATTGTGGATTACTGGAAACAGTATTAGCTGTTTTTAAAGTCCAAATAAATCGTTTGAGTGCAATGAAAAAAATTTAATACAAATAAAATATTTCAAAAAAAATGATGTATTCCAACTATAATTATTTATCGAGTATTTACAAGAACTTTTCCAAAGTTTTTCTCTTTATCAAAATACTTTTCATCATCATTCCAGTTTGCAAAAAACTTAATTATGACAATTGATGAGTTAGCGAATTAACGACATTAATATACAGAATATTAAGCTATAAAATTTTATGACTGCTTTTTAGTATCAAAACTAAAAAAAATTGTTGAAGGTTGCTATATGGGTAGTATCATACAACTATTATGAATTCCTAAATGTTTAAAAATATTTTAACCACTGGACTGAAGACCATAATTTGTTTAGAAATTATAACAAATTTAAAATTTAAAAATAGTACTCTTTCAATTTTACATTGTAATTGATATCTTTAAGCAAAGCATCATAATTACTAAAGATTTTGTCAAAAAAACATGACATTTTATGCGATAATTTATTTACAATAAAAATGAAAGTGCAGTAATATTTATACTAAAATTATTATATTTTTTTTTCTAAAATGAATTAAATAATTTGGAAACAAACCCTTCTATCTAAAAAAAACCATTTTCGCATATATCAATTAACTAATTTTTGTAATCTTATGTTACTACTTATATTAGTACAGCAGTCTAGTCAGCTTTAATTTTGAGGAAAATATATTTATCTATATGTTTGTGTAAAGATTAGTATCATCATATTTCAAATTTTATTCTATTCTAAAAACAAATAAAGATCAATTAAAAGACATTTCAAAATATTGACGTAAAAAGTATTTTTAAATACTTCATTTATTAGTAATTTAAACGTAATTATCATTGTTATTTCATAATTACTTATAGTTAGTATTGAATAATTTATAAACATGTCTCAACTAGTTTAATGTTCTTCTTTATTTCACGATTTTTATTATTAAATTTTACTGTATCATTATACAGAATTAACTCAAATAAATTTCTGGAAAATACAAAATAACTTAATCAAAAATATATTACTGACCAAAAAATTATGAATTTTTCTCTGTAAAAATATAAGTATACAGTGTATTATAAGTCAGCAGCGTTAAGAATTTTTGTCGATACTTTGCCTTCTGATGTAAATAAATTATGTATCCCATGAAAATTTGCAAAGTTTGTCTCAATGTTCCAAACAACGATGATATTCAATTTTTTCCAGGGTTTATTTAATCGTTTAATTAATTAATTGAATCAGATTGTTTAAAAAATTCTTTGTTGTGCAATATCCAAATCGACATTGTTTACCCCACCTTCCATATCAAATATGGCGACTTTAAAAATTTTTCTACAAGTTTTGGTTTCTCAGTAAATATTTTTTTATTGTTTTATTCTGTTGGAATATTTTTATTATTTAACATATTTTATGATATTTATTAATAATATAACATAAAAATGGTTAAGTTTTATGCATTGACAATGCAAATGGTAATAAAGTATTTATTATATCATATTTGATTTTTAAGGTTAAGATGCCATTATAAAATTATCAGTAATTGTTAAAAAACAATTATGGCGATTGAAGTTTATTGTCAAACAAAGTATGAAATATTTGTTTTATTTTAGTATATTTTCAATCATAGTGAATTAATAACAGTGAACAAAGATGTGTGTTCATAAAATGTACTGTGATTAAAGTGTTTTTAAATGAATCTAAATATAAAATCAATTTTGTTAATATATAATCTACTCTTACTAACAACAATTTTTCAATAATAAACTATTGAAAAATGTTTAAAACGGAAGAGTCACCAAAAGGTAGTTTCCTCCAGCAAACGAAAGCTGCTAGAGAAGAAAGAGCTTATGAAAAACGTAAAGAAGCTGCTGTTATTTGTATCCAAGCCCATATACGAGGATGGCTTGCAAGAACCAAATTTACCGTTCAAATTTTGTAAGTTGAATAATTCTGAATGATTTATTAAGATACTAATTATTTTATTCTTATGCATTTTACAGAGATGACTTTGATCAACACTTTCCAGAAGAACCAGCGGATCCATCAGTTACAGTACAACTTAAACCAGCCTTACAAGTTTATAAACTAATTTCTAGATTTTTAATAATTTTCAAAAGAAACAGAGATCAAAGTAGAATAGAAAAAATATGCAGGTACAAATTAAATCACATATTAATGATTATTTTATGCATAATAGAAGGTATTCATAAAAATATTTATTTAAAGATATTTAGTAAAAACGTTGGACTCAGAGTTACCAAAGTTTTCTTACGTTGGAGTAGCTTTAAACAAAGACCATTATATATCTTGGATATCACAGATGAAAACAATATTGTACGAATGTATGATTGGATTAGATGATTTGAGACCAGAAAGACCTGCAGATCATAAATGTATTCTTCTGAGATTACACACTCTTGTGAGTTTTACATCAACGGGTACATGGGCAATACTGAAGGCAAAAAGTATGGAGAAACTGAAGACTGGAATGAATCAATTGTGTGCTAATATAATGGGACATCTAGTCAATAATCGATTTTACACTGTCATGCAGGTATGAAATTTAGCGTGTTCAATGTTCAAGATAATTATTGTTGTAATATGTATATTCAACAATTATTTAATTTTGTATTGATTTAGTCATTGTTGGTGAAAGGATTAGGAAGAGAAAAAATAGCTTTAAAACCATTAGCCCTTTCTGCGGCAGTCAATTTAACCATGCGACCATTGATATCGTCACAAATGTCTGAAAAATTATTATCGTTATTTTTAATCAATATCTTTAGTGTACCTGCTCTAATATATCAACTAAATATTTATTCAATAGAGGTAATTACTTTATTTATATCATAAAAAAACAAAACTAATCTAAATAACAATAATTATTAATGTTTGATGTGTATTTTAGTGTATAAATCTACTCATTAACTACAGTTTATTTACGAAAAGTCTTGAATTACTCAATTCCGACCAAAATTTAAGAATTATATTTAATGCTTTAGAAGGAAATTACGCTCTTTGTTTATTAGCAAACTTAATACACTTAGCTAATATTGAGAAAGATGAAACTCTAAAAAACTTATACTTTCCGTCATTTACTTTTGTTGTGACAAAGATGCTTGAATCATGTCAGCAGTATGTTGTGGCAAAGCAAAGCAATTTAACACACTGGCATCCAGTTTTAGGATGTTTTGCTCAATCTGTTGATTCATCTCTATATGGTGCCATTTCATATATTAAAATTCAACTATCTTATTTATGGACAGGAAAAATTGTTTTTCAGCTAATGGGTATGTTTATTAAATGATTGCTTTTAAAAGTGTTCGATTAACTTGCAACAACAGTACATTATGTATAAAAATTTTAATACATTCTATTCAGGACAACCGCTGATGGAGATAGTTGAAAAAGACATTCCAATGATTTTATCAGATCAAAATCATCAGAACAACCAAAGTTCATCAACTGGAACAAACATTTTCCGTCGTGCATTTTTAGAAGCACGGACCAATCGAAATAATACTAACAAAAGTTACCGGAAATTTGGCAGTCCAGAAACAACAAAAATTGCCCTCATTTGTTCACTTTATCAAACGGCTCTTCATACCCTCACTCAAATGAAGCTTGATATTCTCACTGGGTTATGTTATCAAGACAAAATTTTATACCATATGTGGCTTTTTTTAAATACATTGGGACCTCAATGTGGATTGAGAGCCTTTCTTGATCATTTTGCAGCAAATACCAAATACAATGCGCCTGAATTTCAAATGCTCATACTTTTTTGTGACTGTATGACTCATTATGTGACGTAAGAGTCAATTTTATTAACTCTTTAAATTATAAATTACTTTTTATTTACAAAAGCTTTTTTTTTGCAGAATACTCGATGATATGGAAATGTATGAGCAACAAGATCCCTTTAAATTATCCGATTTCATTACGATATCGTACTTCCTAAATCAATTTTTGTATAAAGCTGTTCTTAACAATCTTTTTGGTAAGTTTAATTAATTATAAAATAGTTTACATGTAAGTTAAGTATGTGATGTCAGCAAAAAGTGCAATTAAAGATCTCATCCTTTCTTTTATCCAACACATATACTAACTTACAAATCTTACAGATATTAAAACCATTTCAAATAATCCTCTTTTTACGTCACTTCATACACTCTTAATGGCAATTTATCGACGTGATTGTAGAAGAACATTCTGTCCAGAAGGACATTGGTTAGCGAAGGTAATTAACTTGTTAGATGCTTGGAAAATTTTCTACCAGTTTTATTAATGAATAATAAGTTTAGTAATAAAATATTTCTATTTTTATTTAGGAAGTACGAGTATCAGGATTTTTAGCAGACTTAGAGAAAGGCCGAAGAGGAGCAGCTTTATTACTCTCAAAAATGCCTCATGTTATCCCTCACTCTGAACGTGTGATCCTATTTAGAAAGCATGTAGCTGATGAAAAAGCTGTCTTGGGATTAACTGAAAGTGCGTGCAATAGTAGCCCATCTTCCACTTTGATTGCCGTTCACAGATCACGAATCGTCGAGGACGGCTATCGACAGCTTGCAATGCTGCCGCCTCAAGCCTTAAAAGGAGTGATTCGAGTACGATTCATTAATGAGCAAGGATTAGATGAAGCAGGAATTGATCAAGATGGAGTATTCAAAGAATTTCTTGAAGAAACTATAAAACGTGTATTTGATCCGTCTCTCAACCTTTTTAAAGCTACTAGTGAAAATAGACTGTATCCATCTCCAACATCGTATATGCAAGAAAACCATTTACAACTTTTTGAATTTGTTGGTCGGATGTTAGGCAAAGCTGTCTATGAAGGAATTGTGGTGGATGTTCCTTTTGCTTCATTCTTCGTTTCTCAATTTTCAGGACAAGCAGGTGGTGCATTATATAGCTGGCTAGATGAATTAGCTTCACTTGATCGTGATCTTTACAGAAGTTTAACTCTTGTAAAACATTATAAAGGTGATGTAAGCGAATTAGAATTAACATTTTCATTAGATGAAGACGTGATGGGAGAGCTTGTAACACATGAATTGAATCCAGGCGGCAAAGCTGAACCTGTAACTAACTCAAATAAAATTAATTATATTCATCATATGGCACACTTTAGAATGCATAGGCAAATTAAAGACCAAACTGCAGCATTCACTAAAGGTTTCAAGTCTATCATTAATCCTGATTGGCTTTCATTGTTTTCAACACCCGAACTTCAGAGATTAATATCTGGGGATAATGTTCCCCTAGATCTTCGAGATCTTCGTCGGCATACACAATATTATGGAGGATTTCATGATAACCACAGAGTTGTTTGTTGGCTTTGGGATATTTTAGAAAAAGATTTCAGTGAAGAAGAACGTGGTTTGTTTCTCAAGTTTGTTACAAGCTGTTCTAAGTCACCACTTTTAGGATTTGCTCATTTAGAGCCACAATTTTCTATTAGATGTGTTGAAGTAAGTGACGATGAAGATACTGGTGATACTATTGGGAGTGTTATCAGAGGATTCTTCACAATAAGAAAAAAAGATCCTCAGAATCGATTACCAACATCCTCGACATGTTTCAATTTACTCAAACTACCAAATTATCAGAAAAAGAGTACTTTAAGAGAAAAATTACGTTATGCTGTTACAAGCAACACAGGATTCGAGTTGTCTTGAGATGGAAATTTCATGAAATTATTAAAATATTCATTCAGCTGTTAATGAATTAACAATTGATTTTTATTACAGTTATTCAAAATCTACCTCAAAAATATCTGCGAGCATTAATATCTTTTTTTAGGAACGTGTAAACTAAAAAAATAATAATATGAAAACTAAATATTTGAGAAAAAATATGTAAGGGAAGTTGGAAGTTTAAATGGTGCAATTGTCTGCTTGTATTGTTAGTGATTATATTCATAATGGTAATTATGAACAACCCCTTGTATAATTGATACAAAAACAGAATTTTGTAAGAATAATGTACATATTTAAAGGTTTTTGTAATTTTTTAATGTATTATTTCATGTATATAGTACTCCTCCGCTTTTGCTTTAAATTTTTGCTGTAAAACCGTATTATGTAAATTTGTGCTCTAAAGAAAAAGAAAAAATCTTTAGCTATCATATGAAGTGAACTATATTTTACTAAATACTAACGTGATAGAAAATTATTCGGTATTATGGTATCTAAATGTTTTTTATTTATTTTTTTCAGAGAATTTTTCTTTTTACATTAAAGAAAAAGAGACATGAAAATGTAAAAACCAGATGATATAAATTTACTTTTAATTATGTATTTTAAAGTATAAAAATTTATTATTAAAAAAATTTATTTATTACAAAAATCGGGCTTACAGTTTAATAATATAACTTGTTTTTATCAATCCTTTTAGAATCTAACAAATATTTGTAAAGACTGAAATTCTGTTAATCATAAACGAATTTATTTACGTTATTTATCTATTAATTAATTAATACCAAAATGCTTGAAATACATTTAATTCAATATGTTTAAAAATAGCGTGTCTGAATATTGATATCAATTTTGAAAGAATCCAAGAGGTCACTAGTAGAATAACTCAAGCAGGTCTGACATATCGAAGCCATGTTTCAGCAGAAATTTGAATTTTTTTATGAGCCCAGAGAAGAGAGACGTGAATAGAAGTTTATTTCAAATAGGTTGATGTGGTCAACAAATTTAGTCTAAATTCCTATGGAGCCAGGTTAGAGTTTAATGTGGTTGGGGTGATCTGGAGTGATCCCTCGGAATACAGAATTGAACTTTTATTTACTTTTGTTTTCTGTAATAAGCCAGACATTGTCAGCCATGTCTCAGCATCACGAGTGCCAGATTTTATCTAAAAGAACTCTATTGACTAGAGTGCGCTAATATCAAAGCTATAATCCAGCTTTCTCTGCACAAAAGAGGGTTACATACACATTCTATACACTCGATTACGAGTCGGTGTCTCACAACAGTGGCCAACAGTGGCCAATGAGCCTCGGCTGTTCATAGACGTGTTTACGTTTTCTTTCTTCCCTTTGCAAGAAAAATCTCCACCCTAAAGTGTATTGTGTGTGTGTTTGTGAGTGTTGATGGGAAAAACTCTCTAGAGTTTTCACATTTGCTTATTTATTTCTTTGTTTTTTTTTTAATTGTTCAATACTTAACGCCAAGTATCATCTCAATAAAGACTTGCAAACCAAAAATAACGCAACTATTGTCAGTAGGCTGCATTGTAATAAAAGCTACAAACTAAGTATACATTTGTTGTAAGAGTGGAAAGTGACAGTGTTAAAAAGAAAAGTGGAAAACGTACAGTATAACGGTGGACTATTTAGATTTTCGTGTTCCTTATCAATCTCTGAGTGCAGCCACTACGGGCTTGATTTCAAGTAAAAAATATAAAAGAGACGAGGACAGTGGCCTCGCGTCCTCCATCGTCATCCCCCGCTCCCTCTCCCATCTTTGATCGCTTCCTCTTTATTCCTTGTCTCTCCTCGTTGTCGTCAAATCAACTTCATAAATATTACCTTCATTTTCAAATCTTCCTTACTACGATTGAGTTCATTAGCCAACTGATGCACCGACTGATCAAGATAACGACAAAAAAGTGAGAATACAAATATGAGTGAGAATTACAGTTGGAATAGTTGACCTAACCTAGAGTGTAAA
This sequence comes from Chelonus insularis, assembly GCF_013357705.1. Classification (NCBI taxonomy): domain Eukaryota; kingdom Metazoa; phylum Arthropoda; class Insecta; order Hymenoptera; family Braconidae; genus Chelonus; species Chelonus insularis. The sequence continues at coordinate 281,955 of NW_023276562.1, read as the reverse complement.
AGAAAAACTCCTAGATAAATTTGGAATATTTCTCTTATCATCAACATATCTTTGGCTATGTCCTTCATGACGGCTGATTTACTTGGGAAAAAGTGCTTCAAAAATATGACAATTTGAAAATCATCATTGAATCAATTTGTTACTCTGGCTCAAAGGGAAGAAGAACAAAGAAAGTGGCGATTTTTCGTCGATCAAGGAGAAAACTACGACACTAAGGAGTCGTAAAACTTGAAAGGGAAGTGTCTAGCAGCCTAGGAATCTCCTAGGAGGACTTGATGGCAGTGGTGGGGCCAAGCCGGCACTCGCGGGTGTCCATGAGCGTGTCGATGTCACTGATGCAGGGGGGTGGAGCCGGTACGACCACCGGCGGAGGTTCAACAGCGGGGACTCATCCGGGTCAGGCTGTTCTCGCTGCTCAAGCACCCTCCAACTATTATCATCCTGCAGCCCCTGCACCATCCCAACCTCCCCCTACTCAGGATCCTGTCCAACCCGATAGGCCTATTGGTTATGGAGCTTTTGGTGTTGTTTGGTAAGTTTTCATCCCATACAATACTTCTTTACATTTCAGGACAAAAAATTCAATCAAAATAAAAAATGAATTATTACTGATATTTACAGTTGGCATTTTTGAACAGTAAATTATTCACCATTTATGAATAATACATTTCTATCTTTCTAATGTAATTGTAAAAGGAATTCAAGTGTTAATGAATAATTATTTTGATTATTACAAATTTATTGAAATTACGAGCTTATAGAACACAACTAGAATTTATTGTTCTAAAAATATTCTCTTTGTGATTACATGGCAATCAAATTATTAGATTGGGAAGAATAAGACCAGTTATCACTTGGAGTAATATTATTTATCACAAGTTAACGTTACCTATTATGTTGAAACTTAAATTGATATTTAACGGAAAGCTTGTTTCTTATTGCTCTTCAACGAAGCATGAAAACCATTTTTACGTTAAAAATTAAAGTGAATATATTTTGGAGTAATTCAATAATAACATCAATTCTGAAACTTACTATGTCCTGGAAAATTTATTTATAAATTTTATTTTCTTTTTATTGACCTTTCAGCGACAAAAAAACACTGAAAAATATTTTTGGGACAAGAAATATTCTCGCTATTCAAAAATTGGCGTTTTACTGCTAACTTATAATTTTCATTGCCTTTTATTTCCTTTCAAGTTATTAGTTATTTACTTAACCGATATACGTTGAAGGTGAACTCTAGTTGGAAAATTTAGTATGTGATGAGAATATTTTGTGTTAACAATAATAGTATGGTAACAAAAAGTAAATTGTTGCATTGATAGCATAGAATTTTACTATTGAAGCATGTAAAATGTAAATAAGGATAGATATAATAAATCGTTTTCCCATTGCTCAGTCACGTCAAGTTGTACAAAATTTCCGTAGGTAATGATTCGGATTTTTGGTTTTAATACATATTGGAAAGTTTTTCCAATTCCCTTTATTCAGACATTTTTTTGAGTTTCGGTTAAAAAGAAAAAAAGATAGAGAATAATGAGAGGAGCATCGAGGGGCCAGGAAAGAGAGAGAAAGAGAAGTGATGGGTATCCTTGCATTCAATAGAAATGAGAAATGAACTTGAATGGACGACGTTTGTACTATACCTCTAGGAACGAATCCGTAAACGTTATTTGCCTCTCCCTCATACTTGGAAGCCTTTTATTTCGGATAGTAGACCCGTCTGGCGGACTACATTCGAAAAATATCCTGTCGATTTGTGAATGTATATTGTATGTATAGGGTGAGCTCACAATACACACTAGTTATTATAAATTTCACCACAATAATTTTAACGCTCAAATTGATAGTTATTATTTTACCAATATTTTTCTTCATCTGTATTTTAAGATAATATTTTTATTGAAGAAACATCTTATTTTTACTACAAATATTTTTGCATCAATGAATATTTCCAATTGAACAATAAATTATTTCTACTCTTGGCAAAAAAAGAATGATGTGAACAAAGAAAAACTATTATTGATAAGATTCTAATAACATTTATTAGAATGTTCATTTGACATTACACATAAAATGCAATGTTGATATTGGCAATGAAACAAAAAAATAATAAAATAGTTAGAAAAGTTGCAATTATAAAAGTTATAGAGGGTGTTGCTCTAAAGGAAGAGGTAAAAGAGTGTATTCGGGGGTGGAAAGTCCTTGCTACAACAGCTGCAGCGTCACCTGCCTCGGCATCTGTTACAGCACACCCGGCGTCTTTGAAAAATTCCTATCTGCGATGAGAAAAGACAAACTGAACAACATGAACAAGAGCTATATCACACAGTTATACACATATACATTATATATGTTATGTACAGGGTGAATATGGTAAAACAGCTCGAGTTTCTAATAGCGTATAGAGAAAAAGCGGCCTAAACCGGCTGATTTTGCTTATATTAATTCATCCTGTACCTTTAAGCACGTTTATAAAGTTACTCAGCAGGGTTAATGTACCAATACTTAACCATTTTCTCACGCTACAAACCATTCCTTATGTTTCTGTAGATAAAAAAATTAAAAGATATAACATTTTATTAAGTTGATTACTTTTAATGGTCTTAATTGCATCAAACCTCTTCATGATGCATATCATTTTGCTTATCTTGACCTTAAGACGCTAAATTACTTGACAAAAAATGATATAAGTTAAATATACTTTTTACGTTTTTTTAACCATTAAAACGTGTAATCAGTTTTTAAAATAATAAAGTTAAAATAAATTAATTTAAATATTAGGTATTATTGATGTTAAACCAACTAATGTTGGTGATATACACTCATTTGGATGAACTAAATATATTTAGTACGAACTTTAGCAAGATTATTGTTTGTTACAGAAATATTACATCAGACTACAAAGGGTTAATTAATTGCTATGATATACTTGACAAAAATTTTGTAGTTGTTCTTACAGAATAGTTTAGTTATTGTATTCTTTATTAAATTATGATAAGAAAAAATTTATAGGAAAGAAAAATGCAAAAAAATAAATTTTATTGTATAATTTTAATTGAAAATCTTATTTTCTGCTCATTTCATCCCAATAATCAGAAACATATCATTAATTTTGATCAGTTACGTCAAGTTCTTTGTTGTAGTATTTTCTACGAAAAAGAAAAGGTAGAAACTAGCATTTTTTTTGCAGCCATCATCAATCAAAAAAAAATGTTTTTGATGAAAATGAATTTCGTTGATAAGATCAATTATTAAAATTAGTAATAGATGACTAATAGTTAACACAAAATGAAAATTTCTTATATTTATTTAGCCATGAAAAATCTTGTACTTGAATAAAAAATAATTTTAATATTATTTCAATTATTAATCGCAGTTAAATAAGTTAGAATTAAAATTCGTTATTAATAAATCTATTAAAACTTAATCAACAATAATTTACTTATAAATAAACTTATTTTCTTTTCATATGGACGTTAAATTTGGTATATTTTTAAAAATATTGATAAAAAGTTAATTTTTAAAGTTACTTATTCTTGATGAAGTCATTCTGTCAATCAGATTATTTTTATTTTAAGATTAGTCTGATTTTATTAGGTAAAATGAATAAAAAAAAATTAATATTTTCTTTTTATAAACAAACTATCATTTTTTTTTTTTTTTTTAATGAAAAAATTACAATCACTTTGAGTTTTTGATCCAGGTCGTTCTTCCAAGCAACTCATTTTCTCAAAAAACCGGTTGTAACAACTGAGAGCTTTGTACACCATTGAATTCCAAATGTTCTTCGCGTAGAAAATTTTTTTTCTTCTAAAATAAGATAATATTTAACAGATACCAATTAATTTTTTCTTTACTTTTTTACTATCCTAAAAAAAAAAAAAAAATTAACTTAAAATTACGAATTAAAACCTGTCGTTCACAATCCCTTAATAATAAATTGTAGTCACATTGGCTGACACATAGCTTTTAAATTTTGGTTATGATAAATTTCACACAACCTCACCTATCAAGTTAATTACATAAAGGATATATTTTATTATTATCGAAAGCCATAAACAAGTGTCAGAATAAAAAACCAAGTTTTGATCAACAAAAATTAGTAAATAGATAGCAACCTTACAAAGCTTTACAAAAGAAGGTTAAATCGTGATTCGTAAATGAGTCAAGGATTACAGTGAGTCAGAATGATTTTTAACATAAGAATTGTGGATATAATGAGGTTGTATATTAATATCATAGAATGAATGTAAAGCAGACCAAGAAAGACGAGTATTGAAGTATATGAGAAGAGAAATAGGACTGGAAAAGAAACCATCAGAGGTAAGGAGTAGTACATGCCTATCGTCAAGCTCTGTGTTTGTAACACCGTGACGACCAATGGCCTTCTTTTTTTCTTTTCATGATTTTACACTCAACTACAGATTCTTAATATTGGATTTATATTGGTGGATATGCTTCACATGTGAATTGATCTTAAAATCTTGACTCTTCTGTAAAAAATAACAAATATGCAGAAACATATACATATTGATAAAAATATATGTGTATTGTAGCACTTGAAAGCATAAAATTTGTGTGTTGGTGAAAGTGGAGAGACAAATCAACAAAGAAGAAAGCAAATTACTGGCAGATTGAATCTGTTAAAAATTTTGCACATTGTATTTATTAAATTGTCAATTGTTACAAATATGATATTAATCCAAAAGGTTTACATTTGATAATAATTTTTTTTAGGTTATTACTCAATATCCATCAAGATAAAGAAAAAAAAATTTATAAAAATGGAAAAATTTCTACTTTTTGACGTAATAATTTGGAAAAAGTAATTAAGGAAGCCAACACTCTGAATAAAATATAATAAAGATAAAAATATCTAACGACTGGAGGTTTATTTATTTTAATTAAAAAAATATCTATGGTGATTAGTAACATAATTAATTAAAATAAAAATACCTTCAATAATAAATAATTAAAATTGAATTCAAAAGAATTATTGATAACAATAACCATAAAAAAAATGAATTATAAAAATAAATGGCAACAATCAATATTAAAATATTATTGTAATAATTGTAACAAAAATTTTAACTACTTTCTTATAAATTATTGATTGATATACAATGATTTTTACTATTCATCATTTATAATAACTATAATAATAGAAACAGAAACAATTCAAAGAATGACCACTGACGATGATGGCATGTTAAAAAAATGACTAATGACAATGAGCGTATTGAATTGATAAACAAATGAGTATTAACATATTGAACATTATTAAGCAAAATGTTTTGGTATGTTATCAAAATAATCAGTAAAGATTCGATAAACTTGGAAGGTTAACAACCCTAGAATTATAATATTTAATTAAAAGTATCATTGTAATTTTTGATTTTTAGAAAAATAATGCACAGTTCAAAATTTCGTGCTTAAATAAATGGAAATTTTTCTGCAGTTTTCGTATGATATACAACAGAGTTTTAATCAGTAGAAACATGTATTTATTTAATAGGTACAAAGGATAATAGATATAAGATTGCCATACTTGTGCCGCAGAGCAGATAGACATATAACTGCATTACAGTGTCAATTTCCACTGGGCTTCGGATTTGTTTTTACGTCATGATGATGTTTCAGTTGCAAAGAGAGAAAACTTGAACATGTTTGTAAACCATGAAGGACAAAATATTGGTGCGATAGATACATATCTGATATAATACATCTTTTTTCTTCTTTCAAGGTCATGTCATATTATATTATACTTATGTTATTGTCTCTGTATGATGGACGTTTATAATAAGAGGATTTTTATTAAAATATTCCCTTTTATCCGGAATATTTTATCAAGATACAATAGAAGGTCTACGTTAATTTATCTTCACAAATAAATTATTAGTCATCCAAATGTTGTATATTTCAAAAGACAAGACTAAGGTTATATTTTACTCGCACGCAAACTTACTTACTTCATTTTTCTTATATACTCAGCTTTTATTTAAACAATCGATAATGTCGTGAAAATGAAATTACAAGAAATGTATTCAACTTTTTAAAATGGAGTTTAAAAAAAATATAGGGTAGTTAAACTGATAACAAACGACTTTTTTATCATGATTTTGTTTGAACTGTTTCGATTGAAATGAAATATTGATAAATTAGATAAATAAACATTTTGAAAATGTGAGCAAATACATATGGTACTTTGATTACAAAATAAAAATATTTTTCGAACAAATTGAATTAAAAATGATGAAAACATGCTCCCCTTGATAACAATTATAACAGTAGAGAAGTAATGAAAATAAAATTAATTAATATATGTCTATTGTTATGATTTATCCAGATAATAATAACAAATTAACCTTATACATGAAAACCGTTAAGAATTATATATCAACGAAATATTTTTGATGAAAGTCTATTTCTTGCTAAATACATAAATGAGAAATTTTTTATGATTTGTACTATACTCAAAGTTTTTTACTAACTATTATTAAATGTGAAAATCTCTCATTTTTTAATTCTTTTTACGTTATTCACTGCTCGAGATATCTCTAGCCTAAAAAAATTTCAATGTATGATGGGTTGGGTAAGCAGGCTAATAGATTAATGTAGTTTACAAGGGGATAAATAAATAAAAAAAGTATTTTTGGAGTAGTTTAAATCAATATTTTTACTCCAAAAAAATATATTCAAAATATTTCATTTAAAACCTCGATATATTTTTTTTTTACATGAAGCAAATTGAATAATTTTTCAAAAATGTTTAAAATTCGTTAATGAAATATTTTTAACTTGAATTTTCATATAATCTGTATTTGTGCTTAGTCTGTATTGATTTTTTATTTAAAAAACATCTCATATTCTTACCAATTTATTTAACTTTATTGTTATGTGCTACATCACGTAGTATCAATGATTAGTAAAACTCTCAAGTTCAGGCGGAGAAGTTCAAATATCTTACGAAGAAAAACCCATCCGTCAACTTAAGAGTTGGGTGTTGGGTTACAGAAAAATGTAGAAAATCTGTGTCAACTAAGTTGGTTCTTTTTTAACGGAGATTTCCGGTTATTTGCTGACCCATATGCTCCTCAGAACATCATTTAAAAACTTTATTGAACTGGTGACTGAATTCGAACCTATATACGTACATACATAGTACATGTTTGCTATACAATTGCTCAATTCATTATTGAACTGATCACCCTTGAACGTAATTTTAATCACGATATACGGAAAAACAAAATACAGACAGTGCAAATGATATTATTATATTATCTGAAATAAAAAATGATTATTTGACGGTTTATATCACGTGCCAAATGTACTTTTATAACTATTATTTACTAACAGAGGTACACATGTCCATATTTGTTTGCAACTTTAACTAGGTACTCAACTGATTTTGATAAACGAGGTGTCAAACAATTCACTCTGATTTTGTGAACCATATTAAGAGATTAAAAATTGTCAAAAAAATATGTTAATAATCAATATAAAATATATTTGATGGAGAAGTAAATATTATTTATTTTATAATGATTTTGATTGAAAATAAAAAATTTTTTATCGGCATATTTGTATTTAATATTTGAAAAAAAATTGATTTATTCAATTTTATTTTAAAAAATGATGGGAAATAGTAAAATTCATTTACTTCTGTTAAAAGTATATTACATAAATTTGATTTTATTGCAGAATTTAATTATTGTGGAATAGCTGTAACATCAATTTCTATTTTATAATATATCATTTTTATTAAAATATTTATAAGGTTTTAGGTAAAAATTCTTTCAACACCAATAATTATAATAAGTTATCTTAACGCAATTAAATATTTTTGGTGTGATTAATTAAAAATTTAATTAATGAATAAATGAAATTAATTTCATTTGCACTTTATACTGATTATTACTGAATACTTTTTTTTTATGGAAAGACCAGTTTTTGATATTTTGATTAACTTTTTTGGCCAAAAAATATTTAAAAGATTGATTATGAAATGAGGGAGTAAAAAAATTTATTTATTGGAATTTTTAAAGTTAAATGATGAAAAAAACGGAAGAAAAACAAAGATTTAAGAAAATATCGCATAATAAATAAATATAAAAAGTATTGGCTAAATGGTTCGGTAGGATACCCTTATTGAGCAAAGCAGGTGCACTATAGCTAAGCATACCAGGTGATGATGGTACACGACAGATGTTAAAAAAAAAATTTAATTCGCAATATATATTGAACATTGTATATTATATTTCTTCAAAACAATTAGCATGTTCTACATAACATTCAACAATAAGAGCACGATCATTGTTGTATCCATGTACTGAGGTACTATAAACGTAACCTGAATGATCATGCATATAACTACCTAGACTTTAAATGAAACAGCTTTTACCATTAAGAAAAAGTTATTTATCAGAATGATATAAGAAGTGAAGTAAACAAAATGAAGAAATCTCGAGTACGAGATCGATATAAGCTTTTATGTAATGTTCTTGGTTCTTTTTCTGCACTTTTGGAAATTAGAACTTGAGAAAGACTATACCTTTTAGACATTGTTTTTTTCTATATAAATCGAAAGATTTTTCGTTAAAAAACTTAAGTATCAAAATATTTTGAATTATTAGATGATTTTTTAACTTATTTTTATTATTTTAAAAATAAATAATCAAAAATCGGTTTTTATGACCCTAATTATACTTATATATTTAAAATTCATGAAATTAAAATTTAGTGATATTCAGTTCTCTTTAAAAAAATTAACTTGATAAAATTTCGCAATCTAGTATAAGCCTATAAATCATATGAAATAGGTGTAAATTCTAGACCCATCCTTTTGGGAGCTCTCGAAAAAAAGTCTTTGACATACAAATAATAGTAAAAAAGCAACTTACAGACAACTGAACGAAACCAGTCAGGTTCCGTTAGAATGTCAGATCTTCAGAAGACGACTTGAAAAAGAGAAAACAAAACAGTTAACAGAGAAATGAATAATACACTACAGAAAAAAGAAAATAGAGGTGGGAGAAAATGAGAGTCAGTAAAGGACTAGATGACAAGACAAAAAAATGATGAACATTCAAGAAATGTATAAAATCTTACAAAAATGGGGAAGGGATAGATTGAAGGTTAAAACTGTTACTGAACTATCAATTGTAAGACTTGTAAAATTTTATAAAATATTACGAATAGCAATTTTTCGTATTAAGTTTTTTTATACTAAAAACAATAAATTAATAATGATGTTTATTCTGTTTCTAGGGCAGTAACTGATCCAAGAGATGGTAGACGAGTGGCTTTAAAAAAATTACCAAATGTCTTTCAAAATCTTATTAGCAGCAAAAGGGTCTTCAGAGAACTTAAAATGCTATGTTTTTTCAAACATGAAAATGTGAGTAGAAATTTATTGTGTTTAATTTCAAAAGAATTAATAGCTAAATTTCAAACCTCAGAATAAACTTTATTTTTTTATTCTTAGGTATTGTCAGCACTGGATATTTTACAACCACCACATCTAGATTTCTTCCAGGAGATGTATCCTTTTTCTTTTTTATCAAAAAAATATATTTCAAAAATTATTGAAACATTTTGTATTCATGTTCATATTTATGTGATTATTTATTTATGATAACAATTATAATTTTCGACAAATTTTTTAATAAAAATTAATATTAATAATAATATTATTGAACTAGAAGCAAAGGAATTTATCTCGGTATTCGTCAGAGCGTAGCCACCTCGAGTATCGATCCGTCCTGTATATTGTGGGAAAATTCGAGATTCTCGTTCACGCGCTTACGCGTGTGCTGTTATATTATGACGATAGTATTGCTCTTTTCTACAACGTAATTTTTTTCATTTCATTTTATCTTTCCTTTCTTTTATGTCTTCAGACATCCTCAGGATTTGAGAATTATCCGCTTAAAACCTTGAATTAGAAGACCCAGATACACAACACTAAAAATGTATAAGCGAGAGAAAGGGAAAATATAGAAGTCGCTCGACCGCTGTTTACTGTTTAGCTGGTCGGTTGGATGAACCTGCAGTATACTAAAGTTGAACATTATTACATAGTTTCAGTTTAAACAATTACAGGAACTTGGTTCTTAGTTTAGAATTGCTTTCCAGAAATGTTTTCTATTTTTTGCTGACTTTACCATGATTTATATTGATCATTTTAAAAAATTAATGCATCAATTTATGTGATTGCTTTTATTTTTTCAGTAAAAAGGCAAAATTTTAAATATTAAGTTTACAATTTATACTTGATATTGTCAGGCACATTCACTTGAATTTTTCCTTAATAAATCGTCAATAGATATGTGATAACAGAACTACTCCAAAGTGATCTTCATAAGATTATCGTCAGCCCGCAACATTTGAGCTCAGATCACATCAAAGTATTCCTCTATCAGATTTTAAGAGGTAAAGAAATTAATTTTTATCAAGAACAGATCGACAGATGAATATTATCATTATCAATATTCTATGAAAAAAAGTCAATTAAAATTCACGATCTAAAGTTCGAGAAAAAAATCCAATTATAATTTTCCATTTTAATCTTAGATTTAATTTTAGATTACTGCAAATTGGTCAAAATTCAAAATTATCCCTTTTAACTTTTTTATAAATAGAACATTTTTATCAAAGTAAAGATAAGTCACATTATTTTACATTTCACCAATTTTGCTTTTATTTTTTAGAAATTAGTTAACATTTCAATTTGTGACCATTGAATAATATAACCTATTAAGCTTAAATAAAGCACTTCTTGACATTTAAAAAAAAGACACAAATCTATTTTTATACAAATTTTTTTCATTGCTTGACATCTTCAATTAACATTTTCATTTATGACCTGTTTTTTATTTTATTTTAAGTACACCCATATCAAATAATAAAATATTTGGATGATATGTTGTTCTAAGTTTGACTAAATTTTAGTTAAAATGGAAGAATTATTGATAAACAAAAATTAACTGATCACAATTGTTGATTTAATTGCAGGACTTAAGTACTTACATTCAGCAAGAATCTTACACAGAGACATTAAGCCGGGTAATCTACTGGTAAACAGTAACTGTGTGCTAAAAATATGCGACTTTGGTTTGGCAAGAGTTGAGGAACCCGACCAAAGCAAACACATGACCCAGGAGGTGGTGACGCAGTATTACCGAGCTCCAGAAATTCTCATGGGTGCTCGTCATTACACAGCTGCAGTTGATGTCTGGAGTGTTGGGTGCATTTTTGGAGAACTTCTGCGTCGTAGAATTCTTTTCCAAGCTCAAAGTCCCGTTCAACAAGTAAGCTTAATCATATTGCTTTTTTTTTATTTATTAGTCTACTAGATTTAAGTTTTCAAAATAAAAATTCAATTTTAATTTTTAAGTATTAACAAGTGTAACCCAGATTTCAATTATTTTGGAGTAACTTTCCTTTGATGACAATTGTTATAAAGATCTATTAAATGAGTTATAATTATATAAGTAAATATACTTTTACTTTAATGAGTATTTTATTTAAAAAAAGTTTGAACAATAAATAAAAAAATTTTGTGTTTTATTGTTTTTGACATTTACAAAAAAATTGTAGTTTATGGTCGAACTTTCTTTTTTTTTATGTTTTTGAAATAAAAATGGTGTTGAATAAACTATGGTAATTACTCATTAATGTTAATAAAAAAAAATTAAATTTGTTTAGCTTGAATTAATTACTGAATTACTGGGAACGCCAACCTTAGAAGATATGCGATATGCGTGTGAGGGTGCAAGGACTCACATGCTAAGTCGTGCTCCAAAACCCTCATCTTTGACAGCTCTATACACTTTAAGTAATCAAGCAACTCACGAAGCTGTTCATTTACTATGTCAGATGCTTGTTTTCGATCCTGTAAGCATTTCAATATCTTAATTATTGAACCATTTAAGCTTCTATAGCTAAATTTATCTTTAACATTTCTAGGACAAGAGAATTACTGTTGTTGATGCCCTGGCTCATCCTTATCTTGACGAAGGAAGATTGAGATATCATTCGTGCATGTGCACGTGCTGTTATACCACAAGTGGAGGGATGAGACAATATACTTCAGAATTTGAACCAGTAACGTCTCATCCTTTGGACGATTTATGGGAACGAAAACTGACAAGTGTTCAGCAGGTGAAAGGTTGGTGAAGTTTACTCAATTATTTCAATTGTTCACTCTTCTTTGTATAACCGTTTACTAATTATCACTGTTTTTGTATTACAGAAGAAATGCATAAATTTATAGCAGAGCAATTAAATACATCTCGCGTGCCTTTGTGCATTAATCCTCAATCTGCGGCGTTTAAAAGCTTTGCAAGGTAATTATTTTTTACGTTAATTATCCTATTTTTTTATTAGCTTAATGACAAGATTGAAATTCAATTATTATTGCAAAGAAAAAAATAGAAAAATTCAAGAAGACAATGTTTGTTTTCTAATGTTCATCATCTTATTTTTCTATTTAAAATTAAAATTAAAATTAAATTAAGTATGTGAGAAAAAAAATAAGAAATAAATTGATAAAAGAGATAAACTGAATTTAAAAAAATGAGAATAATCAAAAGCAAATGTGAATTGAGAAATATTATATCATTTAACCCTAAATAATTTAATTGATTTCGATAATTGTTGTCATCTTGCTTTACTGTTACCGTTTCAAGTTAGAGCAAGACAACCGCCAAGCCAGCAACTACGTGCGCCGCGTATACGTACACAATAACTACCACCCGAATGAGCTATCTACCGCTGTCGGCTACCGCTATCGTCTACTACCACTTACGTCTCTTCCTGAACGTAACGAATAATTCGAGAAAATCAGCTATAATTGGTACAACCTCGCTCGCAGAGGTACTCACCTTAAACTTTACCTTATACGTTTCAATGTCTTTGTTTTTGTCATGAACATCTTCATAACTCATCATATGTTTTTGCACACTTCTATTATGAATCATTTTTAATTATTTATTTCTTGTTTCAAATAATTTTTTTTAATTGATCATTTTTTCATTTCTTTAATTAGATAATTTATGGTAGCTTCATCTTAATCTGTCAGCGGACGCGCTAAATTTCCAACCCTTTTTCACAGAAAATTTAGCAGAACATTCGATACAATCATTTTAAGCAGGGAAATGTTTATTACTAAATTTTGATTTTAATTAATACAAAATTTTTTGTGCAATATTAAAATCTTTTATTTTACAGAATCATTTAAAGTGATCTTATTGCTAACAATGATGAATAAAATTTGGGCAGTTTAAAATATGGAATAAAAGGTTAATAAATATTTTTTATAATTTAATTGATTTTAAAATATGATTTTAATATTTAAGTAAGGAAGCCAAATAGCACAACCGTTGATGGATTAAAAACTCTGACTTAATTTTTCTCACATTTTTATTTTATTTGTTTTTCTCTCTTTAAACATTACAATGACACATACATATCCACACATCCTTTCCGCTGCAAAGGCGATTCGAGCCGGTAGACACTTGATATGTACATATATTGAAATCTTGAAATTCTTTTGAAAAAAAAATTTATAAAATTCAAAGAGTTCTAGTAACTTTTTTTAAATATTAATAGTAATTAAATATTTAATAAAATCAATAATTAATATAAGATAGATAAATTGATGACGAATGCGACGAGTTTGCCTTTTAGGTATATTTTCAGGGTTAAATGACGCGTGTAAGGGTGATGGTGAAGCAAAAAATCAAGGCTAAAAATTCATTATATAAATAAAAAAGTCTAAGTTAAATTCATTAAATTATTTAAAAAAGTATCAAATAAGGAGATTAAATGGATTTAAATGTTGAAGAGTATTTAAGATAAAAGAAAAATGTATAAATAGAGAGATTATATTAGATTATTTATATATAAGCATACTCGTCGCTTTCGGTTTTTTTTATCATTAAATAACAAATTTTTCTCATTATTAAAACCTATGGGTCATTATGAGATGATTTGAATATAAAATATGACATAACCTGATCGAATTGTCAATGTAAATTATTCCTTTAAATAAAAGCCTCATCCATACAGCATTCAGGTTGAATATAAAAATAAATTAATTAACATTTAGTTGATGTTCATGAAATTGATCAAGTTAATAAAATAAACCTGACAGCTGTTTAAAAAATTATCTGATCTGTATCTTGAGGAAAAATCAAAGACAGTAAATCAACAGCAATTAACAATTTTATTTTTTAGCTAATAAGAAATTGAATATTTGTAAATAATTTTCTCAACATTTTCCAATCATTATTCTTCGAGTATTATTCAAAAACATAGATTCAAATTGTGTAGAAAACCTGTCTTTTATTGTTCCTTAATACTAGTCGTATACGAACGATTCATTTCTCCAAATTATGTAGTACTTATGCTTAAAAAATACACATACAGAAATCTACTGTTTTAACAAGTAAATAATTTTTTTTTTTTTGAAGAATTCCAAGCTTTCTAGTTGCTATGGCTTTCTTCAGATTAATTAATAATTATATTTCTAATATTTATATATTTATTTTTTATTTTCAGTTCTACTGTGGCTCATCCATCGGAGTTACCACCATCACCACATCAATGGGAGTGAAGTAATGTCATTTACAATAAAGTCTCATAAATTATTATAAATTATTTATTGATAAATCAACGAGAAACAACACAAAATGTGTAAATGACTTGAAGAACATCTAAGAGTATAAACAAGAAGACAAAAGCTGCAATAAATTTTCTGAATACCTTCATTGTTGATAAATGAAGAGAGCTAAGAGAGACAATAGACTGCCGAGTACTTGTAGCTTGATTTGACGAAACAATTAGTTCATATACAATACAAAATTGATAAATTTGTAAAATAGAAAAATAAAGATATTCAAGACACAAGTATACAAGACTGTAAGAGGAAGGTAGCTAAATTTTTAACCGGCAATCGGTTAAATAGTAGATAATTTTCAGCACTTGTCGCTGTTATTGCAGACGAGGAAGGCCAGTTTCTAACGATTAATCTTTTTTTTTGTCATTATTTTCATTCATTCCTCGTTTATTAGCAATTGCGACTAATAATAATTATTAATATTTTTTTTTTATTATTATCGTAATTATTAATCTTATCATTATAATTATTAATAATCAATATTAATTAATAATCAATGCGTGCGCGCGTTATGATTACGGCTGGCAATAAAATACGAAATCATAAAAAAGGGAGGAGAAACAACATTTTTTTAAAGAACATTTATAAATATTCATTTATTTGTTTAAATAATTTACGTAGTTGTGTCAAAATGATTTTCTTTTGTTAAGTAGACATTTAAAATGGATTTCACTTATTGAAATTAAACGTATTTATTATCGAATATGCTTCCAAAATCTTAAAAATCTAGGAACGTGCAATTCCTAAAGCAATTGAAACATAATAATTTAAAGTAAAGAAAATGCAAAATGTTTGGGTACGGAATCTTGTAAGTATATGAAAAGATCTTAATGTATTGTAAATATTGAGTATCAGAATAATATTCTCTCCATATTGTGAGCGGAAACAAGATACTCTGCATTATTAATTCTGAGTGTGATTTTAGTAATAAGTAAAACTCAATTGATTGACACTAAGTATCATGAGATTCTTGGGCCTAAATTTTCATGTAGATAATGATTGCACTGATTAACTAATTTTTTAATCAACAAAAATGTGAAGAAAAAAAAGCAAAGAAATAATTCTGTATAGAGAATTTT
Organism: Chelonus insularis; assembly: GCF_013357705.1. Classification (NCBI taxonomy): domain Eukaryota; kingdom Metazoa; phylum Arthropoda; class Insecta; order Hymenoptera; family Braconidae; genus Chelonus; species Chelonus insularis. The sequence goes on along the minus strand of NW_023276562.1, from coordinate 266,190 downwards.
TTACACATACCTAAAGACAAAAAAAGGGAGAAAAACCACATAGAGATACTTGAATTCTTAGTTTTTAGTATATTCTCTATGTTTTTTCATACTACTACAACAAAGGTCCGAATAAATTAGTGATTTCAATGAATGGGAAGAAAGAAATTTTTAATGTTTTAGTATTTGATGATGCTCTCTTCAGAGGGTTAACTTACGGCTAACGATCAACTGAAAAACTCTTTTGGTGTTTGCCAACGAGAAAAAAATCAAGCTGTTTGGCTGTCTCTGAGATTGATAATAAATAAAAAATAATAAGATATTAATAAAAAGCTTATTATTTATTATTTGAAAAATAAAGTAAAGAGACATGTAGTGATAAGCTGACAGATTTTTGTAATAAAATTTTTTTTCTCGTTTGAAAATATGTTTAATAAATAAAATGGCAAACATTTAGGTATTTCAATGCGTTATTTAATATAAGGTAGATAAATAGAAAGTAATGTTGAGGATTGATTGAATAATTCCTGAAATACATGTAACAAATAAAAAATAAATATCGTATGTACGATTGTAAATATTTCTTATACAGCCAGTATAAAAAATGACAAGGAGGAAAAGCATTATTGATTAGGCGTCTGTAATATGACGTATCGTCCTGCCAATTAGCCAGCGAATGCTGCCGTTTGATTATAAAATATACAATGATAAATTGTCACATTCGTGAGACGATACTCAAGATAAGTGACATTGCTTCATAGATATGACTGTGAAAATTTTTACTAAGAGTAAATGATACATTGAAAAAATAATATGAATGAAAATTTCGAAATGAAAAAAAAATATTGTATTTGTATATACTAATTCAAGATAGCTCACTGTAGCTAATTAGTTGGGCATTTGATTGACGTGTAATGTTGTCCAATAATTAATCGATCACAGTTAATTAATTAACGAATCAATTAATTCATTGTATATTACGAAATTGAAATCGAATTTTAGCATTTTACATTAGATCTCATTTCTTAAATAATTAAAATGAAATTATAAGAATAATTACGTATTTTGTCGTGATCGAATTTTGCAAAATTAATAACATCAGTATAGAAAATAGAGAGAAATATGAATACGTAAAATTGAAAAAAATGATTGATGTACATTAATAAGGTACATCTATTTTAGATTAATAAACAAAAAATGAAAGGATAAAAAAATAAATATAAATAAATCGTGTAGTTGAAAAAGTAGCCTTGTTCATAAAAAAAGAAAAAAAATACCAGACGCACCAAACAATAAATATTCTGATAAAATGGAATGTTTCAATGAAATATTTTGTTATGTGAGTTAAATTATCATTATTATTATTATTATATTCATTTAAATATTCCCATCATCCTGAAAATTCCTAAAAATTTTTGTCACATTGATATCTATTCGCAAAAATATGCATTTAGTTAATTAATGAAAACATTTATGATCAAAATAATAAAAATTATTGTTCATCGTCGAGTGGCAACGTATTTATAATTAAAATAAAAAAGAAAATAATGTCGCTTTCTTGATATTTAAAATTTAGCAGTGATTTAGCTTTAATATAATAGAATGATGACCTGTAATTAGTAACTAAGAGGCCTTAATATTATGATGTCTAACCGTTATTGAAAATAATACAAAAGAAAAAATATAAAAAAAGGAAACATTTCAGAGATTGTCAATGATTTAAAGAAGTATCTAGTGTAGAAGAGAAAGAAATAAAAGTTTTAATGATTAAAAAAAAAGTAAAAAGAAGAAGATGCAAAACAATAATTTATAGTCACGAAGTAAAATTATTTGTAAATATTGTTCCCAGATTTTTCGAGGTAAAAAGCAAAATAAAAAGTAAACAATTTCTCTTCTCCATATCAACACTGCCATCCTCTCGTCACATAGAAAAAATTCTATACAGTAAAAAAATTTCCAATTATTATCATTCATCGACAATTGCATAAGTAATTATAATTTTATTTCGAATTTGAATAAATAAAAATAAAAAATATTCTCTTTTTTTCTTTATTATATATCGTGTAAATAGGAACATGAACAATGAGTAATGCGTAATTAATTGTATAGATGCAACTAAATATGTCATGCATTTGAATGAAACTTCTATTGTATATAAATAAAAAACAAAAATTACCGTTGTACACTGAACATAATAAAATTATACCAAGTTTATAAATTAACAATTTAATATCAAAATAATATAGATTTGTGAGAAATTATTTTTGTTTCATTATCATTATAATAATTCATTTCTCTTATTATGATAATTATAATTGAAGAATAAATAAATACTTAAACTTGTGTAAAAAATAAAGTAATACATTTGAAGTATTGAAATTTTTCTTCTAAATGTTCTCATTTTGATTATTCTGTAAAAAAACGACTGAAATCAATGTCCTTTATAACTTCTATAAATTACTTATTGATAAAACTATTCATGTAAATTAAAACATTACCATCGCCTTGTAGATTAATTAAATGTTTAGAAATTAGTGACGGCAGCCTATCTGTGTATGTGTTCTTATTGAATGTAGACACGGTACTACTTTATTTATATTTTTCTGTACATTTTAATGGATAATTATAATTAAGAAAATATTGTAGTTGATTATTCAATTACATTGATGTATAATTCTTTGGAATTAACTTGATAATAATAACACTTTTCACCATGAAATTATTGTGAGTATTTCGTTTTATATATTTATTAAATTTCAATATCTTATACAGTACAAACTTTAAGGAAATATCTTCAAAATAATAACATATAATGTTTAGACCACATTTATTGCAAAACTTTTATTTCAATAGAATATGAATTAATAAATAGAATAGCATTTAGTTCTCTTTGAAAATTTCCAAGAAATTATTTCAATAATTACGAAATATGAGATGAAAATCTTATCATTTTCAGCTATGGACAAAAAGATTTACTGTTTATGTTAACGATTAATTTCATTTTTATAATATTAGAACAACGATGGAAGGATGCTTCAAAAACAATCTGATGTTTTCATTGTATTTAATCTTAGTTCAACTGTTAGAATAATTACAAGTAAATTTAATCAAATTTCAAAACATTTAGATTTATTTCTGTATAGTTATATTAATACGTGTAATATGTTATTCATTACATCTTAACTTTTCCACTACTATCAGAAATTTTCCAGAAGAAAATCGTATTATTTAATTATGAAAAAGTAAAAGAAGAAAAAATATAATAATAATGAGTGTAATTTATTAAGATTAATATTCGAAACAAAATTGTATTCCATGTTTTAATTTCTATCTGGATTACTTTTGAAAAGTAAATAGATGATTTTATAATAATTAAGGAATATCAACTTTCTTTCATTATACGTTATAAAATATAATTTCAATTTTATATTACGTCCATTTCAAAGACTTATTTATGAAAAATTTAATTTAAAAATAGTAATTTCAACCTGTCTCCACTGGCTTTTAAACGTTTATTTAAACTACCTCGTCAAATTTGAAATTATAACTCAGTGAATCACGTATTCAAGCGATCATTTTTTGCTGACACCTGAAGACAAGTAGAGAAAAAGTAGCTGAGAATTAAAGTGTCATGAATGTTTATAAACATCAGTCAGGTAAGTCTTTACTGTTTTTCTCAAATATTCTATTCACTTTATACTATTCTATATCAGTGTACGTGTAGACTTCTAATGTCTGGTTACTATCGCTTTCTATTTGATTGCTTTACCAGCATTCAACATCAAGAGTAGTGGAGTCAGAACTTGGCGTCTCAACAATTCTTAAGACAACCCATCTCACTCCTTTAGTACACTGTTTGCAACGCTACACGATCGACGACTTCTCTATACTAATATAATTCCTCCGTGTTTATTATTAAGTTGTTGTATTATATCTATAAAATTATCAGATACTTGATCATCATATTTACTTGCAAGTATCAACATTATCAACAACAGTTTAACCAGACACTTGAGCTATGTTTGTTTTTTGTGAAGTAACGTGAACAATATTACCAAGTTTAAGTTTTAATTTTATACGACAATAGTTAAACATGCTATGAAAGAATTACAAACTTGTCTAAAAATTAAATAAAGTGTTTGAAAGAATAATGAGGACTACAATGAACACTACAAAGGGTAATAAACCCTTTAAACGGAGTATTACAGCACCAGAAGTGCCGGTTCAGTCATCACCTTTAGATTACCGTGGACGATTCGTAAGTACTTTGAAATAGTATAAGTAAGTTTTTCTTATTAAGTAACCTTTATAAATTTGAATTGGGACCAATTAAACAGCCATAGGAAAATAGACTTTACAATATTTAGAAAAAGAAAATATGGATACATATATATATTACCATGGACTTTGACTCACGTGACGAGGTCATTGAGCCCTGTGGGCTATTCTTGGTTCTCCTCGTCCTTCTACTTTTTCTTTTTCCACATCTTTTTCTGCTTCGTCTTCACCTTCTTTTTCTTATTCTTCAGATTTATACACATGTGTACGTTCACATACGTATATATGAATATCACATGTGTACGTATGTTTTCTTGCCCTTTAAGGTTGTATGATAAAGTTACTCACCCTTTTTTGTTTTATTCAGATTGATCTTTTTTTTACATCTAAATCTAAACTCAAAAAATTGTCTTGTTGTTTTGTGTAGAAATTATATTATTTTAAGATAAAAAATATTTTCAAAATAACTTTTATATAGAATGGAATTTGACAAAATTTATCTCATAAAGTATTCAACGACTTGTTCCAATAATGTTGACTGTCTGATTTTTAGATAATTTATTCTCACTAAGTTGAAGAGCAATTATTAATATAATTGAACATTTGAAAGTAATCTTACCATCATTTTTCAACAGTTTTATAAATGACAAATTTTTCACGTATTTGGTGATGTGAAGGAAACGATGAAGGTAAACAATGGACCAATGGGCACAAATTGAACTGTCATTTTTATCAGTAGAATGACATTTTATCTTTTTGATGTATGATACAGGAAAAACGAGACATGGTTTTTTTTCGTTTTTTTTTATTGAAAGATATGCATAGAAATTAGCATATATCGAACCGTGCATTCACTTAATATAGGTTATTTGTATTCTTATCAATAGCTTATTCCTGATAGCTGTAAACATAATAACGTATTGAAAACACGTACAGATTAATATGAAAGCAATATTTAATAGAAAATAATTTCAAAAATGAGTGCAAGTGAATTAGTCTTTTAAATATGAGAGATTCATTAGGAATTTTTTTTGTTTATGGGAAAAGCTCTAATGGTAGATTAATTGAGATAATGTATTATGATAATAAATGCGAGAGAAAATTGAAGTGAGAAATAAGAGAAAGGCGTCAGGGACGCAGTTGAATGAAATTCAAGTGGGTCGCACATGAATGGAATTGAGCTGGAACAACGTCGTCTACTACGAGCTAGATAAAAAGCTGCGAAGAGAACGATGTTAAAAGGACGCTGTAAGAATAAGAGTTGAGGAGAGGAATCGCCGCGTGGGCGACCGGATGCAATCTTTTTCCATGTCCAATCGCAAACCTAACCGGTCACTGTGAGTAGCAATCTCGGCCTTCAAGACTATCATGATTGATGAACTATCGCCTTATAACTACTGGCTGCCTATTTAACAGATAATCCGACAGATACCTTCATAAATAATCACACAACCCTCTTGCGAAATTAGTTTTATTCAAAATATCCTGAAGCTTGGACTTGGATCAGACTGTTTTCAAGTATGATGGAATATTTAATAAAACTTTGAGTTTTTTTTTTCAAAATTATAAACGTTGTTATACGTTTTCTGTAAAATGGTATTCTTACGGGTTCAAATTCTATTTTAACAAAAGAATTTAATATTTTGGAAGATTTTTAACAAGAATCACTATTGAATAATTAAAGATATTTTTTTTATTATGTCAATTCAAATGTAAAACTTGTTTTCATAAAAAAGTCTTAAAAAAAAAATATTTATCACATCTTATTGCAGATTTTAGATTGGAGCGGAATAAATTATGTATGAAAAAAAAGAAATATATCTATAAAAACGGTAATATAAAACAAGCCATTTATAATAAATTCTGGAAACATCGACAAAAAAAATGATCTGTTGATCTATTGATCACTTTAATTCTAGCAAAAGCTATAAAGAATTCAATTATAGATCAAATAAATTTTAGTTGGAAAAACCTCGACAATGGGCTATTTATAAAAAATTAATTATCCAATAATTTTGTAGTTAATTAAATAGTAAACATTGAAAAAGAAAACAAACAATGTTTGAAAAAAATTTTTTATTGCAAAATTAAAGTTTTATATAATCATTGTTTTTTTCTTAGCTCATAATGATCAAATAATTGTTTAGTAAAATAAAAGGATGTAATAAGTCATGTTATCTATTTGGTGGAAGTCATTTGATGTTATTATCAAGTCTACGTTAAACAGTGAGAAATAAAACAATTCATGATACTATTAAGAAACATATAAAAAGTAGATACTACCTATACGTACATATACTTGTAAATCTCCTACGCTTTAACAAGAATTGATGTTTCCGACGATTATCCATAAAGACTGGACTCAGTATTCCTCTAAGAAGAAAATTATCTATTATTATTCACAAACAAAAAAAGCTAATTTTCTTACATTGTCGTTAATATGTCTCGTAAAAATTACATTGAACAAAAAAAAACAAGATATTACTTAATATGACATGTCATAAGTCTTGAAAAATATCGTGAGAAAATTGATCTTAGAGTTGAAGTTAATATAAAAAGGTATATTCATAATTTACATATATAAATGCTCTCAATTAAAAACTCAATCTCAGCATGTAACTACGTGTCACACACTTTTTTAAACGCACTGTAGATATATATATAAATTGTAAGCAAAATGAAAAAAAATAAATGTTACTACTGTTGCGGTTTTATGACCCATTTTTACAATCAGTGACATAATTTTAATGATGCATCATCGTATTACCACGTGTATGTTTCATCGGTTCTTTATAATGTGATGAATATGGTAATTATTTTTAATTACCTACTACCATTAATAGCTGTACATAAAATATTCAAAAGTTCAATTTAGTTTTTAATAAATAAAAGATTAATCTACGAAAATGTACATAAATGATTTTATTAAAACTTAAACGTTTTTTTTATTGAAACATCAGCTTAATGTTCGTACTATTGATTACTTTTGTTATTTAAATAACAAATTCATTTGTCTCCAAAAAGATTTCTCTTCACTATTTCGTGTTCTTATTACTCGAGATTTACTTAACACTGGATTTGTCTTAATAAAATAATAAATTTCCTCCAACAAGTGGAATTATATAAATACATTCACGTCATCGTAGATATATCTAAAGTAAAAAAAAATAATCAGTGCTATTTATCAATTACATAAAATTAGAAACAATTTTATTTATCATGTTTTTAAAAATAAACTATAAACATAGACTATCTGATTCCACTGATGGATAAAACTTAAAGAAAATAGATACTGTAAATGTAAATGAGTGTACTCATAGTTACAATTAAAGTGTAAATAATGGCGAAAAATAGGGGTTAATATGTGAAAGATTGAGAGCAGTGATAATTGTGCTGTGAAACATAATAACATCTTATATTTAATTTTTATTTCTTCTCTTTTATAACATCTGTGTATGGTTATTTTTTCCTCGTATGACTCGCCCCTAATTCGGGACATTCCGTCTAGCGTAATAATTACATCGGACAATCAGGCAAGTTGCTTCATCCTGCATCACCAGCATTATTTGACTTGAGCTGATAATCATACTTTAAGACACAACTAAATGAGTACTTCCATTAACTTTTACGGATACACGTCACTTACTACTTGAACTTTATTATTTCCATAAATTCCTTCAGGATTGGTTGAATTAAACCGATGCATATCAAACGTGGTAAAATTACAATTATCTTCATCTTCTACGAATGCTTGACAAGAGGCCACAGTTTACAGGCTTATTTAAGAGGCTGAGAAATACAATGGCAAGTAGCGCATGATAATAAAAAAAAGGAGAAACATTTTATTAGTTATAAAACTTGGAATAAAATACATTATAACGTTGATGGAAAAATATACATAACAATGATTTATATAGATATTAAGACATAAAAATACTATTAACGATATTGGCTAAAGATTGTTGTATCACTAAAACAAGTCATTATAGAGGTGGAAAAAATAAGAAATAAATAATACTTTAAGGTTATTTCTATAATAATAAAATTTAGAAACACGTACTACACTAATAGATTCTTGTTTGATGGTTGTAACTTTTCGAAAGTCACGTTAGATAAACAACTTATTATTTAACTGATAGAATTCACCACATTTGTCATGTTCTATCTAATTTATTTAAGCAGTAATTACAAAAGTGTATGTATGACTGTTTTGAGTTTATCATAAAATTAGTTGATATATGAGTTTATATTTTAGAGTGTAACAGGTGAACATATTTACCTGGACTCTTCTATTGTATAGGATTATCAGTTATTTTATAATTCTTTCATCAGTTATCTGCGAAACACCTTTAAACATATCAATAATTTATTAATTTAAAGGTCACACAATTGATTAACTATCTAAAGTTCATTTTTATGATCGTCCCATTTTGGGGGTGAACAGAAAAAGATAATATCTTTATCAGTTTTTCGTAGAATTAAGGATTACTAGAAATGATTAATTAAATTAGTTAAACTTCAAAATCTATTAAAGGAGGGATTAAAAATAATTGCATATTCAACTCAGCTATGCAACATAATTATACTTGTGTTTGCTTCACAATGAGTAATATTTAAACGTGTATTGTTTTATATACTTTGACATACTTGTAAAGTATTTGAAATATGCATTATGTTTTATCTTTTTTTTTTTTTTTACTTCAATCAATTTTTCGAAATGTTATTTATTAATAATATTTATAGTTGACGATATGAAAACTTACTTAAAGTTAATATCAAATAAAATGGAATATTCTGTTGGATAATTTAAGCATTGAAATCACTATTTTATGAAACAGTATTGTATGATATTTCTTGGTCACCTAAATATCACCTTTATGTAATGATTTATAGTTTGTAATTAGCAATATAAATTGGCAATAAGTGCCTCAAGGTGTCATTTATAGATCTTTGATTTCCAATTCAATCTATAAAATTAGATATAGAGTTTATAAAATAAAAAATAAATCATAGAGAAAGACAAAAATCAGATGATGTATCATTTATTATTCACTTTGTTCATCTGAGACATACATGTATATGTTTATTTTGAAACACAACTATTTATTTTTGCTCATATAATTATTCTTAAAATTTAGTAGATGAAATTAATGAATTACCTTCATTCATTAGATGATCAATTCAGTGCAGTCTTCACAGTGCATTTTAAATGTTTGAAAATGACTTTCTATTTAAATATTATTCTTGTTATGAAAAATAATTGACGTTTTGATTTTAATACTTTTCGTGCTGATCTTTTGGATCTCAAATAATGATCTGCATCATAAGATTTTTATAATCTAGTTGTAATTAATTAAAAACTTTTTTGGTAAATATGAGCTCTACAGAAGTGACTTTTTAAACAATTCCATCAGCGCGAAGGTCATCTCAATAGGATAGTGGTAATGCGCAGATGATTTGTGCGCAACACTTAGCTGCGTTTATCTCAGTTTATTGGAGGAGATGTTTGGAAGAGGGGATAACATATAAATGATGCTTTAAACCTACGCATACTTTTAGTATGGTAGTTGTATATCGGTGAATTTGGTGTGTTTTAAAGCCGTTAAAAGTTAAGTTTAACCGTCGTGAATACATGCCAGTCTTCTTCTTATGATGACAAGGCGACATGTGAACATGTGAAGTTTTATGTTGGTGCCAAAATCTTATCGTTGATGATTTTGATCAAACTAATTAATTATCAAATGTAACTAAATATTACTAGAAAGTGTTAAAGCAAAACTCAAAAGTTATTTGGAAATATATTTTTTTAATGAACAATGGTTGTCAATAAAAACATCATGACTTCTTCATACAATCCAACTCCACGACGTAATTTTTTTTCTGGATTCCAGAATAAAGTAAGGAGTAAATTTTATGTATAAGTATTGGTTAACATTAGTAATAATTATTTTTATTATTAATATCGATACATTTGGAATTGAAAGAATGATCTGGAAATGAAACAAGAAGAATTTCCAAGGTCTGCAAGTTGTTTAAAAAAAATTCTTTCGAAGTTTCTATAAAAGACCTTGAACTTTATTGTACGGTAAAAGTTAAAGTGACGTATAAAAAATGAAACGAAAGAATGAAAAACACTTTCATTTTTATTTGAAAATTTCTTTGAATACTATTTTCGCAATTCTTAGTATCATGAAAGTGGGTTACATTATTGCGGATAAAAAAAGTTATCTTTGGATTTAAAAATTTAAAACCTCTTAAAAATAAAACTTTCACAAGAAATATTTTTTTCAGATACGTATTTATGAAACAAAAAAAAAAGTTCAAAAACACTTTCAATTAGCAGTCGTTTTTAGAATACCTATAAATTGCCTTGAAGATTTTTCAAATGGATCACCAGTTATCGTGTTGTAGTTCTTGAAAACTAGGTTTAGAAACTTTATAAATAGTTCAACTTCATTTGTGACTACGTATAAATATATTTCACGGAAGTTATATATATATGCATACTCATATACGTATTCGATATATTGCTGATTTCTTTCAAGACTACCATCATCTATTTTAAATTCAATTATAATAAAAAATCGAATACAATCTACAATTGTGACGGATAACAAAAGGAAAAATCGTGATCAACGGAATAATAAAGAGCTTTATTGGTTTCCAGCAAATAGTTATAATACAATGAGGCGTTTAGAAATGTCCAAGTGTCTTTATCATCATCGCCATCACCATTGCCATAATATAGGGGTCCAGAATGCTGTATAATTACTCAACGAGCTAAGCTATTCATCCAGCATGTCTTCGACCTCTTTACTTAACTCTATAACGACATTATTATTCTACCGGAAGTTGTTTTTTGCTTATTTCAATTATTGCATTAATTCCTAAAAATTGTTTCATTTATTTCTGTTAAATACTATGTTTCGTTTAGCTAGATTAACAAAAGTTTGTAAGTAGCAAGTTCTTTTATGTAATTTTTCAATAATCAAAAATATTATTACAAGAATAATTCTCTTTAAGATTATTAAAAGCATATTTCTTAGAATACAATAACTCCACTAGAAACATCTTCAAATAAAAGAATTTTTTTCAAATAACACATTCTTTTCTAACATTATTTCTATAGAATCTGGAAAAACATTGCCAAACGTTTCCAAAGAATAATTGAGTTCGTTTTAAGAATGAAAATTCAACAGATAATAAAAAATAATGTATAAAGTGTTCATATTCGTTTGATTGATCAAATATACTTTTATAAAAGTATAATTGATCACTTTTCTTTTATCATGTCGCAATTAAGTCCTGCTACTTAGCTTCTATTGCACACATACATTAGCATTAATTATTCAATATCTATTGTAATTACACTCTCATTTAAATTAATAGTAATAATATTCATATTTTTGCAACGCTAATTTAATATTTATTATTCCTTCATCAATACTGTTATGAAGAAAGTCAACGTAAAACATATAAACTCGAAATTCTTTTACAAGAAAATGGAGTAAAAAGGCTCCAAAATAGCTAGTTCTCACAAATAATATTATTGTAAAGTGTTTTGTTAAATCACTCAATAGATAAAACTCCTTCAAACAATTGTTCTTTAATTGTCAACAAATATATAAAAATAATCAAAAGATTGAAAATAGTACATACACTATTGTGAAAAATGATATAATGATAGAAGAAAAAAAATGTAAAATGGTAAGGTCATAGTAGCTATTAGGTTGAAAGTATATAATTGATTTGATGATTACATATTTGTTGTTTTATATTACGCGGTATTTAGTTTAGCTAGATTACTCGAAGACATAACATGTAGTACATACGCGTATTTACCAAGAAAACAAGAATATATTTATTGACATAGTTAATGATGACTGATCATAGACGAGATTACATACAAGTTTTTACTTATACAAAGTCAATCAAAGACTTGCCGCTACGCATATCAATGGATATATTGTCGCCGCTCTGTCATTTTCTTCACAATAAAATATGTGCGAGGCCAACTTACCTATTAACCTGAGGAATCTCTGTTAAATTTGCTCATTTTATTTAATAATTAAATAAATAAATAAAGTAGAATATACCGTGGGTCGAAAGAGATGAATATTCCTTGAATTTTAAGATTAAAAATGGAGCAAAAAACCTATTCTATGAAAGAAGAACAAATTTTTATACTGTGAGAAAAAAATAAAAAGAGAAAAATTTTCTTCATACTTATTCATCACCGAAATTCCGGAATGAGTCACACAATTATTAGTCGGTAAATCTTTATTCTCATACACAAAACATTCTCTTTTTCTACTGAAACCTCATGTGGCTTTTATCTTTAGCTTATTATTATGATTATTGTTATTTTCATTATCAGTGTTCAATGTAATGTAGAGCTATTTGTGTAAATGATGAGATGTATGACATTTTTCTTGGTATAGGACTAGTACACGATTCGTATAAGAAGTATGTAGTAGTAGGGAGAGATTACATGAATGAATGTGATTCATCGTTGTGTATATAGTAACCGGAAACGCAAGGACGTGCTTTCATAACTCTTTCTCTCTTCGTATCATATTAAAAATACAATATAATCGTATATACTGTTATAATTATAATTGATCAATTTTATTGAAACAATTAGACTTTTTGTTCAAGGCGAAAACCATACAATTGACCTTGACTAAAGATTGAGGATCAATGTGAATCAAAATTGTTTTAATCACAGCATTGCAAAATTTTTTTATTCATGCGTACGTGTTGATAAACAAAAAAAAAGTAAAAATATGACCCTATTAATTAATTACATCTGCATAGTTATATAACAACTCTACTAATTGTTTACAAATAAAAATACATTTACCCTTGGTGATAATGTATAGAAACAAAGAATCTCTTATTAATAAATTTTTTTGATTACATTTAAAATATATAACGAATTAATTATGATGAGAAATATTTAGAGGTTTTATTTGACTGTGTTATTTATAACTTTCTTAGAAATGATTGATATATTTAAATTGATTCTTTTATGCCATAACCGAAAATTGAAATTAAAATTTCAGTGACCACATCCGATGTCAAGGTCACATAGATCAGAAGCTACTCTAAAACCCATTAAATTTTCTTTTAAAGTTTTTTTTTAAATTCTTTGAATGACTATTTAATTCAGATAAATATACTTAGATTAAAATTGAATAATAATGAATTTATTTGATAATATAATTAAATAAAAGCTAGTTAAATGTCAATTAATATATCCGAAGTTTGCTATTTATGGTTATACAGGAAATGCTTAGAATAGACGATAGGATGTGAGTACTCAATAATGTTACCATATCAAGAATAAATGTAAGTAAGAGTTTAGAAAAGAGTAAAAAGAAAAAAATGAAAAGAAGTCTGAGATAGTGAGAAATTCAGCGTCTGATTCTACGTGTGACTCATTCATCCAATGACTAGTGTGAGTATGGATGACAGTTATCCCCACTACATTTAATCTTTTTCTGAGAAGAATAACGTATACACATACGTAACACATAAGATATACATCCCTGTATTCCCATGCTTCTAAAAATTTTATCAGACAAAATTGTAACTGAAATGAGCAATCAATTTATATATATCTCAGCTCCAAATTGACTCAGGTGATTATTAAAATAGTCATATAAATTCAGGAAACGGTTATAATATAATTCGTATGTGCTTTTATTATTAAAAAATATTAAAAATACGTTTTCTACTAATTATATAACAATATACATCGTATAATAAAATCATTTAATGAAAAAAAAAGTGTTTGCTCCAAAAATCTTAAAAACTTCCAAAGAAAAACAGCCTGAAAAAATATGTGAAGAACAGTTGTAAGGTTGCCATTAAAAAGATGTTTAGTTAATAGGAAATAAAAAGGTTTTGATTAAATTACAATAATTAGTTATAGAGACTTGAATTTCAATGGAATAAAAACAAGTAATCCTCCGAATTTCCATGCTTGTTTTTACCTGACAGATGCATTCCAAAGTGCGTAAACAAAAAATTATGATTTTTGACATTTACGTTATCCTAAGTTACATGGCTCGCCACAGCACATATGAGGCGCGCATATCGTATGACTAATCTGTTCTCTTCCAGTCCACTAGTTTCTATAATTTAAGTTTACCAGTGATTCTTTTTAGGAATCGTGTTGTAACATTTCACTGGCATCAGAATCTTACATTTTTATTCTGTTGTTTTTCTTATTTACATACAATATTTAACTAATTGTGTCGTTGTAAATAAAATTGTTATAAAAAAAACATGCATATACAGACATGAGTACTTTCGAACAATTCATTTTTTTACACATGCGTACGTACGTAATACATGAAAATTCAAATATTTTATTGAAAACAATTAATAAATAAGATTTAGAGAATATATTAAATCGAAATGTCTCAAGGTCATCTTCTTTGTATTTGTAAAAAAAAATATTGAAAATAAATAGAAATGTGTAGGAACAAGTCGTTAGGGATAAAAAACAAACTAGAATGATATGCGTGTTATTTTCCCAACTGACAAACACATAAAAAACACCTCTAGAGATTACCATCATATTTTATGCAGTCTCCACGTGGGCAGAATCGCGTGACGTAGTTTTCGTTTCCTCACGTGTGTCAGAGGTTTTACTTCATTGCTTACATATTTTCTTTCATTATCATGTCTTGACTTATCATGCTTTATACTGTCGAGATTCGAGAATTATCGAAAGTACATTTTGTTAATACATTGAGTTTTATTACCATTCATATAAATATCTAGGTAATATCGTATTATAGAATATATTCTGATACAAGAAAATTAGCTATTAATTAACAGAACTGTCTACTGTGCAAGCGTGGGATTCTGTGATTTTTTTAATTTAAACGTTGAGTATTTAATCGAAGATTGGTTATGTGTAGGCTTAAGAAATTTCTTTTTTTTTTTTTTTTAATTTACTAATGTGTTATAATAATTAACCATTTTTTTTATTAAAAATTTTGTTTCTTTTATAGATGTCAGAATTTCCTAGTGAAGCTGAAAACGGAAGTATGCAAAGTGTCATGGAAAATTTTCAAAAAAAAAAATAACTTGGTGACAAGTAGAGTAGCTCATCCTCAAACTTCAAGCTCACAGGTAATTAGAAAAATTTTAATCATTTTTTATGTTTACTAAGATACTTTTTTAGTGTATTTCAATAGTGAAATGTAATATACAAACGTAAACAAATATCATTAATTTATATTTCATAATATTTATAAAATTTTAATATAAACTGAAAAAAAATTATTATTTGTTGTTTTCATATTAAAGTTTTTTCTCATAATTGTATTAAAAAATTTTATTCACTTTTGAACAGCTGTTTATTGTTTATTAACAAGTTTAATTTTAATTGAGTCTTTAGTCAAAACGTTTATGATTTAACGATAAATTTTGAAATTATTCACCAGATCTATATCAAGATCATATGCATCATGAATTAAACCTATAATTGATGAAATAAATTATCATTTATTTAACTAAAAAAGATGAACTTAAGCATTGCATAATATTTTATTTTACCTTGAAATGAATTGGCATGTTCTCAATATTTATCTTGCCAAAAGTACTTTAGTTAAAGTGAGAGAGGGATCACTGTGCTATTGCAATGTGGTCAATTTTTAAGCTAAGCTTACGTCCTCAACATTCTATGAACGAAGCTTGAAGTCATGAGTCATGGCCTCTGCAGAATCAAAATAGCGCATTTTTTTGAGACGAAACTTTCATAAGAAGATGAACCGTTTAACATGTATTTGCTTTTCACAGATGCTGATGAATCAAAGTCAAAGTAGCAGTAGCTCGAGCAGCACAACGACGAGTAGTCGAGTTGCTAAATCCTCTCAGAGGATACTCACATCTTCCTCATCTAGTGAAATGAAGACTAGTTCTATGAAAAGCGATTTAACTGAGCTTAAGAGAGGTATCTCAGAAATGAAAAACATATCAACTAATTTTTCACATAGGCTGAGAAACAGTATGGAAAATCTCGTTGACAGGTAAGTCATCAAAACATTATTCATTCTCGTAAAAAAATTTAGAGATAAACCAAAATATTTTTTAATACAGAGATGTCAGAAGTGCTGATGATGAAGATGATGAAATTGAACCACTAGTTACGTTTCCTGATTCGGATACACCACCACCAGTCACTGGAGTTGGAACTTTAACAGTAAATTCATCATCACAACTTGCAAACCTTAATCCTTTGAATGATCTTCACTCTATGAGTCCAAAAATAAATATGTCCACAATGCCCAACATTGGTCTTACTACCGGTGCAGAGACGATGAAATTTGAACAGAAGAAAATGACAAGTGCATCTAAAACGAAGGTAAAAGCTCAGTCAATGATTAATTGTTAAGTAGATGCCTCGGTTGATTATTTTATATTTTATCTATTTTTATTAATAAAATTTTACTTATGTTGCCAATTTTATTTCCTATATAGGTCGTCACTGATGGGTTTAGCGCAGAAAAAGCTATTGCTAATAGTGCTGAAATGAGAGCTCTCCAAGCTGGTGATGTTTCTTACAAAGAAGAAAGCTTAGCTTCTGCTGCGCGAGCTAGAGTTGAAGTTGATGGAGTTTCTGCTGAAAAAAGTGTAGCTGCAGCAAGGGTAAATTATTATTTACTTATTTTTCTATCAAATGTTTTTATTTAGTATGAAGAAATTTACTTTATTTAATTATTTGAAATTTAAAAAAGAAATTGATCAGCAGTTAATTCATTATTTCTATAGCCACGTGAGCTTTTCACTGATTATTGCATACATATATATAAATGTTTACTTCTCTGTGTATCACTGTGGAAACTCCCAAGCCGGTCAATAAGAAAACTACCCTATTACTAACATAGGTTTTAACCCCAGAGTAGAATACAGTAGTGTTATTGTTATCGAACTACGAGCTGTGCAAAAATTCATGGCTCTTTTCTTTTTATTATAATGGGCCTCAGATTTACCAAATTTTCTAAATTTATTTCATTTTATATCAACTCTCAGAAGCCACCGAATTTTCTAGATCATGCCAAAAATATTAAAGTGGTATTAATTTTAAAGTTTTCATCATTCATTTTTCGTTCAATCGTCTTTTCATTAATCTTTGATAAAATGTGCGGACCTTGAACATTGCATGAGATTATTATTGTTATTATGATTTTTTTCTGGAGTAAAATCGATCGCATTGTTGATGTTATTTTAAGACAGTGGTGAATAATATTATTTCCAAGAAATATTTTGTTATATAAGTCTTTATTGATTGTCATTAACAATTTTGTCAAATTTTCTCTAAAATAATGGTCATATATATTTTTGAATATAACTAAAACAATAACAAGAACGTAAATAAGAAACCGACTCAAAAAGTTTTCAAACAAAATATTATATAGCGAGAAAAAATTCAATAGATTATTTTGAGGAAAAATAAAATAAATTATTTGGAATAATATTTATTATTCATTCTAAAAATGAAACGATTTTATAATTAGGATGTTTTGTTTTGATTGTTCTTAGCTATTAATGACTCAAAATTTTTCAAAACACTTGTTTACAATATTTTTCATAAGAAAATAATTTGTGATATTAATTGTTTAAATTTATTGTATTAGGAACAGAGAAGTCTAAAAGCTGGAGACCTTTCTCATCATGAAACTAACAATGTAGCAGCTGCTAGTATGAAACTTCAAAGCGATTCATTTTCTTCTGAGAAAGTAAGTATAAAAGTAATAAAATTAGAAATGAATCTTTATCAATATTTCAAAACTGTCGTTAGCTACTTCGAAAAAAATATGATAACAAATACTAACATGAGTTTATGTGGAATCGTTATGATTGTAAATATAAGATCCAATCATCGACAAGAAGATAAGAAAGAATGCAACATTTATTAATCAGTGCTAGCAAAGAATGTACAGTGTAAATTGTTAGGTATATACTGTATTGTGCATGTAAATACACATATTCAAAGTGTCTTGAAGAAGATCCATTTTGGTTTGATGACGCAAACCATTCTCAGAAAATCGACAGATTATTTTAAACTCTTCAGTGAAGTGTTAAAATTCTTTAAACAACTTTATCATGCTTTTAAAAATTTAATATTATTGGATTTATATAAAAGATTGTCTGGTATATCTGAAGTTTCAAAGTGTATCTATCTAGTTGGGAGTGAACAGCAGCTTGCTGAATCACAACACATCTTGACATCTTATAATCTATTTATTGAATTAAATTAATCCATATATTTTTCTCAGACACTTAAGTACATAAAACAGTTTGTTTTCTTTATTTTTTGTCAATTCAATTGTTGAATTATAATGTCACACAAGTGGAGTGTTGATTTCAGAACAACAGAGGTGCTTATTGATAATAATTAGTATATATAATTGGTGAACACTCTCAAATAGACTAAAACGTCTAATTCTAATAATTTTTTCATAAAAACATAAAATTTTATGTTCACTGTTTTAAAATAATAATAATCGTAAATTAACTTATTTTTTATCATCCTTCATAGCTGGTATAATTAATTATTATTTATTTGATAACGATATCTAATTGTATTTGCAGAAAGCAATGGCTGCGCAGCAACAACGACAAACAATGACTTCTACTGGAATTTATAACCATGAAAAACACATAGCTTCTAGCTCACAGTCGAGTTATAAAATAGCATCAAAATCAGGTGTGACATCCAAGTCGTCAATGCTAACAGCAGCATCAGCAGTAAACCAACTAATGAATGGAAAAAGGCCTGCTGAAGATGAACTTCTTTCTTTGCCTTTAGATGATTTAGATCTTCTGTGTTCAAATTCCAATTCCCAAGATGTAGAAAAAGTTCTTGTTAAATATTCTGGATTTATAGACAGTTTTTTGGAGCGTTTGAAAGCTTCAGACTCAAATAAAAATGGAAAAGCTCCATTATTGTTAAACAGAGTTAATGAAATAATTAAAAAAGCTTGGGCAGTACCAACTCATGGTCATGAACTAGGATATACTCTATGTAACACATTGAGATTACGAGGAGGATTAGATCTTTTAATGTCCAATTGTGTATCAAGTGATCAAGAACTTCAATTTTCTTCAGCTCAATTATTAGAGCAGTGTTTAACAACAGAAAATCGTGCTCATGTAGTAGAAAATGGACTTGAAAAGGTTGTAAATGTAGCGTGTATTTGTACGAAAAATGCAAACTCTGTTGACCACTCAAGAGTTGGAACTGGAATACTCGAACATCTATTTAAACATAGTGAAGGAACTTGCAGTGATGTTATACGTTTAGGTGGATTAGATGCAGTTCTTTTCGAATGTAGAAAGAATGATGTAGAGACATTGAGACATTGTGCTGGAGCTTTAGCTAACTTATCACTCTACGGTGGTGCTGAAAATCAGGAAGCCATGGCTAAGCGAAAGGTACCGGTGTGGTTGTTTCCACTAGCATTTCATAATGATGATAATATCAAGTATTATGCGTGTCTTGCTATTGCTGTTCTGGTTGCTAATAAGGAAATAGAAGCATCTGTGTTGGAATCCGGAACTTTAAATCTTGTTGAACCTTTTGTTACATCACATAATCCTTACGAGTTTGCTAAATCAAACTTAGCTCATGCTCATGGTCAAGCGAAAAACTGGTTAGAACGATTGGTACCAGTACTGAGCTCTAAAAGAGAAGAAGCTAGAAATTTAGCAGCATTTCACTTCTGTATGGAGGCTGAAATTAAACAGCAACAAGGAAATACTGAAATATTTCGAGCCATTGGAGCTATTGAACCCTTGAAAAAAGTTGCAAGTTGTCCGAATGCTGTAGCTTCTAAATTTGCCGCTCAAGCACTTCGACTTATGGGTGAAGAAGTCCCACATAAGTTAAGTCAGCAAGTACCTCTTTGGTCTACAGACGATGTTAGAGAGTGGATAAACCAAATTGGCTTTGCTGAATATGCACAAAATTTTGTAGAGAGTCGAGTAGATGGAGATTTATTGCTACAACTAACAGAGGAAAACTTGAGAGAAGATATTGGCCTTACCAATGGAATCAGAAGACGAAGATTTACACGAGAATTACAGAATTTGAAGAAAATGGCTGATTATAGTAGTCGAGACGCTGGTAATTTAAACTCATTCTTGCAACAAATTGGTCAAGAATTTTCAATTTATACTTACAGTATGTTAAATGCTGGTGTTGATAAAGATTCAATCAAAAATATCAACGAAGACCAATTAATTAATGAGTGTGGAATTTCCAATAGTATACATAGGTTAAGAATACTTGATGCTATCAAAAATAGCCATTCTAATCAATTTAGTTCTTGTGAACTCGAATCACCAGACAAAAGTTTAGATGTATTTGTGAGTTATCGTCGATCCAACGGATCCCAATTGGCTAGTTTGCTTAAAGTTCACTTACAATTGAGAGGTTTTACTGTATTTATCGATGTAGAAAGATTAGAAG
Organism: Chelonus insularis; assembly: GCF_013357705.1. NCBI lineage: Eukaryota > Metazoa > Arthropoda > Insecta > Hymenoptera > Braconidae > Chelonus > Chelonus insularis. The sequence continues at coordinate 245,441 of NW_023276562.1, read as the reverse complement.
CTGGTAAATTTGATAATAATCTACTTCAAAGTATTCGCCAGGCTAAACATTTTCTACTCGTACTCACGCCCAAAGCTTTAGATCGATGTTCACAAGATCATGAATGTAAAGATTGGGTTCATAGAGAAATCGTGGCTGCTCTTCAGTCTCAATGTAATATCATTCCTATAATTGATAATTTTCAATGGCCTGAACCCGAAGAATTACCAGAAGATATGCGAGCAGTTTGTCACTTCAATGGTGTTCGTTGGATTCACGATTATCAAGATGCTTGCGTAGACAAATTAGAAAGGTAAATATGACATGTCTTTTTATTAGTTTATCATTCATATTAAATAGTTAAAATTATTTTAGCCTTGGTATTCTATATAAATGTCACTCTCAAGAATAATTTACATAATTGTATGAACTAACTTTACTTTTTTATTCTATTTCCGGTTAATTTTGATCATTTTTTTCATTGTCTCAAGTTGCAAATTAGAATTGAATGACCTTATTGTGCTTTTTATATAAGATACTTAGTAAACGAGTGGCAAATAAACTATGTAACGATTGATTAAATTTATTTATAATCTTTTTATATTTAGAATTGAATGAAAAATGATTGATTGATTTTTTTAGATTTATGCGAGGTGAAATTCCTATGCGATCAGATGTCATGAATAATATTCCAAGGGGAATCGGATCCAAGGAAGTGACAACACCTAGCACACCGGGTAGTTCAAATATTCGACAACCACCAAATTATCAAAGAATGCATAGCAATGAAAGTCGAGGTAGTGACAAAGACTCCACAAATAGTAAAGATTGACTAGAATACCCGCCCACAGCCATTCCATCAAGGTACATAGATTTATTTTTTTTTTTTTTATTAATATATTTCTCTATTATTAATAGTTTTTTTCCTTTTAGCAAGTTCAGAAAATCCTCAAATCCTAATCGATTAATGAGTATACCTCCAACATCACCTCGCTTGAAGTTTATTCACACATATCCTGGAAAAACTTCAGTACCTCAGAGACCGCCTAGACATCCGTCCTTGCCTTCCGTCCGATCACGATCTTTGGAGCTATTAGATCAATCAGATGAAAATTCCAGAAATAAGACAGATGATACTAAACAACTATCACCAAAACTACATTCAAAAAGTTTAGATGGTCTGTTAGATGAAAATAAATCATCTGACTTAATATCATCAAATAATAAAATTACAGGAACTAAAGCTAATGAAGAAGTTTTTACTTCTAGTCAAATTGCAAATGACACTACGTTAATTACAAAAGAAGGTGAATCACTTCAGGATGAAGAGAATTTATGTCCTCAACCTGTACCAAGACTTAAGCCGCGTTCATTAAAATTTGAAACACCTCAAATTAATGAAAAAGTGAAAGAAAATATTGATATAAGAAATTTAGAGGAAAAAGAGGATAAAATACAATTAGAGGTAACAGAATACTGTGATAAAACAAATTTGCAAGAAACTGACTCTGAAAATTTAATTAATTATGACGATAGCGTTGGTTTAATGCAAAATAAAAGTTGTGCTATGACTAAGACAAGAAGCTGTGGTGCGGGATTAGACGAAGATGATTCAATTTCATCGAATGAATATGACAAAAAGCTACAAATTCCAGGCTCCCTCCAATCGCTTGATATTGATACGAAACCTAAACGTAATTTTATGAATAAGTACGTAAATAAGATGAAATTTTTAATTAAAAAATAATTAGTATAAAATTATTTTTTGCTAATGATTAAATTTAATTGATCGCTATTTTACTATAAAAAAATTATGAACTTTTAGAAATTTATAATAATTATGACAGCAATCTTGGTGAAACAATTGTGCCTAAACAATGTGTCTCATATTATTTTTTGTTTACATGAATAAAATTTCAATTAATATAAGTGCCTATATAACATAATTACATAATATAATATGAATAGCTTTATATTGAATGCTTTAAGTCAGTTTGTGAACATGAAAGTTTTTGTTATCCAATTGTATTATAGGTTATCATAGTGTAGTTTCTAAATACAATATTTATCATTTTTTTAAATTATGTTTAACTATTTTATAAAGTTAATTTTATAAATATTTTCAATATTATATACATTTACATTATCGATAAATTGTTAGGTAGATTAAAGTAAATTATTTTCAAATTATTCCAAATTTCAATCTTTATTTATTCACAGTTTAAATCTTCAATTAAAATATAAAGAAAATTCAAATAGTCCTGTACATTTTTGTGTTTTTATGAAATTACAAAATTTCCTATTTTTATCAAATGAAAGTATTTCACCAAAGTATGGAAGAATAAAGTATATTGTTTTTTCAAAAATTTTTCTTACTAAAAACAATACTTGTAGAATAACTTATTTGTGTATTTACATCTCCAACATTATTTTTGAAATAAAACTACTGTATATGATTCTGTTAAAAACTTAAATATTGTAATTACATTCATTTAAAGCATTTTTTTTCTCACTGTGAAGCAATATTTAAATATAAATTTGAATATGTAATAGCATAATCTGGAGAAATTCATAAAAACTTTCACTAACTAATTTTTCCTTAAAAATAAATAATTTTCAATAATTCATCTATTTATTATGTCACCACGTCCACGGAGTCGTCGCAATAAAATAAAATCTCTGTGCATGAGAGTTACTCTTTTACTATTATATGATATTAAAACAGCATCTTCAAAAAATTGTACTATATACATTTCAGTAGATTCCTGAAGTGCTTGGAGAGCAAGAGCTTGAATTCTAATGAAAAGTGAATATGTATATTATAAATTATATTAATATTATGATAATTATAAATTGAAAAAGTACATTTAGTTACTTATACTGAGTGTTTGGAAAAATTTCCGACATTATTTCCCGTACAAGCCGTGAAAATGGCAATTTTGGTATCAATAATTTAGTTGACTTTCTATAATATTTTATTTCTTGTAATGCTCTGGTTTGACGATGAATTTTTTTAATTTTTGGAACTATCACTTCAGTCTAAAAATTTTGGAAATTAAGTATTCTTAGATTATTTTTGTTGTAATAATATAATGATAAAAAATAACTATTAGTTAAGTAAAGTTTAATCTAAGTATAATATCCTAATTTGTAAAAAATAGTTTTGAAAGTAAATGGTAATCAGGTTTGTAGATAGTAATTGAACTTATTCATATGCAGAATTAGTTGTACAAATTATATTAAAATCGAATTATACTTACTCTCCTTTTATTTTTCCCTTCTGGTATTTTTTTTGGACTACGTAACGGTCTAAAAATTAAAGTTACAATTTAAATAATAAAAATGATTGCACTCAATAAATAATCAGTAGGTTCAAAATATAAACATAACCTACTTACCCACTTTTGTCAGATTTTCGACGAACCATATTATTTTATTTATTTAATATTCTTACTATGCATAAAAATAAATTTAAAAATATTGCGACTAAATTCTATTGATGCGTTTGAATATTCACTTATTTTGATAGTTTACGATTGTTTATAAAATTGATGAACATTTGTTTGACAAAGACCGCCAAAATGGTTAATAATTACTCTAGCGGCAAAATTTAGAATTATTCGTTGATACGAACCAATCCGACACGCATAACCCAATTCAAATTTCGAATACCATATATGTAATTGACAAAGTTAACTTTTTCCATGCCAATCTATGTTTGTAAACAAATACATGCATTTATTTTTGTATTTATTTCTAAAAACATTTAACCCTTAAATAGGTAAGTATTGGATACAATACAACGATTATTACATAAAAATATTAAAAAATTGTATGAGTAACAAAATTTTTAAAAAAGTGAGCTGAATATAATGTTTTTTAGATATTTATAAAAAGTAATTAATTATATACATAATTCAATATATATATTTTTATTAAAAAAAGTAGTACGCACGATATTTAATAAGAAAAAGGATTGATGAATAATAATTCCTAATATAAAAAGAATTAAAAAATATTGATTTTTCATTGAACGGTAGAAATTTGAAAGTTGCACATTTTTCGTATATTTTATTTGGACATAGGAACTAATCATACTATACAATCTGATTAACAAATTAAACTTTTTATCATAAGAACAAAAAATTAAGTATTTATATGTACTCTAAAAACCATAAACGAGTGAATTTTTTTATAAATAATGAAAAATGAAGCTAAATACTGATTTTTCATTATTGCGACATTTCGGAGTAAAGTTAGGTAAAATTAGGAATAATTTATTGTTAGTGAAACCATTAGTTGAGTGAAGAGGTCCACTAACCCTTTTGGTCGCGAATTGTTATGTGGACAAGATAAGTTGCACTGTTACTCACCACGTGAATCTGTATCTACTGACCTTCAGGACCTTCGAAGCTATTGACAGACTTCTTAGGATCCTTTTGTTCCGGGTAGCTTAACTGTTTGAGACTCTAAGGTTCCCTACCATAGGTGAATAAATGCCTATTTTTACACACCAGCATATAGCGGTACCTTCGGGTGGTTATTGAGCTTCCTTTATATGAGTAAGCTCTTTTAATAAAAATAATCATTGCTTTACTCCTTATTGAAGGAACTCTGCAGAGATGCTCGTGTTCGCAACACCACTGGAGGCTACGGAAAGCTCCTCAGGACCTGGATATACCTTGTTGAAAGTTAAATTTATTCAGCCCAAAAAATTATGCCACGGTACGGGAAAAATATTTAATATGAGATCAATCAGACAAGTATAAAGGCGAACACCCTCTGGATCTCGGTGGACGCCAACACCTGTTAAACACCAACCTAGAGTACTGTTCCGGACTCAAAGACGATCTGCTGTTGAGATTCTACTACTACTAAATTTATTATGTTTATTCTCGATTAAATGTTTTTCTTTTATTTCTCAGTATTACACTTCAACAAGGAAGATTCTATCTGTGAGTATTCCAACGACTCTATATGGGTTTATCTCTGTTGTTGACTCTGTTTCTCTTTATAATTACATTTACGGATTCGTTTTACGAGCTCGTCGTTTTTTTATAAAGCTTCTTTCCTTAACTTTTGGTTAATTTAAATCTAAACTCTCTCATTCTTTTCACACACACACACACGTGACTATTATTCTACTCATGAAATTTCTGATCGTTTACTTGAGTTTCAGTTACGCTTACATCTAATGTATATTTTTAATTTCTCTTATGTATTTGTTCTCTTGGTTTCTCTAAGAGAGAGAAATATAAGTATAATGCGAGCTGTAACAGCAAAAGAAATATAGTACATTTCACATCTAGGGAGGAAAAGTAGACTATCTTAAACCACGTGTTTACCACCCTCACCTTCCTTTCGGGTTATAATTTTACACGTGGTTTGAGCTAGTCTACTTTTTCTCTCTAGAGCTGAATGTGAATTTCCGTCATACCTGTGTGGAAAGTTTAACCCTTCTCTAATCGAAAAGTAAATTTTCCGCGCAGGTATGACGAAAAATATATAACAAAAATGAATCACGAAAGTGGAGAAAAACTTAACTATAATGAATCCGGTAAGAATCACTTTATAGAGTGTTTTAGTTTTATAGTTAATTCAAAGAGCAATAAATAATTTTATTAATTAATCATAAATCTTTTATTGAATTTGTTTCATCAGATAAATCTTGAAATTCTAGATTAAATTTGTTAAGAGAAAAGAACATGGGGAGATGGTTTTATTAGTGTGAGCTATGATGTAGCAGTTCTATCACCTATACTAAGCCAGATAATCGTCATTGAGTATTTTATCAACTATAATAGAATTGTTAGATATTCAGAGATTAAATATGGATAGGAGTCGTTCGTAGAACAAAACAGAGTGTCACTTTATGTAGACACATAAGTCAATAAGATGTGAGTACATAAATGAGTACTCACATCTTGAAACATTCCAATACTTATTGATGTCGATTTCTATCAAGAACAATTTATTTGTGTTTAACAGGAAAAAATTGCATTCATTTATACTCAACCATAAAAATAACCATAATAGATACAAACTAAATAAATTTCATTTTATTTACTTACTCTTGTATAAATTAAAGAACGAAAAAGTTTAAAAATTGACAACTTTTTAGAAGATTTATGTTACAATCAAATAAATTCAAAATGCATGACTATTTTTCGTTCTGACTTTGTGAAATTAACATAAAAACTCTCTCTTCAAATATTATCATACTTTAAAACGATACAAAATGAGTAGTATTCTTCATTTTAATGTATATTATACAAGAAATATAAATAGAATCTGTAGTTCGTTCATAAGACAAAGAAAATATTTTCTTTTTTTACCTTTTCTTTGTATTTACGAATAAAAAATTCACCTTTTACGATATAAAATTTATATTCCACGCCCTTTCGTTTTTTCTTCTGTGTAATTAGGGAGCCTCACATGTGAAAGAAAAAATATAACCTATTGAATATTTTACATTGTCGATAATGATAGATTATGATGTGAATAAGCAGATGGATTTCTTAACGCATGCATTTCGTTTTCCTTACAATCTTTTCAACTTTATTTTGAAACTTTAGAAGAACAAGATACATACTATATAAAAATTTGGTTAAAACTGATAATTTTTCATCAATATGCTTATAACCCCAGAAGCTGCTCTAAAATTCACAAAGACAAGTGTTTATTTGGTATGTTCTTGGCCATTATCAGTAGCAGCTAGTAAACGTGATCAAATTTTAATGAAAATACGGTGGTGGATAGTATTAATATTCCTCTTATTCCTACTTTTACCATTATTGAATGGTATTTATTCTTATCATCATGATACATTGATAATGGTTAAAGCTATTTGTATGTCCAGTGCTTGCGGTCAAGCCATTTTAAAAATAATTACTTGTCGAAAACAAACTTCAAGATTTCAGGTAAGCACACAATATTATATAAATTATTAATTATTACTCAAGTATTCAATCTTTTATATGATGCATTATTTTACATCTCTACTCTTCTTCTAGTTCTATGACAATGTTTAAATTTTTTAATTTCAAAAATTTTTCATCTTTCTTCTTTAAAAACAATTATTATAAAAACAATTTTATTTGTATAGATATTACTTCAGGAAATAGAAGACTTTATGAAAAATGCCAATCTACGAGAAAAAGAATATTTAAAAAAATACATAAACAGAGCAGCTTTTTTTCATATTTTTGTAACAATAAGTATTTGGTTGGTTTGTTTCGATTTTATAATTGAACCAATTATATTAGGACAAAAGTTCCCAACTGACGTTGCGTATCCATTTTCAATTGATAATCAGTACTTACATATTAGTCTTTATCTTCACCAAGTGATATCTTTATTTTTTATCGCAGCTGCTCTTTCAATTGACTTCCAAGTAGCGATTCTGCTTTGGTTTACTGCTTTGAAATTAGAAACACTCGGCTATTATTTTGAAAATGTGTCTAATGAGAAAGAGCTGAGATACTGTATCAGAAAACATCAGCATATGCTTTGGTATATTATATCGATATCGTTCACACTAAATTTTCAATTAACTGAAACTAATGTATCAATAATAATAATCAATAATAATCATGATAGTTGTTAAAATTCTTAAATTATCTTTCAGGTACGCCAATCAAGTAAAAAATGCCGTAAAATACGTTGCTCTAAGTACTGTGTTAACAACAACAATAGGAATTGTTTGTGGATGTTTAACATTAATAAGCGTAAGTTTTAGAGTGAAAATTATGGTATATAAAGGTAAATAAATAATTTAATAATATCATTTATAATTATATAAAATTTTGAAAAGTTGTTCAATTTTTCAAATAAAAAATTCGGCTTTATCTTCTCGTTTTATGATCTTTAAATTCAACTCGTGGTTTCTAAAAAGATATCTGAGTGTGTGTGTACGTATGTTCATTAAGTTGTTTTTTATGTTGAATATCTTAGAAACTAATAACGATATCAACTTTGGGCCAATTTCATTCAAAGCGTAATTTTATAATTAACACTTGATGAAGTTTTGACTCAATTCGATAAAGTGTTTTTTTTAATCAGAATTTTGCATTCACTCAACATTTTTAAGAAAATTTATTCAAATTATACTTATGTGATAAGTTATAATTAGTAATTAAGTAGAATCTCTTTATTATAGCATCAGCCACTTTCAGTGAAATTACGTGTGGGGAATATTGTAATAAATGCCGCTGTTGAGTTATTCATTTATGCTTGGCCTGCAAATAACCTAATTCAAATGGTTAATATCAATATTTTGGTTTGACGTTGTACTTTACTTTTAGCAAATTAAGCTTATACAGCAACTTAATTTTTCACATTATTTTTTTATTAGAGCCAAATTATTAGTTCAAATGTTTATCATTGTAATTGGTATGGAAAATCGACGAAAATGATGAAAACAGTTTCATATGTAATTCAAAGATCACAAAAACCCATAACTATTTACATCAGTGGATTTATTCCCGATATTTCATTACAATATTACACATCGGTGAGAATTAATATATATTTTGTTTACATACTTAGAAATGCGTTAAAAGTGACTAAAATGTTAATTAAATGGGTGACGTCATATTTAACACACTTATCCGCATTAAAATAATGCATTTTGGGAAACTGGGATTTACGGTGTACAAATCGGAAAATAAACTTTATGTTTCTGCAAATGTTACTTATTTATGTTTATAATTTTTATCAAATATTTATTGAAAAAATTATTTATTTACAGTTTTTGTCTACAACTTTTTCGTATTTCACTACAATGAGGATTCTTCTTTCAAAAGAATAAAATGTTAAAAGACAATGAATCTTGAAATAAATAAAAAATGATGAATTATGGAAATATGTTTCTAATATTGTGATAAGTGTATAGAGTATTATAAAAAATAGTTTTAAAATTAGACTTGAAATAAATGTAATCGTTACTTTTTTTTACTTAAAGTTTAAAAATGTTTTTTTCAATTCATCCGTAAAATAAAACCGTAACATTGTTATGAATACTATGTAATTCGGATATTATCATAGAGTATATTTTTGAAAGCACACATATACAGACTATTGTATGCTTCAATGAAGTTGATATACATAGTAATCTGAGGAAATAATGTAGATCAAATTCATCATAAAATTGGGGTGGAATACTTAAAAATTCAAATATCCGTTTGAAAATCAACATTAACAGAATAAACTGAACTTAGACCGCAGCAATGATGATACCTGGATGTCTGATCCTTCAAATTGTAATATCAATTTTTCTTTCATTTCATAATTTTTTTTGGTATTAATTTAGATACTGATGATTTTATAACTTCAAACGAGTAAATATTTACTTTTAAAGTGACTTTTAATGATTTTCACCAATTTATTATGAGAGAATATGAATGATTATTTTATAAAAAGAATGAAATAAAAGACCACTCTCAGCATAAAGTAAATATGTATTCACGACTTGAATAAAAAATACTTTATCAAAAAAAGCTGTTCAAAGTTAACACTTTTCCTCTGTTTTCAAGGAAAAAAGTGGCGGATTTTGTTCGGTTCTGACAGACTGCCGTAGAAAGTCTGTTTCAGAACCGAACTTACAGTTAACTCACAGCAAATTTTTACCTGCACCTTTGGCTCTAGTGGCAATTGAACATTCAGAAAAACTTTATTTCATTTTTTCACTTAAAAAATTGCTGTTGATTTTCTTTCCTTTTAAAAAGAAAAAAAATATTTCATTTTTAACGACCGTTATCAAATAGTTACCGATATCAAATTATACTGGCTATTTTATTGCAATAAGACTTAGTACAAATGTCTGTATATGGGTTAATTGTGCTTGCATTATTCAAATATAACTTTTTTAATCTATGTATAACTCAAAATCGTTCGCCAGTACATTTAAGCCATTGAAGGCCAATTTAGTTGTTCACATGATTCATCATTATTTCAAGATAAATTTAAGCATCTTTACACGAAATAAAAGATAAAAGACAAGTAAAAAAAATGAAATACAACGTATATTGAACCAGTGTACTGATTGATATTAAAGTATATTAAGTACATCGATAATAGCACTTGTATAAAGTGTACAATATTCTTTGTATAAAATAATATTCAATATGTAAGTTTATATGCAAGGATGATTAAAATAATTATCAACTGAATTTTTAAAAGCTTTAATGTTACAGAAAATGATCCAGCTCAACAATACTTGTTATCATAAATGCATGGATCGATCAAGAACAGATAATGATGGATAAATGAGTCAAATTATACCCTTTCTAATGTGAATACATAAGTAACAGGGGTATGAAATTGATTCCTAGTAGAACTTAGAAAACAGTAATATACCGGCAGTTAAAATCATAAAATGCTAGAGATAACACCTGAGTTTGCATTAAATTATGTTAAATATGGCTCAATATTGGTAGGATCGTGGCCTCCAAAAAGCGATACATCTAAATCAGTGAAAATCATTTTCAATTTATGGTGGTGGATTTCTTTAGCAAATTTAATTCTTATCATCATACCACTTTTATACTCGTCCTTTGATTTAAAAAATGATCCACTGAACTCATTGAAATTTTTGTTTTTAGCTCTTAACGCTATTCAATGTGCTATAAAAATGATTATATGTAAAAGTGAATATTATTCATTTCGGGTATTACAATTATTACCATTTTTTATTTATAATGTTATAGAATAAATTTTTTTAGTTAACATTATAATATTTTATTATCTTCAATAACTTGAATTATCATTCAATGATTGGTTTTTTCAGTTTTTATTGGAGGAACTACAAATGTGTGTGAACAATTCAAAGCCCCATGAAAAACAGATATATTCGAACTACATAAAAAATCATGGAATCATATATATTCTGATAATGATGGGTGCCGTTGTTGCAGCTACTTCTATTGTTTCGGGAGCTTTGTATCAACCTCAATTACTTCCAATTGATGCCAAATATCCATTTAGGATTAACTTTCATCCAGTGGTTGATATTATTTATTTTTTACAAATTTTAAATGGATTCCAAGTTGGCAGTATTACTGTCATTGATACCCAAGTTGCTCTATTGTTGTGGTTTTCGGTTGCTCGACTGGATATTCTTAGTAATGAAATAAAAACTGCCAAAAATATTCTGCAACTCCGAGCATGTATTCAAAAACATCAATATTTGTTATGGTATAGCGTAATTCTTTTATTAAAATTCATTATTTGTATAGTTTTTTTTTATCAATTTAACTTTTAATTAAAAGTTAAATTGATATTAAAAATCGCTTAAGCGATTACAAGTTGATTAAATTTAAGGCTCATTGAGGAAATAATTAGAACCACTCGATTAATCATTCTAACTACAGTCATTATGTGTATGATGTCTATCATTCTTGGGAGTACCCATATTTTAGGAGTAAGTTTAATATTTTTATTTGATTATTAAAAAATAAAATAGTATTTAAAATAAAATGTTATCGTTCTTGTTACAGAATGATTTAATTGTAAAATTACAATGCATTTCTACTGCTTTAGTGCTTACTTTTATATTGTATATGAATGCTTATCCAGCAGAATTTTTGATTCACGCAGTATGTACAAATGCATACAATCATAAGATGCATAATTCTATCATTAAAAAATTATGTTCCACTAGTGTGAAAGTATTGGATGGTCAGCTTGGTCAGCTTTTGATTTATCTGAAAGTGAAAAATCGTCGGAATTCAATAGGAATTTAATTTTTATTATTCAAAAGTCTCAAAAACCATCACTAATTAAATTTCGAGGAATTTTGCCCGGCCTTTCATTAACATACTACAGAGCGGTGAGATAATTATTACTGAAATTTCAGAAAATTTAAATTTTTAACTTTAAAATCATTTTATGAATACGCACATTGTTTTAATAATTTTTTAGTTTTTAGCAAAAACTTTTTCATTTTTTACAACTTTAAGAGTATTTCTTAATAATATTGAAGATGATTTGAACATGTAAATACTTCACCGATTTTTACAAATAAAATCAGTGTTTTTTTCATTCGTTTAAGAATATTTTTAATTAATTTCTAATAATTACCATTATCGACTGAAGATGATTCTTAGTAGCCATCAAGTACAGATCAGAAACAGATTATCATAAACTGATATAAGTTGGACATAACTGTCTGGATTACGATACAGTAGTCTGTCCCCGATTTGCACCTCGGGGCTACTAGGGATGAATTATACATAGTTCAACTGTAAAAATCATCTTTCTCAATCATAGTGATTCTACCACACAATATAAGTACTTCAAAAGATACAAAACAATAATTATTACTATTTTTCAACATGTGTAAAAATTCTTGGATTTTTATTTGATATTTTTTGTATTAGTATTTTACTTATTTTTTAGTATGAAGATATGTTAGTTAATAATTGGGCGTTAAATATTAAAACTTTACCATTAAAAATCAACACATGTAATAGACAATATAATTATCAAAAGAGATTTTCTTAAACTGTTAGTTAAGTAAGAAAAAGTCTTCATGAAAAAATGGAAAGATCTTAGTCTTAAGTTAAAATGAATAAATTAAATTCAAAATTAAAACATCAGTGCTCTTTGGTGGTCTCAGTGCACCCGGGAAGCTCACACGACTAACTACCCAGTGGGGAGGGTGAAAAAATTTTCTTGTTTTTAAAATCAATTGGTTCGTTAATCGAGCACACAGATGTCTACTTAAAAACTGTTGTATTCGACTCTAGGGACCATGAAACATGGAGATATGTCAAAATTCAAGATTCGCAAAATTGAGCCCATTAAATAATCCATATCGTGAATTAATCAATCACTAGTATGTTGACGTACCAAGTAAAGTCACTGAAGTCTATGCATTACTTATTTTACAAATTTTTCAGTATTTTCTTATTGAAAGATAACAGAGTGATCGAAAAAATGATTAATGATTGGATACGAGCTTTATCTTCACAACTGAAGGTAAGACTGTATTCAATAAAACTCTAAAAATGTTAAACTGAACATTAATATATAATTCTTTTTAGGAAAAAGAAGAATATGAACCAGTAGATTTTCTTTAAGCAGTTCCACTCGTTTGCTTCTTTTGGGAAAGTTACATTCCGAGTATTGTATGTCTTCACTGTAAATTTTAGAGTTTTACTTTAAAACATTTAAAGTGTTTTAATATGACGTCACCCATTTGATTAACATTGTCTCGATTTTAAAACGTTTTTAAGTGTTTTAAAATAAAACACTAAAATTTACAGTGTTGAGTGTGGAATACTTACTTATAGAATATTGTCAGAATATAAACATCAAGAGATGCGAATTATGAGACAAATTAATCTCTCAACATTTTTAGAGGTAGCACCGAAAGATGAAATTGATTTTAAACCGAGTTCAATAATAAATGCATAAAATTCAATCTTTGTTAATATCTAAAAAAATCTCATTGAATGCAAGGTAGGTTAATTTTAATCGAATATTAATTTTAAAATAAGTAATTTTTTCATTGCATTTTCAATAATTAATATTTGATTGGAAATAAAAAATACATACGATTCTAGGACTGCCTTGGTATTTATGAATAATAATAAAATATTACCCTTATTAATCCACTACGCATATACTACGGAAAAGCTTCAATTTATATCTTACAACCTTGCATTATTATATTATATATAAGAAAGACTATAAAGCACTGATACTAATTGTTACAAAACCACTTGTTCTAGCTAGTGTAGTTACTCGTATTTTACGATATCTATTCAAAATTTAAAATTCAATAGTGTTGAATCAAACGCATGAGAAAATAGCACTTGTGCTTCAACAAATTCTTCCTGGTTATTTGTATATTTATTACTCATTAAATCATTATAAATGAATCATCCTATATCCCAAGATAGCCGATTATTTCACAAACAGTTCTCTCAGACAATTATTTTAATCATTCACTGTTGATATGGAACAGTTAAATAGAAAACATAGACGATTCATAGTTACTCCAGAAAAAGCTATTAAGTTAACTCAAGCTACAGTATATCTAACATGTATTCAGTTTCCTCTACCGAATGCCAAGAAACAATATTTTATTCTTTATAGTGTTTTTCTTTATACGTCATTATTTCTCGCTATTACTCTTGCATTTTTACTCATTATCTCAATAAAAAAATTTCGTGATAATATTTTTATTGTTATAAAATCATCAATTCTTACTGCTGCTATTTTTAATTATTTAGTTAAAACTATTGCTATTGTTTTGTATCGTCAACAATTCCAGGTATGCATCAATATGTCATAACATTGTCATTGATTGATTTCAAGAGGGTGAAATAGTACATTGTTAACGAAAGAAACAAAGTATGATACTCTGACGCACGTGTAAAACTACCGCCTAAGTCGAGGGTTAAATGTCTTACTTTGCTTCATTGGTTGTCATATCTACTATTTTATAGAATATGATCGCCGAAAATGGTAGTTTGTTCTCAGTTTTGAAGTTTAATCGGAATAATGACGTTTTCTCTTTTATGTGGAATAAAACATTTATCTTCCCTAGTAACCATCCCTGACATAAGAATTTTCGTCAGACTTACGCCGTTTGTTTTCATTCTGCATCAGATTGCCATCCACTTGCTTATGTTAAATTTTTTGACGATAATCTTACGTCCATCTGCTTCAGAAAAACAGCAGAAATATATGTAAATGACCAATAAAGGAAAAAATATCCAGACCTGATGTTATTCTTACGTTAGTTTGGTTACTAGGGTTGTTTTGCAACTCAAAAACAAAGAGCAAACTTCAACTTTGAGCGACGATATGACAAAATATTAATATTTTGTGAATTAATAATTGAAAAAGTTGATGTGCTACATGGATAAATTTTTAAACTTTTTAAAAACTTGAAAACGGATTGACTAGATTGTAGCTATATGGATTATATTTTTAATTTTAGAACATCAAATTCAACATGGAACATTTTTTGAACTCAGCAAAAGTCATGGAAAGAAGTCATTTTCAGTTATATATCAAAAAATTTTGGAAGTTTCATGCTTTTATGACATGCAGTTATTATCTTACGACAGTTGGAGTGCTTATCGGACCATTAATTTTACCTCAAAAATTTCCAACTGATGCTGTTTATCCCTTCCCTGTTGAGCATCCAATAGTTAAATGTCTTGTTTATCTTCATCAATGTATTGTTGGTTTTCAATGTTCAGCAGGAATGGCTTTGGATTGTCAAATTGCTCTATTTTTATGGTATTTAGGAGCCAGATATGAAATATTGGCTTCCAAAGGTAAAAATATAACAAGTATCAAAAGTTTTCATGCTTTCATTGAAGAACATCAAGATTTACTGTCATGTACAAACGAAATTATTCATCCAATTAAAGTCATTACACTGGCAACCGTTATTTCAACTCGAATTGGAATGATATTCGGTGGCATTGTACTTGTTTCGGTAAAAATTTTTTACAATTTCTTTTTAGAGAGTAAATATTTTCTTTATTTAGTTTACTTAGTTCACCCACATTTAATTAAAGTAAGTTTATTACAGGATCAACTTTTGGCAGTGAAAATACAATTTTTAATCATAATTATTAGCACAACTGTAAACATTTTCGTATGTGTTTGGGCAGCAGATAATTTAATGAATGTTGTAAGAACATAAATTCTTCAATAATTTGATTGGAATATAACTTTGTAAAATTCTTTAATTTATTGATGATTTTATTTAATAGTCAAGTACTTTGATGTCAGATAAAATATTCGAAACATGTTTTTATCAAACACCAATCATGAGGACAAAATGGTGTTTTATAATTCAAAGAACACAAAAACCAGTTATTATTAAAGTTTCTGGCATCTTCAATGCACTGTCTTACGAATTTTATTCAACGGTATTTAAATAATTTACTTTGAAAAAACCTCTAAACTTTATAATATTTATATAAATAAAGTTTTTCACTGAATTTGATTTATTCTACAAATTATTTATGGTGTAATAAACTTTATTTGCAGTTCCTCTCGACAGCATTTTCCTATTTTACTGCGCTGCGTGTGTTAGTAAAGTCTTAGAATAATTATCATAATAATCCAGTTATTTTTGAATGCAACGTTTAAAGTTATTTTTCAAAATGAATTCGAGGTAAAAATCTTCGCAGAATGAAGTATTAACATCTAAGATGACTTGTAATTTTTTCAGCACTCTTTACAATAAACAATATAAATTGGAGTATTATTATTTTGTGAACAGATTTTAACTACTCCTACTTGAATATTTCGATTGAAACTAATAGAAGATTTTTATTCAAGTGTAGTTTTAGCACATTTTGATTAAAGTGAATAAGTGCAATTAGAACACCGTGTGGTCTTCATTAGAGCTTCAATTCAAATGAATACGTTTTTAAAAGTAGAAAAGTTTTTTTTATTTCACCATGTTCAACAAAATGTTTACCACAACACTTCCATATTTACCAAGTTTATTCCAATTTTTACATAAGATATGCAGTGTCTTCATTAGATATTTGTAGATCTTACCAAATTGAATAATACTGACTCATATATGACACTGATTTAACTTGAATCATTTATGTTTTATCATATTTAATCAACTGTGATGTGCCAATTATAAAAAGGTTAAGAGCATTTTTACTTATTTGTTGTTTTCTAAAGCTTGAGAGTTTATTACTCAAACTAGGCCCATTTTTTTCGCGGTTGTTAAGATACTGTTTAGCAATGTGGCTTGTTGGCTGCGAGTGATTCATATGAAACATTTTAACAAGTCTTAACGTACTTGGATACGTAAACCAGTTAAAATTATCGTAGTTGAATTTGATGATCTCAGCAAGTATAATAAATTAATATTGATTTAACTAAAACGTGTCAGCAAAAACTGATAATATGATTGTAACGATTAGGAGCTGTTTCAGGCTTTGAAAATCAGACCGATGGACCAAATTTGATATCGAGATTAGATTTTTGATAGATTTATCTTCTTACATTTTATAAATCTTCTCCTTTATCAAAAGTAAATCATTTTTTGTATTGTTGAAAACCAATGATACTTTCGTTAATATAGAATATAAATTTTGAGTTTATATTAATGTGTATCACTTATTAAATACAAAAATATTTACTAATAATTCCTTGTTATATATGATTTAATGAAAATCATTGGTCAAAAGATAATACCTTTAAGATTTCTGTTGAAAATCTGACAAATTGATCAGATGAAATATTTATAAATATATTTATTTGTATGAACGCTGTTTCGAAAATGGATTGTTAAAGCAGGAAAAATTCAATCAATAATAATACTAAGAAAAATAAAAATCATCGTGCTTTAGAGAAATCTAACGTTAACTTTGAATGTTAATTCCTACTTTAAAGTAACACTTTGAAGAAAGTATAATAAACTCACCTCATGAAATTATAGATTTAAATGCATGAGAAAGTAACATTTGTACTTATAGGTATGAACCCTTTCCATTTATCCTCGCGTCTATTTTCCATCGAATCATTACAAATGCACCACAGCTTATATCTTTAAAAAATAGTCTAGTTAGAACAGTACGCATAATAACAGTCATGGATGATTGTAACTACTTGCAGTTAATATGAAACAATCAACTAAAGAGTGTAGGGGCTTTACAGTCACTACTGAAAAGATTGTGAAATTTACCAGAACTACGGTATATCTAACTTGTATCTGGTCACCATTACCCAGTGCTAAACAGCAATATATTATTTGTTATAATATATTTCTTTATGTATCAATATTTCTTGCATTTGCTCTTTTATTTTCTCTTATTGCTTCTGTCGTAAAATTCGTACATGATGCGTTTATTGTTCTAAAATCAGTCATTCTTATTATTGGGATATGCAACTATTTGTTCAAAGTTATTGCAGTGACAATTCATCAAAAAACATTGCAGGTTTGTAAATAGATTTGTTATTCAGTTTGCTAGTAATTTACAGAACTAAAAAAACTAACAAAAGAATTTATGTTATTTATTTCACGTTTCAGAGATTTGAGTTGAGCTTTGGGGAGTTTCTAAAAACAGCAAGTGATATAGAGCGGGAACATTTACAATTAAATGTCAATAAATGTTGGAAATTTCAAGCTTTTATGACAAGTAGTTATTACCTTACAACAGCAGGAGTGCTTATCGGACCATTAATTTTACCTCAAAAATTTCCAACTGATGCTGTTTATCCCTTCCCTGTTGAGCATCCAATAGTTAAATGTCTTGTTTATCTTCATCAATGTATTGTTGGTTTTCAATGTTCAGCAGGAATGGCCTTGGATTGTCAAATTGCTCTATTTTTATGGTATTTAGGAGCCAGATATGAGGTATTGGCTAGAAAGAGCAGAAATGTGATTAACACTGAAGACATACGCAATTTTGTTAAATATCATCAAAACTTACTTGATTATGCAAAAGAAATTACTAATCCCATAAAGGCCATCACTTTTATCACAGTTGTGATGTCTAGAATTGGAATGATTTTGGGTGCTCTTATGCTTGTATCGGTATTTTATTGTTTTTTTTTTTTATTTTTACTTTCACTACTAATTCAAGTGTTTAGAAATTACATAAATACTCAGAGTGTTATAATGTTAAGTGCCATAAATAATCTATGGCGTCTTTATAGACAAATTTGAAACATTTTTAGGTGCTTACCAAAGTGCTATAGATTGTTTATGATGGTCAACATTGTAAACATTTAGGTGTATTAATTCTTAACTTCCCAGCGGGAAGTTCTAATAATAGGTGCAATTTTGCAAATCTTGAATTTCAACGTATCTGCACATTTCAAGGTCCCCAGAGTCGAACACAATAGTTTTCAAGTGGGCGTCTGTGTGTGTATGTACGCATGTGCATGAGTTCGTACGTGCGTTCGGAATTTTTTTTCAAAAATGATATCGACATGGGACCATTTTCCATGCATAATTATGCAAAATCAGTCCAGCCATTTTTTATGCAGAATCAAAGGACTGAAAAAACGGTAAACTAGCTAAATCTTATCATTCTTTCTACTGGGAAGTTGGTCGTTCGAACCTTTCGGGTCGCACTCAGATCACTGCAGAGCATTGATATTTGAAAATTGCAATCGTTCTATAAGTAAACACTTGAATTTTCGTAGATTTGCAGTGACTCTTGAATAATAAAATTAATGAAAATCATGTGACTAATAGGATCAGCCTGTAATAGCAAAGGTTCAGTTTTTAATTGTAGTTATCAGCACAACTGCAAATATCTTCGTATGTGTCAGAGCTGCCGATTACTTAATTACTGTTGTAAGATCATATTTTCTAACATGACTTTGATCAACATTATCAGTAATCAGATTAAATTTTAACTCTATTACCACATAGTCTAGTCGCTTGTTATCAGAAAAAATCTTTGAAACATGCTGTTATCAATCTCCACGACTGCGAAATGAGTGGCGGTTTATCATCTTGCGCTCTCAGAAGCCAATTGTGATTAAAATTACTGGTGTCTTTGATTCTTTATCTTATGAATTTTATTCAACGGTATTTACTATAAATAAATGATTTAACAAAATGTATTTTTTATCCATGAAATAACAAATTTTTATTTTTTACAGTTTTTATCAACAGCATTCTCGTATTTCACTGCACTACGTGTGATTGTTAATACTTAAAAGTTAATAAATCATCAATAAAATCTTAAACTTCTTTAGAATTATCATTGTTCTTTTATTAGAACCTTCAGCTTCCAGGTAATTTTGATAAGTTATGCAGTACACACATTTAAATAAGTTATATATACGAATAAAATCATTCACTATTAATTTCAGATTAAGTATTCACTTCATTCCTTGGCATTTTTTAAAATTTAATCATATACATAATATACATTTTTTAATGATATTACTCTCATGCTTTACATATGCATAATATAATTTTTATAATATTATAAAAATTAAATCATTATACCAATCATTTTTACATTGCCATCATGATAATAATATTCCTACTCTTCTATTACCTTGGTGCGCCTATTTGATCAGTTCCTGATTAAGATACAGTACGGAATTTTTCAGTCTATGGGTGATATTTCCAGCCTATAGTCAAAAGTTATCAAATAATAAATTTTACAATAATTCACAGAAATCGTGTGCATGTTTTAAAATATTATATATTATATGTTTCATAATATTAACCTTGATTAATTAATCAAGACTAATATTTTGTATGAAAATAAAAATGATAATAATAATAATTTTTTATAAAAATATTTAAATCAATTAAAAAATGTATTACTGAGTATTCAAGTAAATATATTATTGGTATTCGTGTTTTAAAAAAACTATTACACATGTATCTATTGATGTATACGTAATTGTTAGAACTTATTTAATCAGTTGACAGCCGAGCTGGTAAAGGCACTGGTTTAATTTGCGCAAAGTATAATGGTCGTGAAGGCTCGAATCCCTCTGAGTATCATTAATTAATATTTCTCACGTAATGATCATAAAAAATCATTATCCAAGTATTCTTTGTGTTTAACTAAAAAAAATTGTAATCAGGATCTGATAAAATCACCTAATCCGTACTGGATTTAGTTGACGGATTCGATCCATTTTATATGAGGTGTGACGTTTATTATCGTATCCGGATCCTGATCAAACTACAGGTAATTTTGATCCGGATCGGATCCCGAACGAAACTAATTTCTAGTCGGGCACAAAGCAATACGTATCTAGAATTGGGTTATTCAAACTATGATCTTACTATTCAAAAATTTTTGATTTATTTATTATTATGTAACGTAGTCATACACATTACACGGACGAATTCGCGGGAACCAACTAGTTTACACTGAGCATGATGCAAAAAGGTATTCCATGTTATTAGATTTTAAATATAATGCAATTAAAATGAAACATCTGATGATAATCTTATATGAAAACTCTCATGTTGTAATGATACTGTGAAAAATTCGTTATAAATTCAAATAATAATACATATCACAAATTAAAATAGATGAGAAAATAACAGTTGCATACATATAAACCCTTCTCACTTATCTCAGAGTTTTCCTTTCATCGAATCATTATAAATGCACCGCAACTTATATCTCCCAGAAACAGCTTTGTTAGAAATGATACATAAGGTAGTGGTAGATAATTATTTTAATCACTTGCTATCGATATGGAACAATTTAGTAACAAATATAGAGCTTTTATAGTTACCCCTGAAAGAGCTATCAAGTTTACCAAAGTCACAGTGTTTCTAACGTGTATCTGGTCTCCATTACTTGATTCTAAAAAAGTGTATTTTATTCTTTATAAAATATTTTTTTATACTTCCATATTGTTAGCGATTGGTCTTTTGTTTCCATTGATTGTTTCAATTCAAATAAATAATAATAATACTTTTGTAATTATCAAATCTTCAATTCTTATTTCTGGTATAATTAATTTTTTAATCAAGGTTATAGCAGTTACAATTTATCATGATAAAATTCAGGTAAGTGTCTAAATATGATCTAGAGAATTTATAGGTAAATTTGTATTCAAATAGAATCATTTTAAAGTTTTTATATTTTTCAGAAATTTGATCAACACATGCAAAATTTTATCAAAATAGCAAATAATTTCGAAAGTAATTGCCTTCAAAAATATGTAAATAAATGTTGGAAGTTTCATGCTTTTATGACATGCAGTTATTATCTTACGACAGTTGGAGTGCTGATTGGTCCATTAATTTTACCTCAAAAATTTCCAACTGATGCTGTATATCCCTTTCCTGTTGAGCATCCAATAGTTAAATGTCTTGTTTATCTTCATCAATGTATTGTTGGTTTTCAATGTTCAGCAGGAATGGCCTTGGATTGTCAAGCTGCATTATTTCTATGGTATTTAGGAGCCAGATATGAAATGCTGTCTTTAAAGTGTGAAGATGTTATAAGTGCTAAAGACTTACAAGTATTTATTCAAAATCACCAAAAACTTTATCAACATGGCCAAGACATTATTTATTCTATTCGAATAATTGCTCTAACTACAATTATTATGACTCGAGTTGGAATGATTTTTGGTGCTATCATGCTAATAACGGTAACATTATTCTATATCCAATATCTATTTGTCTTCTTAAAATTTCGTTTAAACACTTAATAATTATTTGTAAAAGTACATCAATATAAATTAATGATTCAAAAATAAAATATAGGATCAAGTTCTGATGATAAAAATTCAGTTTTTGATATTGGTCATGAGTGCAACTGTCAACATTTTCGTATGTGTATGGGCTGCTGATAATTTAATAAATGTTGTAAGAACTTTTTCTATACTAAGAGTTACTTGTAATTATAATTAAATGAATAATAACAAATGTTTCTTATTAAATTATTTTATTCAATAGGCTAGTCGTATGCTACCAGAAAAAATATTTGAGTCATGTTGTTATCAGTCGCCAAAAATGAGAAAATGTTGGAGCTTTGTCATTATGAGAGCACACAAGCCAATTGTAATTAAAGTTTCTGGAATTTTTAATGCTCTATCCTACGAATTTTATTCAGCGGTATATATGTTATCTATTAATCATTTTCGAATTAATAATCTAAAAATATATCCGATTTTTTACCCGAGGCTTGGCTTGAGTGAAGACTTGCCGTTATTGGGGTCCGGTAATGAAAAAGTATCGCAATAATCTTAGACTAGAAATTTCTAGCAATTATTACACGGTTGGGTTGAATGCACCTGAAAAGCGTGATGGGTCTCCACTAGGTCAAGCCGAGGGCACAGATCTTAAACACTTCTTTCAATCAATCCTTCACCTCAAAATAATTTGATGAAGCAAATTTAGTCATGAGAACACTTGAATTTTTAATAAACTACGGATAATTTGTTTATTAATGAATGAATCAATTCATCAATCGCAAACATTTAATTAATAATAACATTATTAAAAGTCGATATCTTTTGTTTATTAGAGTTTTAGAAATCATCATGAGATTGTTATAAATTTGCATAAAATTTCTAAGAAAATGTTACAATTTATTGAACGCTCATCAAAAATTTTTTCTTCATTCATGAAATGAAGATTAACATCAAATAAAATTATGAAATGAACTTTTAAATGTTAAAAAATTTTATTTGCAGTTCCTTTCAACAGCATTTTCATACTTCACTGCATTACGTGTACTTGTCAGCTCTTAAAATGCAACAAGCAGTAATGAGAGTATTT
Source organism: Chelonus insularis (assembly GCF_013357705.1). Taxonomy (NCBI): domain Eukaryota; kingdom Metazoa; phylum Arthropoda; class Insecta; order Hymenoptera; family Braconidae; genus Chelonus; species Chelonus insularis. The sequence goes on along the minus strand of NW_023276562.1, from coordinate 222,241 downwards.
TACCGTAGTGGAACACTTTCAGACTTTGTAAGTCATAATTGTTAAGATTATAAAAATAAAAAATATGAAGAGAACATTTAAAAATTTTCGTCGAAAAACGTTCTATTTTAGATAGTCAAAAAAATTAAATTAAAGTTATACCTTTCATTTCGGCTGTTATTCATGAATATTAGCATTTAGCATAATAATAGAATAAAAATGGAAGTTGTAGTAATAATCATTGTAGTAATAATTAATTGTACTGACAATCTGCTTTAATTATTTTACTGTATCTAAAAGAGACTTCCAACTCTTAGAATAGAACATTCTAGTGATATGAAGTATTAATAACGAAACACTGTAAGTGATGGTAGTGAACATTATCCCTCCGATATCTTTCTAATAGCTTCTAAGTAATAATCGTTAGAATAACATAGCAATTTCAATTAAGGTGAATAATAAATCATCATAGTAGTATGTTACGATAATGATAGGCGTGGCTTTTCATTATAGAACAGTGCGAAACGTCTGATACTGATAATCTTTAGTTAGTTGAATTGAAGCTTAATTACTGCGATACTCTAGAGCTTTTTAAATTTTTAATTACATTGATGGAGTATTATATACTTCTCTATATTCCAATAGATTCTACAAATAGTTTTATAAAATGAATGTTACACCAGAGTTTGCTATACGTTTTATTAAAATAATTGGGAAATTAACTTGCACTTGGCCGATTGATCCAAATTTAAAATCATTTAGTAACAAAATTAAAGAATTATTTTGGTTTATTTCATTTTTAAATGTTATTGGGCTTTTATTACCGCTTATATTAGGAGTTCATCATTACTTGAAAGAGGATTCTACTTTGATGATGAAATCCATGTCTGAATTAACAGCTTTGGGAGATGTTTTCTTCAACCTTATTTTATGTAAAGTAAAACATATTGAGTTTCATGTAAGTAAGTAGATTTTCATACAAGTACAGTTATTATTATGACCAATTTTCAGTTTAATAATTTTAGTTTAATTTGCTTCAGGACCTTTTAGCTGAACTATTAAGCTATGTACACTCAGTGAGAGGGGACGAGAGGATATTTTTCCAAAAAAGTATCAATCGCTATTCTATGTTTTGGGCCTTTGTAGGTTTATCCTATTTTCAAACAGCAATAGCATTTTCCTGTGGTCCATTTTTCATGAAACAAATCTTACCTGCTGATACATGGTATCCATTTACTGCAGAAATTTTCAGTGTCAGATATTATATCATTTATGCACAGCAAGTTCTTGCAATTCTCCAAACTGGAATGTGTATTACTGTTGATTTTATGGTTGCTATGCTACTTTGTTATTCATCTACAAAACTCGAAATTTTAAATTTAGAATTAAAGACTGTTGAGACATTAAAACAACTTAATACTTGTATTTGGAAACATCAGAATTGTATTCGGTAAAAATATTTAAATACAAAGAAATACAAAGTAATGGAAGATTGTTTAGATAATTTTAATGACAGGAGAATTTTCTGTAGATTTGTTGAAAAATTAACTAATGCAGTTCGGTTCATTATTTTAAAAAGTAATGTAACAATGGCAATGGCTGTTATATTTGGAGCATTTCCTATTATAACAGTAGGTATAAATGCTTTTATTACAAGCTGTGGATTCCATAATTTAATATACTTATGCACGAAAGTCATAGAATTATCGACTATTACTTGAAATAATACTTATTTGTTCAATTTTTTCTATTTCTTCATTAGCATGAACCTCTTCCAGTAGTTTCTCAATTTATCCTCATGGTTGTTGCTGGTTGTTTACGCCTGTATGTTACTGCTTGGCCTGCTGATGACGTATGTGAAATGGTTAGTAAACATTTTCATATTTTTATGAATTAATGAAATTGTGTTGTTTAACCATACTTTATACGTAAAAAAATTGTTTTCAATGTTATTATAATCCTTTTTTTAGAGTGAAAGAATAGCCTTATCAATATACACTTCTCTTTGGTACAATAAATCGAAAAAAATGCAAAAATCAATATTAATGATGATTTATAGAGCTCAAAAACCACTCATTATATCAATTAAAGGGATACTTCCAGCTCTTACTCTGAAATATTATGCCGCAGTAAGATAACAATAACTTAAATGAAAGACACAGTAACTGAAGTTTTTAAATTTTCAGTTTTTATCATCGACACTTTCTTACTTTATAACGCTACGGGCTGTTGTTGAGAAATGAGATAATCATAATATAATGAATAAATAATATATTTGTATTCTAAATAAAGATATATTTTAAAAATAATTATTTTTAATGGAGATAAGTTTTTTTTACTATATATTTTTTAAATATTTGAAATATTTACTAAGCAGCATAGTAATTTGAATATTTTTTTATATTTAAATTAATATTGATAATTAAATTTATTGTTTCAGAAAAATATTACTCTCCTTTCCTCTTTTGAAGTAAACATCATTTACCCTCATTTACTTAAAAAAAATATTTGTTTCAGACATCCACTTCAATTTCTTCATCATCTTCTTCATGTTTTTTTATAACTTGTGAAGATTTAATAGAAGTCTGTGGATTCTCTTTAGATAAATTTCGAGAAGTTCCTTGTTGAGTTGAATCAGGACCAGGAGTTAATGAATTTTCACTTTCTTTGGTATGCCGCCATTTCATTCGTCTATTTTGAAACCACACTTTGACCTAATCGGTGGAATTATATTAGTTTATATATTCAATCAAAATTAATGTGACATGATATAAAAAAATTCAAGTACCTGAGCATCAGTAAGTCCCAAAGTAGCAGCTAATTGTCTTCTATCAGGTTTAGTAATATATTTTTGCAGGGAAAATCTCCGTTCAAGACCTTTTCTTTGAAGTGAACTAAAGACTGCTCTTGACCAGGATCTCTTCCTTCGCGACCCGCTTTCAATAGAAGACGTATTTGAGGACGATGAAATGGGTACTATAAAAACAGAAAATATGTTTAAGGTAATTAGCTCTTTTCATGAGGATAAACATGCTCAACTGATGAGAAGTAAGAAATATAGTATGATGATAAAAATACTAAATATAGGAGCATGAAAGTGTGAAAATAAAATCCAAAGAGAATTTTTAAGTTGATGAGCTAGTATATGTCAGAAAATTTAGGAAATAAAAGAAAGATTGAAAGTTCAAAAGGAATTCAAGTGTGTGTCAATGAGTTGTTCGTTTACACAAATCTTTTTCGTGGTGGAAGGCCTCAAGATGATGTACTTTTGCCTGATTTACAAGCTTACAAAAGTATACAACATATGTACAGACTTAAACATTGTGGTTCCCCGACGTTTTACGAGAATACAGACATGATCTCAGCCAACGATATGAAATTAATCATTTTATTACTGCTGCTGATTTTATGATTACCTATTTTAGCTGGTACGAATTAATAAAATAATTATTTTATTGGATAAAACTGAAATAAACGGGAATCTTAATGGATTGTGATTGACTAAGATTGTTTATAGTAAGGGTAAACCTCTGACGGCACTTAGGATATCGTTTAAACATAGACAGGAAACGCAGGAATACATTCACGAGTAAATATTATGGTCTATTTGTCGTATAGATATTGGGAGAAACAAGGCAGTGGTCCATATGTTGAGATTCTTTGGTGATGAATACTCTTGTTAAAAATGCCTAATTTTTGTTACTTTAACATCATCATATATTTTAGAAAAAATTATTCATCTGTCGAAAACCAATTTTATAATTCATAGTTAAAATTTTTTATATTTTCTCAAATACAAATTTTTTACATAGTGAAATATTTCATAATAAATCTATTTTTGTTAATATTTATTTTCAATTTGACTGTTTATTTTATTAATCTAGATCGTTTTAATATTTGATGGTTATTTTAAATAAATTATTAGATATTTTAACAAATATTAGATCTATTAAAACTATTTTTTCAGTACTTACCACGAGGAATTGGTCTGACTGGAGAAGGCCGATAAAGATTATGATACTTTTCATAAACATTGATATAATTTGATGGTATCGCCGTTAGCAACGGTGATGCTGCTGAAAAATCACAGAAAGTTATGCACTTTGAACAAGATACTGTTCCGGAACACGGGCATGTAATCACAGGATAACTGTCAGATATTTTAACAGCCAATTTGGATAGATATGATTGTTTTGATGAAAATTCATTGGATAAAATACGTTCTACACCGAATTTAAGCTTTGATGAACAAGTTGATATCGGCATTGAAAAATTGGTATTATAGCTCTCCATAATGATTCATAAAGGATTTGTAACTATTTAAAATTTCTAATGAATATTTATAAAGCTCCACAAACTGGCACTGGAAAATTTGAATCACATTTTTTAATATAAAAAACTATAGATTGAGTAAAGTGGGAAAATTGTGGTGATTTTCGATAGAGAATGAATTAGCTTGAAGTACGATTGAGTAAGAATTTCCTCGTTTGAATAAAACAAATATAATGATCAACTGGTAGAAGAAAGAGGATATCTCTGATTTGCTACCAACCAGAGGAAGGCGGAGCTTCGCTGAGATGACTGTTAACAAGAATGATCATCCGGAAGCTGTGAAAATAAATATTGGTACATCACTATTTTAAGTAATCGAAGCGATCATATACACTTGATCAAAAATTAACTTTAAGAGCCATCAATTAAACCACGTGTTTTAATATTATTATTTATTTTTTTTCTAAGTTGGTGATATTCATGATTGATTATGTAGTATTAACTAATTATTCGTCTTATAATGAACATTAATCAAACAACTTTATAAATGAATTATTGTAATATTTAATTACAATATTGAAATGATTTTACGAACATAAACTTTCAAAAAATATTAGATTCACATATAATTATAAAAGCTGCAAATCTTATTCCTGAATGCCATATGGTTATCTTCTTTTATAACGATGTGTATACAGATACTTAAATGTTTATTTGAAAAAGCATATTCGAAGCGATCTTCACTTCTACGTTGAAAATTCTTTGCTCATGTATAAATACACGTTAGTTTCCTATTCGATTTTATTTGATTTTAAGATACTTATGGTTAATCGAAAGTAGTATAAACACTTCTTGAATTAATGATAGATTTTAAATGAAAAACACTGTATAATTAGATTATTAAGAATTTATTTCACTTTAATTTGTTGTAGGAAGCATATTCTCTTGATAGCATAACCATTCCTTGGTAAGCTCGGTCAATATCAAAGTTATTTTCTATTGGATCAATAATGTTTAAATTTCGTTTTGGTCTTGAATATTTTTGCAAATTCTGTAGACTCTGAAAAATATTAATTATAATAAGTCATAGTATTAGTTATTTCCAACTGATTTGTTGAATAGTTAAATTTGTTACCGATAAAACAATAACATTGCCAGGAATTACTGAATTTCTTCTTATTGATGTAATAACAAGACATAATAAATATCCTCCGAATGCCAAAAAAGCTAAAGTAGTTAAAGCAAAGTGAAAAATTTTTGATATTTTATTATCTGACTCTTCCCAGTCACTGAATCTCTTAATTGATTTCGATCGATGTGGATCATGCCGTTTTAATTGCATTGATAATGGTGAAGCGATTCTTCCCTCCATTTCTGGCTCAATTTCAGGTTCTTCCAACTCTAATTGCGACATTAATAGATATATTTTATCAAAAATAACTTTTTTTCTTGGATTGGACTATTAAATTTAAACTTAACTTATACAATTTTTTCTTATTACATATAGTGTTTAAGCTTACTAATAATTTATAAAAAAATTCACTTACCATTGTTTTCAGCTGCTAAGTTGGATTTAAGTTGGATCAATTTATCTAATGGAAGTTCACTAAGACTTTGTACTTCTTTGGAGAATAATTCTTCACAGAAAAATGAATTAAAATACCCTAAAATACATAAGAATATAAACTGAAAGTTTTTTTTAACGCTCATAATAGTATAACTGCATGGAATGTAGAGGATGGATCTACTTATTCTGCACATAAGGTGTTACATTTGACACAACTTTTCTAAAGACTGTCTTTGTTTTTGCGGTTGGGCGATAAAGCGATAAGCTGGACACTTACGGTATTTGGTATAATCGTAGGTGGAAATAAACGATTTATTAATTATACCAAAGACCCGTTATGACAACAAGTGCAAAAGTAGTTCCTTAAAGTAACTCAGAATATGCAGACAGAAGCATGTCAGCGTTTGTAGTTATTATGCTCTTAATACTTTCGTGTCAAGTTTCTGTTTATGGAAATGAAGGTAATCTTATTCTTCACATAAAATTTCTAACTTATTGGACATTTTTTTTTATTTAAATGTATGTAATTATTTAATTTAAAGGTCCAAGTTTATTGGAAAAAATAAGGAATGGATTGAAATCTATGAAAAGTTATTTGGACAGGGTTAAAGGTATAGCTAGCTTAGTATCAAACACTTTTAAACGAAAAAATGATCAAAAACCATGTGATGATGATAAAAATGGAGACGGGATGAAGAGACCAGAATCAAGTACTTTGGCATCAGCTTTTTTTCGTTTACTTGGCTTAGATACACCAAAAATAGCTGCTATAACTGTTAATAGTGCAATATTTCTTGCACAAATGGTAATTGATTGTCAATTGAATTATTCATAATTTAATATCAATTGTAATAATAAAAAACCATCTATTGTTTTATTAATACAGGTAAGCTTACTTTTCGGAATAAATTCTCAAACCAAACGTTCGTCAGATCAAAATAATTCTAAGGAAAAAACTCTTTTTGATCCTTTTAAATTTTTTATGGAATCTGATAATGAAGATGTAAGTAAATATTTATAATAATTATTAACTTAAAATGTTACAGAAATTTTTATAAGTCATATTATCACTTTAAATTTGTTAGATTCAAGATTTAGTAAGACAAGCACAAAGTTCAGAACTCCCAAATCGAATAATTGATGGGATTGATGAATTTGATGCTGCTTGTGTACGATTGCTGATGTGCAAATTTGCTCCAATAATTTTACATGCACAAGAATCTTTAAAAAATAAAACTGCTACACGCTTTGCATGGACAACATGGATTCCAACAAAAAGTATTTTTGAAGAAAATGCAGAATATTGTGAAATAAAACATTCTGATTGTAAAATATTTCCTGAAGAAATTTTAGATGATTAATGGTAAGAAATTTACTGACTTAAGTAAAAATTAAAATTTATCTCAATTTCTTAAAACAACTTAAACAATTCTCATACTCAAATATTCAATATACAATTGTCTAATATATATTTTTATTAACAATTGCACTATTACATGTTAAAATGTAAATGTTAAATAGTTGAATCAATGGAAAAAATTCGAAAAAGTTTTCGATCATTGCTTTGATTCATTGTTTGATAATTCATTAATTATTTTCATGAAATAACTTTCTTAATTACGTATATAATTTATTAATCATACTTTGGCATGTGATGGTCCTACTTAAAATTCTAATTTCTTATTCTTTAAAAACAATTTTAAAAGAATAATAATATCGTATACAAGGATGACTTTAGAGAATAGATAGAAATCATTATCAATATCATTCTTTTGTACAATACTGATCATCTATTTACAATAAACTAATTTACAAAAATAAGAGAAATATTAGAAAATCTAATAAATCTAATTTATAAAGTATCTATCAGGAATGAAATATTTCAATCATTTCTATCATCATCTTCTCTTTTAGCTTTTTCATTTTCTCCTTCATATAAATATTCAGTAGTTATCTTCCGTATCAAGAAGATTAATAAAAAAAATTAATTAAGATTTCTTAAAGTGTTGCTTGACCAGAACTAATAAGATTGTTAGTTTCTATTCGTGCTTGGCGTAACCAGTCTCTCATGTTTCTTGTTCTTTCTATTAAATTTGAAGATCCTCGTTCGACAGTTCCAACGCTAGTAGTAAATCCACTTGTTGGTCCATATTGAGCAATTATATTTTGCGTTGTAGTTGTAGGAGGTGTTGTCAATTGAGATAAAATATTTGATTGAATGTTGGGTGTACCAAATCCTGTATTCATTCAATAAATATATAATTAACAGAAATATTATACTCTCTAGATTATGAATGATTGAAATTTCTTTAAATTTAATTATTTTTAGAAAATACCTTGTATATTATTTGACTGTGTTGTTAAGTGTTGATAAGGTGACCATCGTAAATCAGAATAAACCAGACTTGGAGGTGGAGGAACTGTGTTTCCTCGACTTTTTTTCAAAACACTCCAAATTTCTCGAATGTCTGAATTTAACTTTTCCAAATTTGCGATAATTTCCGTCGATTCTTGGTAATAATCGGGCTTATCTAATTTTTTATTTATTTCACAGAAAAAATGAAAAAAGAATTTTTTAATATTGTTTGGTATGATCAATTTCTTAACTTACATCAATTAAATGAGATTATTTATACCTAAATCTGTAGAACTAAATCCACTGCTAGCACTTGAAATATCACTCAAAGTTAATTCGTCATTTTTAAGCATAGCAGCTTCAGCTTCATTTTTCTTAGCATTTGCAACTCTCTCTAAAGATTGTTCTAAGTGTTTTAAGTGAATTACTTTTTCACCAAGAAGACTTTTAGTTCGATGAAGACTAACTTCCATGTCGGAAAGATCTCTTTCTTCCTGAAAATATCAATAAATTTATTTATGTGTTCATTAATAATTAATAAAGTCAGATATTGATGTAAAAAAATTATTCAATTTTTACCTGAACTAATTGTTCTAAAGTTGCTCTAGCACATCTTTCTTTCCAAGCTTTTTGCACGTCTTGAAAAATATTTTGCTGAGCTTTTAATGTTTCACGGGCTCTCTTAACAGAATCTCTTTCAACATGAATTCGATGTCTGAAGAATTCAAGTTCTGATGACGCACTTACTGGCACTAAAGCATTAAATTACAAGTAAATATATATAAAATTGTATAGTTTGAAATTGGCTTTAATATTTAATAATTACCTTTATCTTGAAAAGGGTATCTTAAAGTATAAGCATTCTCATTAGTAGGCAGCTGATCACCCAGATCTTCTAATTTCTCTAACTGCTTTCTAATATTTTCCACAGGATTATCAGTAATGTTATTATTGTTATTATTATTGCTATTGTTATTATTATTATTAGAATTATGAGGATTTTTTGGAGTACTTGTAGTTTTTTTTGCAAAAATTTTTTTTTTCTTCAGAGTATTTGAGTTCATCGTTTCACTTACAGTTGTGGTGTCATCAGATTCTAATTTCCCACTTCTCGAATCTCCATGACTGAACTTATGTAATCTGGACAACCTCTGACTTTCAGAATTATCAGCAATGTTGGAATTAAGAGCATCAGGAACTTTGAAATTTGTACTGGCATTTTTCGACGATGTTCTAGCAATACGAATTAAGGCCTATAGCCAAATATTAAGGGAAATTACATGAGGATGAAAAGTGTACCATGACGGCTTGTAATACATTTAATAAAATCGATTATAAAACATTCATTAATTTCCTAATTATTCTTGTATTGGAATATTTCTACACTCAGATATTTCATCACTTTAATGATTATTAATTGAATTCAGTAACAACAAAAATTTGTTAAAATTGTGCTGGTTTCAAATTAATATCAATAAATAAAGTAAGTGTAATTAAAGTTTTTTGTGGAGAAATAAATCAATGCGTTTGAAATGAAAAACTATTAATATATCAATGTAATAGGATTATAAATTTTAAAGGTTTCTTGGATTAATTATTAACGCCGTGAGAGTACACAAAATAATAAATGAAGATGCAAGAATATTTTGTGCTATATATTATATTAGAATATATTTACCTTTGCAGTGAAGATTCCGTTCTCTCTGTTTTTGTTCTTGTTGATGCTGATCTTTCAGTCTCTGATGCTGTTGTATTACCTTCCCTTCTCTTGCTGCGCCTTTCCACCGCCAATCGTACATCATTTTTCAATTTTAAATATTTTTCCTTCAAAGTTTTATATTTGTCTTCCAATAACCGTTTTTCGCAACGTATCTTATCAAAATTCGCTGTTTCTTGTTGAGCTGCTCGTTCAGACAATTTTTTCATTTCTTTCTCGATATCTCGAGAAAAGTCTGCTCGAATTTCTTCCAACCTTTGCTTGTAAACTTTTCTAGCTGTACTTTCCTATGAATAATTGAAACAATTAATTTTTTTTGTTTACATAAATATTCATTAAGTATAGTTATAATTATGTACTCACTTCAGTTCGAAAATCTTGAACAATTTCTGCCAAACATTTTTCATTATCTTCTGTAATTTTCATCATTTTTTCCCTTTGTTGAGCTCTCAATTCATTTCTTAAATCATCAAATTCTTTTTCAAGTTCTTTCTTCATCTCTTCTATTTTTTCATTATGCTTTTGAGTAATTTCATGTTCTGCCAATTTTAAAGCTTTTTCCTCATCAACCGTTTGATCAAATTCATTCTCCATTTTTTCTATCTCACGATTTCTCAACTCTAATAATTCTTGTTTCTTTTCATCCAATTCAATTTTAAGTTTCTCGAAAATTTCTTGTCTCTCTTTTTCGTAACAGCTTTCTAATTCAGCTCTCACTTTTTCTAAATTTTTTCTACGTGCTTCATCCATTTCTGCAACAAGTTTTTTTATTTCATCTTGCTCTTTTTGATGTAATTGATTTTTAAATTCTTTTAATCTATTTTCTAAGTCTTTTTCCATTTGATTCTTTTGTTTAATAAAATTCGCTTCCATTTCTAATTTTGTACGGTTTAATTTTTCTTCAAGTTCCTTTTTAAAAGTAACTATTTCGCTTTCAGATTGTTTATAAATTTCTTTTTTAGCACTTACTTCCTTTATCACATCAGTGTCAGTCTTTAATGTCATACTTAAGTGAGATACTTGATGCAAACCTGTTTCCTCACTAGAAGTTCGCGGTGTACTATCAGTATCACTTTTTGAAAATAGATCAATGTTTTTAATATTCCCAAATTTATTCGTTGGCAAATATTCATTATCATTTTGGCTATCTTTAGAAATTTGACTCAAATGCTCTGTTTCAGACACATTTTGCACAAAGAATCGATTGGCAATTATCTTAGGAGTATCATTAATAAGTTGTAGGGCCTTTTTTTTCAACATTTCAAGTTCTACTTCATTTTCTATATCAGCTATTTCTCCATGAATGGACTGGTTTCCTGTAGAATTCTGTGAATCTTTCACTTCCTTCTTATTTATTTGATTTTTATGATCAGATTTAGAAGTAGTCATTTCCGAATCCCAGTTTTCTTCTTCAGAATCAGAATAAGTAAATTTAATATCTTCCGGATGTTTTTCAAGATCAAATCGAACACTTTTCCTCTCTTCGTCCATGTGACGATCATCTAAAAAATAAGGTATTATCATTAGATCTTAATGAATAATTTAATATATTATATTTTCCATTAACTCATGTTAAAAATTCTTTTTTTTCTATATCAAAGTCTATTTTCCATTTCAGATTGTTTGTTTTTGATATTTGTATGTATATGGAGAAAAACAAATATAGATACAACTGCCAACATTGGAGAGGGCGCGCTAGTCAATGTTTACATCAATATACTTGATCAGCTGCCATGTTTTCTATCAATAATTTAGCAGAAAGACCACAAACAAAACACTGGCAGCTATTTTTATCTGTAATAAACTCATTTATATCGTACAAAACCAGTTAACCGTTAATTATTATGAGATAATGAATTATGCAATTGAAGTAGTTACTTATTTATTTGTGATTTATTAATGGAAGAAACTAATAAGTTTATTTTAATAATACTATTTAACGATATAGAAAATTTAAATTATATGATAAAGATTTCATTGGTAAGTTTTTTTTTACTAAAAATTACAGAATAATTTGAAATATTGATGAATAAGTGCCATGAATCAAATACATAATGTTAAACATGAACGTAAAAAGCCTTACCATCTTCAGTAGGCTTATCGCGAAGAATAGATTTTGGTCTCTCAAGATTGCTACCGTCGTTGACATTAGCTCTAGCCATTTGAAAATCTTCTAACCTTGTACCATCTTGGCTTGGAGTGTTATCTCGACTTCGATTGCTTTTGAGAAACATGAGACCACGTCTAGTAAGTTCAAGTCCTTTTTGTTGCCCCAATTGCTTTGGATGCTTTTCTTTATCAAATTTTTCACTGACTGACTTGGTATCTGATTGAGTCAAAGAGTTTCTACTTAATTTGTCAATGTCAATAACATTTTCTTCAGAATTAAATTTGCTCGATAATTGTTCCCAATCTTTTTCATATCGTGGACTCATTGATTCTGATCTTTTAACGATTTCTCGCAAACTTAATTCTCTATCAGGGCTTTCTAATCGTTTAGGACTTTCGTAAAATTTTGGATCTAAAAACTGAAGATTTGTGTAATCCCTGGATGCTCGATCAGTCATAGTAGAACTCGGAGTCTTTAAGTCGCTCATAGATCGTCGATAATCCTTTTTCCTTGATGAATCAATGCCTGTTTTCCTCAAAGGGGCCAACTTTGTGGGTATTTTCGTCTGAAAGATTGGGACTTTTGATGATGGAGGCTCTTTTGATAATGTTGTGTCTTCGTGTGAGTCCAGGTCTCTTGCTGTTGTTGCTTTGGAATCATCGTCTGTGGATCGCCAGGCGGTGGGTTGAATGTGAGATTATCTGTGCATGCATTGACACGACCAAACAGCCAAATAGATCAAAGTACCATCGAAAATCATGTCATGTTAAAGTCGTGATTCTAGACTTGTTACAATATTATTCATGATATCGATGGTGAAATAAATGGCATTTATTCATGTGTATTTATATTTCAATGATATCACTAAATTTTAGAAAAATTTCATAAATTGACTTTATAGTAAAGTAAATAATTTAATTTTCTTTATTTAAAAAGGTGATAAGAGTTAAATTGTATAAATAATTAATTACTTAAATGAATTAATTAGTCATACCCAAACTATGTTGTTTACTTTTCGAAGCCCTTGCATGTTCCACAAGCTTTTTATACTTAGCATCGAGAGGATGCTCCCAACGAGTGGTTCCGGTTGATGCTTGATAGTAGTACCAGGCGCCTGAAGCTTCATGAAAACATGGACTCCAGCCCTTTGGCAATGCTGCCATAAGACCTTCACGCGCAAGATCAAGAAGGTGTGGTTCTGTGTCAGGATCGATTCCTAGCTTCTTTGCATAGTCGAGAATTTCTATATTAAAGTAATTAATTAATTTAATTAAGCGTTATTCTATGAAGAACTAGTCATCAATAACTAGTTCAAATCCAATTATTTTTAAGGCTCTTTGAAGTTTTATCTTTATAAGAATCCATTTTCAATTTTTTAGCAATGGAAATTTTTGGATACTCTAAGATTACACCAGATTTTAGGTCGGTTGGTAGTATTTTTTTTCTTTGGAATTGCAGTTAATAGACAGCTCAATCGTAATAGTTTTTTTGAAAGTAAAAATGGAAACGGATGATGAATTATTTCTCACAAGCCTTCCTTGTAATAGCAATAGTGTCTCGGTAGCTGAATAGGGATGATTAAAAATTCTATCAAGGCTACTTTTAACAGGTGTGCCTGAGGCATGGGGGTGACTTACCCGGGCGCGCCAGCTGTCTACTGAGGATAAAGTAACAATCCAACATAAAAGTTTGCTAGCAACGTTCTTTATTAAACTTTTTTCTAATTTTAACATTTTTTTCATTTCACTCGTAAAAATTACTTTTAAACTGAATTAAATTAATAAGGTTTTCAATATATTTAAATTTAAAAAAAATTTAAATTAAAAACAATCATAATATTTTACCCGCAATATGAACTATTGATTTTTGTCAACCGCGTAAGGTCGACCGCGCCGTTGCATAGATATCGTTATGTAAATAAACAATAAAATTAAAACAAATGCAATTTAATTGAATTTATTAATTAGTATATTAAAAGAAAAATGCATCATTCATTTTACGAAATCATAGCATTAGTTGTTACTTTCACTGAACCTCTGCATTCATCAAATAAATCATTCTTTCGTAATAACTAAATTAAAAGTAAACAATTTTATATTTTTAATCATTTTAATTTCAAAAAAGCTTACCTTCATTAGAAGGAGGAGAAGTTTCATCGAAAACTTCTCGACAGACAATCGTTGTTGAATTATCTTGAGAAATACTCATTTTGGAACAACCCGTTAATTACTTTAGTAGATTACATCAATTCATTTTTCATTTTAATATTATTCTTTCTATTTGACAGGTTATTACAATGTTGTTGAGGTGAAAATTCACGTATTACTGACATGTTAGAGAATGCGCGAACTGAGCTGCACAACAGTCAGTACTGGATTCAACTTAAATGCAGACTAATGTGGAGACAGGTTGCGAGGGCGAATTCAGCGCTACATAAATCCATATTGTGCCGCTTACTGTGTATGTGTGAACGTTCAGGTTCGTAGAACACTTAGTTATCTGCTGTTAAAAGCTCAGGGAACTGTAACACACATTTCAAAGTTCTAGGAAACTTTGTTGAACAACAAATGGTAACGTTTTCAATTTTTTTATCATGAATAATTGTTTAAATTATGTTTCTAAAGTCTTCTCAGATGGAGCTGAAAGTGTTACAGTCATTTCTTGATCAGTTAGTTAATGACCATTGTCATGATAATTGGGTTAAATTTTTAATTAATTAATGATCTTTCATTGATTACTACTGTTATTATAGGTAATTAGTTGAATACAGGTATGATTTAATATTGAAAAGTTGAGTAAAATGATAAATGAGAATAGAAATGATATATTTACATTTAATGTACTTTTGAGAAAATAATGATGTCTCACCAATAGAGATATTATTTAAATTTAACTTGTGAGGAAATAGAAGAGCTTCGTTATATCGTGTTCGTAGGTTAACGACTTGAAATTCAAGGCAAGAGCGTGAACACGAAAATTAAATGATAATGATATCCTTCACCGTGAATATAAACCCTCTAAACTTCACGTAAGAATAACTTGTGAGCTTTGACGCAGTCCTTTATTTTTCATTTTTCCCTTCTAGTAAATTATATTCCTCGTTAACTGATTCACAACCAAGCATCGAATAATATTTTTTTCCAAGATTACGTCTCCTAAAATTCTTTATCCATCTAAATAATTTATTGCTAGCAAAATTTTATTGCCAAACTAATGGTACAATCCGTCATTTATATAATTGCAATACAATCACTTCAACTATTTTGTATACAATCCAATGATCTGTAAATTTAAATTTATTTTCAATAAATGGAGTGTATGTTTAGCATTAAAAAATCAATTAATAGCGGAAATAATCGTTAGCTGACGAAAATATGGAGTCTTCCAATGAAGTTTAACTTGTCTGGATATATTAGAAAAATTTTCATCTAGTTAATCCTCTATTATCAAATGTTTTTGTTAACATAAAGAATATGCAAAAAATATTTTTTTCCTTTGATCATTTTTTTTTTAGAGGAATGCAGGGCAAAACGGATTCTCGCAGCAAGATGGATCTTTAAAATTTCAGTAATTTGGTAGAACAAAACAAATTCCTCAAAGCTGTCACTAACAGTTTACATTCATATAAAAATGTTATTTAACTAAATTTTCATTTTCTTAATTACATTATTATGTCTAGAAGAAATTTTTAAATCAAGAAATCCGTTGTACCCCAAGAGTCTGTCTTATTCTGGGCTCCCCTACATTAGATCATCATTGAAAAGATAATTTTTTGCTGTTATTAAAATTGTTTAGTTCAGAATACGTCTATTAAAATTAGTTGGACGAATTTTTAAGTTATTTCTTGAAGTATTAATCAATTTGATAATCCTTTTATAAAATAATTAAATGAATATGATCATATATTTTTAAAATAGTGTACTATTGAAAACTAAGATTAACAAATTTATTCATATGATTCAATCAAGATAAATATTTTATTCAAAAATATCTATTCAATAATTTTTTTGCAGAACATTCAAATTTTTTTTATTATTATCTTTTCTTCACGGTTTAATTCAATCATATTTAATTCTAGGGACTTTTTTCAAGTAGCAGTTAGTTTATCTCGAATAAATTGTGGTACAAAATAACATTTAATAAATTCACTTAATCATGAGAATGAGAGAATGAATGATGAAGTAAAGGAGAAAAAACGTTAAAAAATGTTATACTGCTGAGCTATGAGATTAGGCTATAAAAAAAGCCGTTACTTTATCTGACTAAGACGAGTACGCCCGTCGATAAATGTTTTCATCGTTCAGGACAATTCTATTGGTCGTTAGATTCTTGCTTCAGTCACTGGGGGTTCCCCTAATCTAGCTTAACAACGTAACAACGTTACCTTGTTAAATAAATGTCACACAACGAAGGGTGGCCACGAAACGGGTAGAAAATTTGATTCTGAAAGCCAACCCCCTCCAAAAAAATGGGCCAATGCTTTATAAATCAAAATGGTGGGCTGGTGAAATATACAATCGTAGTAATAAAAAATATAACAATATTCAATTCTTTCGATTCAATACGTCGAATTAAATAATGGCACGTGTTTAATTTTGCACTTTTATTCTTACAAAGAGTCAAATGTTTGATGAGGCATCATATTACCAGACATTTATGATTGTCAAATTGTTAAATTATATCTACACTATTCAATTTTTAAAAGTAATATTGCATATACGATTTACTAATGTTTTAATAAAAAACTTCCAGTCGAATTAAAAGTAACAAATAATATAACTTTTCTAAATATTAAGAATATATATTGCAATTGGTTTTGAGTAGATAAAGAGAAAAGATGTGATAAAGTTGAGTAAAACATATTTTTCGACAATGAACAGATTTAAGTTTATCATATTCTGACAATGCTGATTTACTCTAATAATTTAAACGAGTTATAAATAATATTTTTATCAATTTTATTTATTTAATGTTTGATAAAATTAGTTCTTATTATTGTTGTATTATTTAAACGGTAGTAAAAAGATATATAATATTCTATTTATGTGAGTCAGTGATAATAAGATATTTGAATAAATTAATAAATGTATATTTTATGTTGCTTGAAGAAAAATCGAAGAACATGACAATTTATCTGATGAAGACGATTCGATTTTTTCATACTTTTACTAGTATTATATTTAGTAGTTGATAAAATTAGTTTATTTTTGAAAAATTTAACGTTTAAACTAATGACATTAAATATGATTTGTGTGCAGACAAAGCAAACCTGAGACATTGATTTCATATTTTTATTTTAATTCAATTTATGTATAAGAAGTAATTTATTTTGCATAAAACGTATTTTGTTAAGCTCCAAAATAAACATATGTTTTCCATTCAGTATTGAACAATTTTATCTCATAGAGCTAACATGAATTGACATAAAAGTTTTATAGAAACATAGATAAAATAAAATCTATACCATAGTGATGATCATTGCAATTGACAAGTCTAGAAGCGGTAAAATTAACATTAAAAATTGTGCGAGTAATAATTTTAATTAATTTACATTCAGTTTCATCCTGTCAAAATCATTTCAATGGAGTTTTATTCTATTTGAAGTCTTCCTAATTATTCAGCATTAGGTAAATTGAAAATTTTTTTATACAATATTGTTATTAAACAATTACAGTAGAAGTGATAGAATAGAAGATTGTCATGAACCTTATCAATACATCAAAAATACATATTTATTGCAAGTTTTTGAATTAACACGATGATCATTCATGGTGGAAGGAATTACAATACTTTTAATACTAGAAAATTAGTATTTTTAAAATTTTTATTAGTCTTTCTTCAATTATTTATTGAAAAGAAGCCCATATGCATTCTTCAATAATGATTGAAAAAAATATATCTCATTAAAAGAAATTTTTGTAGAAAAATAACGAAAAAGTCAATCATTAATAAACAATAAATAATTATAATTAATAAAAATCTAGAAATTTTGAATATACTATTAGTTTACTTAATACTTTATTGAATTATAAAAAAATCATATAATTATTTATCAAAATTATATGAAAATTAAAATAATTAATTTTTGAAAGATTGTTTAGCAATGTTAAAAATTAAGCATCCGACGTAACGATAATAAAGTAACGCGCCATTAGAACGCCGGAATCAAACTGAAGAATTTTCACTGAAAAAATTTTAAAAGTTTCACAACAAATGATTTGAAATATATTGTTTAACTATTATATAGTAAGGTATTATAATAATTAGGGTTTGATTCTAATTAAATTAAATTATTATGAATTTCTTGACAATTTAATGGATACTTATCAATGTTCATCATAATATTTGAATCTTTAGTATTTTCCTTTAATAATAGGTTCTAAACCTGAACAATTATTACAGGCATATCCGGATGTGTGATTAACCAACGGAAAATTTTTTTTACGCTGCACAACAGCCAAGATTCTTATCCACCAAAGATGATGATGCAGTTGTACATCACAGATGTTTGTTTCCCATTCTACAGACTTAAACGAGATTATGATCTATGCGTCATTTTTTTCGGATTGACAACTTGATTGGTAAGTGTGATAAATGTTATTCTGCCTCAATTATAACGCTATTAGAAAATATAACATGACATTATGAATAAACTGTTGACGTAAATAGGTGAAACTAATTAATGATGCCGTCAATTGTAATAATAAAATATATGTAATGAACTCATTAAAATGATTCATTTACATATTTTTCTTGTCAATATTTACATGAGAAATAATAATCATCGTATAAAGAAAAATGAATTATCCAATCAAATGAGTTATCTTATCAGTAATATGTTCATTTATTAATTACATTGCATGTTATTTTTAGATTTAATTCATTTTATTATTTTTTTCATGGGTTGTATTGATAAAAATTTAATCTATTTTTATGCAACTAAGCTGATTACTAAATTTCAATATTGAAATGACTCTTATTGCTTTTTAATCATTAAAAAAAGTAAAAAAAATTAAAGTTTTTGATATAACAATAATTGTTGGATAAATTTGAGTAATATTTATTACTGTGATTACATTACAATGTAATATTATAAAAAGAATAATAATATTTCAGTCAATTTTTTAAATATCAACAATTTTGTAAAAGAAACTTGGTTTTAAAAAAAAGAAAATGAAAGATATAATATTAATATTATCTACCATGAAAATTTTCGAATGTGACTGTCGAATAATTAGATGATGAATAATTCCCTTATGATTTTTTATGATAGCTAAAATACCAAAAAATGTTTGGTACATCCTTTTAATATTTGAAATTCATGATGAGTTCTATGAAAATCCTTTGGCGCATTCAAAATTTGGACGGGCGATTTTAGACGAAAAAGATCAGCGTCGCCGGGGAGTCTCTGAAAATTACGAATGAAAAGATGATGAAGAAAAATATAATTCACATCGCAACAATTCACAAGGCGAGAATAATTGCGAGTTCCGTCAGTGTAGAGCTTCGAGCGGTTTTTTTCTCATGAGCTTGACGAATGAGAGGGCGAAAGTCTGGGCAACACGGTCGTCAGCGACGGTAAGAGTGCAAGCGAGAGGGTGAGATCCAATTAAAAATATTACACATTACCCGCTACACCACTAAAATGTATTTGCTGTCTAAAAGCAAGAGAAAAAAGACTCTACTCGTTTAACGTCGCAGCAAATGCCACCATAAGTTGATGCTTCGTGTATCAAAATATTGAGCTCGATATTTTTTTTTTAAATACCCAAAATATAAATAGAATTTTTTGCTGCAGTTTGTACATATTTATGCGCATAGTATTTACATAATTGTGTTTCTCGTATTCTCGGCCTCTTCATTTTCCCTCGATGAGTGCAGTCACAACGCTAACTGTTGTAGGAACATTAATTGGTCGACCAGTAATTGATCACTCGTAATTATCTCACCGAACCTCCCTGAGATCCACCTCGGAGCTCCTCAAAGGAAATCGGTACCTTCGATTCGGGTGATTTGACTCCAATAGAGACTCCTGTAGACGGATAAAAGTCTGATTTATTGAAGGAGCAATAATGGCGTGAAATCTCCAACATTTATAGGACATCCAAATGCCTCATCAATGAACGATTCATGATAGATTATTAAAATGAGAATTAGGAAGCTAATGTCAAATACTTGAACATTTTTTATCGTTTAATCATACTACATTTTCTCTCTTTTTCTTATTTAACATAATTATCATTTTTCTTGATAATAATTATGATGAATTTTATAAAACAGTGATAATGTTGAAATTTTCATATAATTGAGGAATTAATTGTTCTCCATAAATATAAGATAAATCATTATTAATGGACTTGACAATCAAAAGATATTTGGTGCAGTTAATGAATTCATGATTTAAATTTATGAAAAAAATATGTACAACCATTGAAATTAATTTTATAATTTAATTATTAATGGAATCTTAGTGAGAATGATTTATCAAGATTATATAGTCTTTTGAAAATCTTGATATTCAAATGAGTGATTTTCTAATTCAAGATAGAATTTATTTTTCTGATGAAAAGTAAACTATACAAAATTCTTAATTAGTTATGTCTTTAAAAAAGTAATTTCCATGAATATAAACACAGCAAGACATGACTTTTGAAGATATTATTTATGTAATGATGTGTCATTCATGACCACTGCATTCGTTAGAGTCTAACTTCATTACTGAACTGTTTTGATTTTTCTTTCAAAAGTACATTTTATTTACTCTGTTCCAGTTGCAATTAATGTAGCGACGTATTTTCTACTAAATAAGTTTATAGAAACAATCCTTGAACGTAAGTTTCAGGATGTATATTCTTGACTTTGAGTCAAGTGAATGTTTATTAGCATCGCATTATTATTTATTTAATTGCTGAAATATCAGTATTAAGCGAATTTACTCAAATTATAAACTATAACAGTAGTGTACAAATATAATTTTCTACAATTAAGTTATTATCACTGAAGAAATGATTAAAACAACAGAGCTCTTAATCTTTGGATACTTATTTAACGTTTATCAAATAGTTACGTTGATTTTATTTGTCGACCTATATTTTCTATTTAATTAAAAATAATTAAATTTTCACTAATCATATTACAACTGACTATTGTTATTCATTAAATGGATTTTTACCAAAAGTACTTCAAACATAAGAAAGAACTTTTTATTCAAGTAAACCATTAGAAACTTGGCGCATTTCACTCTAAACCCTTTCTCATCGATCAGATTAGATGGATTAAATTTTTTCAAATAGGTAAAATGAGCACACGTCTGTTTTCTCTCGTTAAAAAAAATTGAAGATATTAGTGATGATTGAAAAAATAGTGGATGTAATACAAAAATAGATGATTATTGTGAGAAACTTGAGTACGCAAAACATGAAATGTCAGATCGATCTTTAAAGCCTTTATTTTCTGCTTCCTGATTTTTCAACGATAAAAAATTACTCCAAACAAGAACTCTTCATTGCTAAAGAGAATAAACGACAAGTTGACGCGCTAAAAGAAGTGATGTTGAGAAACGAAGAGATCCAATACAATCTTTACGTAAAGAAAACGATAGAGGATCCGGCAGATCGATGCTCATCGTCGATATTGAATCTGACATGTTTTGAACACACACCCCTTTCATACCTATTTTCGATTTCTATGAATGTATTTACCATTGCGGTTTCTTCCCACGTGCAACCGAGAAATACGTGTCATGTTACCAGGTATTCTTTACGCCTTCACCATCGACCACCGGAAGAAATTTTGACCAAAAATTTTCTCATATTGTAATTAACATGACAGTGATGATTGGGAAAATATTTTTCTTGTGCATTGGAAATTTATCAATTATCACTAAAATGATGACACTTTATTTTCTATATTACTCTGGTTAGTAAATGTTTTCATTTATATCATTATAATAGGATAAGTTCTCTGGTAAACGTATAAAATATTCTTACCATCATATACTTGAGTAAACAATTGTTAAATCTGCAAATCAAGCCAAATTAAGTGTACGTATTAATGCCTGATAAAATAAAAATTTTGCTCTAATAGTTTTCTACTCAGACAATTCATCAAAATTGTTATATTATAATATAGTTAATATCAGACTTGTAACAGACTTTGATAAGTAAAAGATTTCTTATTGAGTTTTAGAAAAATATTAATCAGAAAGTTTAAATTTTGATGTACAATATTTAAATTTGTTTTCAAAATCACATCTCAAGCATTACTTTTGCCATACAAAGTGTATGTTGATCTCGGTTCAGGGTTTTTTGTAAAGTAAATGACATTACATATCCGGCGAGAAAATGTTGAATAAGTTAATTAAGACAGGTAGGGCTTTCAGTTTCGTCAAAACAAAGACCTACCTTGCCAAGCCGAACCAAAATAAGATCTATTCAAGCTGTCCTAACCCATGTTGACACCTACATTTGCAGATTTCTTTCTTATTACTCCAAGATTATTTCGTTGAATTCAATGATTGATTTTGCTTTAATTATTTAGGTAATTACATGGCATTGATTCTATGCTAGTGAAAATTAAATTATATTTGAATCAAATTTTTATAAGCATTTTACATATTATCTTGGATTATTAAATGTTAATTTTTTTTAGCAAGCTTTTTAAAAAGTTTAAATGTTCTGAATAACAAAATATTAATTAGTGCAAATTACTGCAAATCAATCGGTTTCTTAAAATTATCAGTAATTATTACACCGATTAGTGATTCATTTAGCAGTAAGCTGATGATTAGTGAGTCACTGATTCGTATAAATTTTACTGGCTTATTGTAAGAAAGTAATTATTTACTACAAATGTTTTGTTCTTAAAATTTATTTTTATTGTTCTTTATTTTATACTTTAAAAAATTAATTAACAAATATATTTCATAGGTTAAGTTATGAATTTAAAATACCAATTTAGGAATAAAACAAGAAAAAATATCAACATTTCGATGAAATTTGTTTTCCAGAAGTAAAAGAACATCTATAGATGATTTTTCATTTTTAAAATTATTCTTTTGATATATTTCATGTTTCTACAGCATATTCGCTTTCTTTAACTATTTTTACTATACATACTGATTCATCAAAAAGAGTAGTGTACTTAAAAAAATGCTTTTAATAACGAAGAGGACAATTATGATTATAATTTGAAATCCGGTTAATAAATAATCGACTGTTTTAAATGTAAATTTAAAAATCAATGTAAGACTTACATACATACATAGTTACATTAAAGCCATGATGATTCGGTAATGTAGATAAAAATGATGATGTATTCGTAGATAGTAAAAGAAGGGTAAATGGAAAAGCTAAAGCATACACAATGCGAATTCCAAACCTCAGTGAAGAATAAAAGTTGCGGGCGGTCAAGGGAGTATATTTTACTCTTCTATAGTCGTGTGTTTCAACGTGTCGTTGCATACATTATCTTCCCGCGGGCGCGAGCGTACATGGGTGTTCAGGCACAGAAAAATGCACGGTACAAAAGGAAAAAAAAATTTTCTTTGCCCTCTGATTGGCGGTTGCCGTAGCAACACCCGTGCCCACGGCTTCTAATTATTTCCAGACATTGAGAATCGAACGAGCTCTCACTAGCGAAATAGCTCTGCTGCAAACACACACATTTTTCTCCCGTTGGCACTCATCGACCTCGCGGTTATTGTCATGACTAGACTACGCGTGTAAAAACTACCACTAACGTCAAGTAACACCAACAAAAAAAACCATTCTCACAGCATTGTATTTTTTTCTATTTTCATCTTTTAGTTTTTTTTAAAATCATTAAGTCAACACTAGCCAGTTAAATACTATTAACTCTATAACTTTAATTCTTTGGGAAATTAAATTCACTTCATTTCGGTGATAATAATCAATTTAGCTCAAAACGTAAGCAAGTTTTAACACTCAGACAATTCCATTGACTTCATTTATTTTATTAACATCTCTTTTTATCTTGAGTTTATCCACTTTTTAATTATTAATACATAAAGTTCCTAAAATAATTCGAGTTTTAAATGTTAATAAATATCTCTTGAAAGAAGATAGTTTAGATGAATTAAAACTTTGAAAATCACTTAATAAATAAGATTAAATACTCAATTCGTTCACTATTATTCTTCTCATTTAATATTCTATTGAATTATTTAACACAACTAAATCACAGCTTTAATATTTTTTTGTATTTAATGAATTTGGAAAAAAAAATATACAATAAAAATAGATTTTTGTACTAATAATGATGATATCAGTATGGTATAAAATGACTTTCTGTAGATCAATCACAAGATACATTAATAGAATGATTTTCAGAGTAATTAGAATTGTTCTTTTTGTGATAATTAATGGGAAAAATGACGTTAGTCTGAGTAATATTACACAAAACATGCTTCAATGTAAAAGGATCCTATTGTCAAGTGCTCGTCATTTTGGTAGACAGCTAAGTGCTTTGAGTAATTTTCACTTTTCTACTTGGTCGAACATAATGTTTTGTTAAGAATGAGTTTACCCCCCGATATTTTCACATGCTTAAGAATTTTTTGTCATCAATTTTTTTACATTATATTTACATACATTTGTTATATTTTTTATGAACAATTTTCCATTGATATGAAAGCTTCTTGAAAGATATTTCATCAATGACAGTTGATTCATTGACAAGAGAAATATTTATAGAGTAAAAAAATGCTTCACTATATAAACGCTATACATACATCAAATAAAACGAGTTCAGGTTTCAAAAATACACTGCAAATAGGACCATAGTATTTTTATTGAAAGACTACGAAAGATTTCCAAGTGTGAAAAGGCGAGAATCAAGCAAGAAGGTCCTTCGTATTCTAACAGCCTCGCTTCACATTTCAACAACTCGATTTAAATTAGCTTGGACCTTCAGACATAAGATGAAAAAAAAGCAAAAAGTAAGCAAGGGAACCATAGTGTTCGATGGAAAAAATTCTACTCTAGCATAACAATAGTTTGTAGGTAGAGTTTATAAACGATTATTTTGTCACATTGAAATTGACACGGTGAACTACGTGTTTACTTTATCGCAGGTAGTAAGAAACCACAACGTACGAAGTATAAATGCAATTTCAACTTTGTCAATTTGCTTCAAGATTCAATTTTGTAATGTCTCGTAACTTTAACATGAAAATTTGATGTATTACTTTTTTTAACGAAAACTTGGGGATATTTAATTAGAAAATATTCCATATCTTTTTCAGAAACGTTTTTGTCTCTATAATTATTTATTTATTTAAACATTTACATAGGCTTACTAGCGAAGCCAAATTAGGGCCACAGATACATAATCAAAAAAAATACATGCATGAAAAAAAAATAGCAATAAGTTGGGTGTGAAGTACATTATTATGAAATTATTTTGATTACAATTGACTTATAAGAATGGCTTGTTAAGGAATAATCCTCTCATTCCAAAGTTATTCTACATACTGTGACATCAATTTTATAGTTCTTTTATTAGTTTATACCTTTCACCAATGAAAAAGTTATAGTTATTAGTTTTTCAGAAACATAATTTAATATAATTTATTTTGATAGAGATCACTGAACTTTATTAATTATTAAGTAATTTTTCAAACATTCCGGACAATTATGAATGGAATGAGTTATAATAAAAACATTTTTATTAAAATTTTATCCATGTGATATTTGAATGAAATTATAAATTGAATTGAAATTTTAAAAATATCGTTTGGAATTTTTTGATGACGTCAGAATGATTTCTTGGGTACATGCCGACGGATAGTGAGGATATATGTCCGTCGCAGAGCAAAGCTCATACAAAAAGTGCATCAACGTAAAATCAGTTTGTATTAAGCTAAATGTAATATATTCAATGAAAAATCATTGTATAATTATTTTTAAGAGAAAGTAATATAAAAATTACTTAAAATAAATTTTGATGGGCAGTTGTCTGACGATGACTTA
The DNA here is from genome assembly GCF_013357705.1 of Chelonus insularis. Classification (NCBI taxonomy): domain Eukaryota; kingdom Metazoa; phylum Arthropoda; class Insecta; order Hymenoptera; family Braconidae; genus Chelonus; species Chelonus insularis. The sequence goes on along the minus strand of NW_023276562.1, from coordinate 196,249 downwards.
ATTATCTACTTAAAAAAGATAGAAAAGATTAAGTTAAATCGAACAATGTCTGGTCAGATGAATTAAGATGACGACAACTTGTTATTATTATATTTTACAAGTGGTCTGTCATATTGATTGAATAGAAAACTGATCAAGAGTGACCTGCTCCTTGACCCTATTCATTCAGACCTCTTTTTCCATTTCTTACCGCAGTAATTTTCCCACAAGCGTATATAAGAATACACATGTAGAAATGTTTCTATATTTTATATATATTTTATATTCACTACATTTTCTATTATATTTATGAGAGTTGTCGAAAAATCGTTTTTATTCAAACTCCCGATGGACAAAAGTTGTCAACGACGGTGTCCAAATATTGTTGGGCACAGATGTCCTATATAGACTAGGAATTTTATCTTTACATACTTATCCAACGTGAAGGAATAAAACTCCTTCAAGTATGACAGATTTGGACGGTAAACTAAATATAAAAATTTAAAAATCTGGATTTTGATTGGTAACAACAGATTTAGCTTTTTTCTATTCGAATCATATGCCATTGAAAAAGAAATTTGAAAGCTATCTTAAACGAAATCATGTAAAATATTACAAAAAATGAATTAATTGGTTTTCAATATTACAACTTCATTGAAAAATGAACGAATATTGATTTTTAAATGTTTGGAATTATTTTAATTAACAAATTATTAATGAGAAAATAATAAGTGAAGAATAATTCGAACAAATAAAGAAAAAAAATGAACACATACCAAAAATTGAATAATCCGATCTTGATAAATGTTAGTGTAAACAAAAAAATTGTCGCTGAAAATAAAATAAACCGAAATATATCCGTTGTAATCCGATCTCATGCACTGTCAGAAAAAAACTAACACGAGAAGAGAATGGCAAGTGAGTTCTGCGATTGAATCACTTGGAGTGATGGTAAAACAATGGAAAACGCATTTTTAAACTAAGTAATAACAATATCAACAACTGAAGTTATTATGATTTTATATTAAAAATCGTTAAAATATAAATACGAAAAAAAATGATTTTCTTAATGAAAAGTAACAAGAAGATATTGAAATTCACACCTAAGTAGTTGGAATCAACGGATTGAGACGCTAATGCCTGTCGCGTTATAGAAGCGGGGTTGGTAAGGGAATACCTTGTATATACGTACACAATCAGCATCAGTTCCAAAGGCAAAATCATTAAAAAAATTCTAAAACAAAGGAGAGAGGCGTGCCTCGAGCCAAGATGGCCGTGCAGTCTCATAGCCGGAGGCAGGAGCTTTTAATTAATGCAAAAAAGTACCCACAGTAAGTATGACCCGCCTACTCTATGACTGTTTTACTGATTTTTAATATCCATTATATTAAACCATTATCAATAAAATAGGATAATGATTTTTTATTTATTTTGAGAATATTAATTAAATAGAGATAAAGTAAATTAATTGGTTTATTGATCAAAGAACAATTTAGATCCATCAGTTTTTTAAATGAGACTGTACCATAATGGGGTAGATGTGTACTTTATGTGTACCAGCCCTTCGGGGGTGATATAACTGGTGGGGATATCAAACACAGAGGTGGGAACATTCGTAATAACTCGCTGTATAGTTCCTGCATTGAAAGAGAAGACTACATATCACACGTCAAATATATAAAATTACGGAATAATTATTTTTTTCTTTCATCAACTTCAAACTATCATCACATTCCTTCTGATTAAAAAATTTTCATCTATTTTAAAATGATTATTCTATGCAAATTATTTCCAAAGCATTACTGATCCTTTTGTCTTCTGACACTACTCCAGACTTGAGTGCAAAAATCAACATGGCAGTGACGCAAAGATGGCGGACGCGAATTTCATACAAAATACGATTAGTCGATTTAAATATTTATGCAATTTCATAATTCCTCAAGACCGATGTAAGGAACTATTTGAGGATCGTCAATGCTTCAGTAATTTCCCGCATTAAGCTCAGCAAATTGTATTCAATTTTTATTTTAAATTTATTACCATAAATTTCTTAATTATGAAATACTTTTTCTGTTATTTACTGAGCAGGAAATACTATTTTTAGCGTTTGGTTGCTGACTAAAAAAAAATAATCTTTGATCTTGAAGATTTGAATTTACACCCCGTTGCTCATTTCTTACTTTTTACGTCTCTCTTAATAACAGAGTCGATGGAGAACGTCTTTTTCTCACACTCTTAGATCTCGTAGATGTAGATTTGCTCGTTGCTTTTCGCCCGTGTGGCTACGTTCAATTATATAGGTATTGAAGAGGAAACATCAGCTGCCAAGGGGTAGAAAATGTCTATATGCCGGAGTTACGACGGGTACCAAACCAACGAGGGTTGTAAACCGGAGCCATTAGTAAAAAAATATTTTCTAAAGAGAGCTTGCTTGAGTGCCACCAGCTTCATGTAAACCCTTTGGGGATCGTAGATAGATTCGCTAGGGATCCTGAATAATTTGAAACCTTAGATTAAAAGTTTAATGATAAAATGGCGAACGATGTGATTCTAAATATTGTCATCTGACATTAATATCAGTCGTAAATATCAATCATTCATTGTTTTTTTCTTCTACTCGGAATACATTTGTATTATTCTGAAGAAAATGTTTATTAAAAAAAAATTAACTCCGGTAAACAATCACAAAAATACAGATTTTTTAATGGCGAACGCACTAGTTATTTTCATTTTAAGGAATGATTGAGTCGAAAAAAATAAAATCTATTAATTTCAAATGATCTGAACTAAAAAAGTTATTCCATATTTACGAAGATGACTCCATTATTATTAACTACATAAATTTTATCATTTATAATGTATTTTAATCCAATATGTATTTATTATATAAACAATTTTTTTTAATAAAAATAATTGAATTATATTCGTAATCATTCGATTTTTAGACTTGAATTAATTGGAATTGAATGCATATTATTATTAATAGTACTTGAAATATGTATACCTCTGAAAACTTATCTACTTTCATTTATAAGCAATTAATTAAAAATACATTAACATTGAGATTCCCTATTCATAAATACTTCATAAATAATAAATAATCAAGAAAATTGGATTTCATGAATTTAAAACTTGTACCAAAAATATTGAAAATAAGGACGTTGGTGGTTATTTTATGATCCACATTTGTAAATTCATTAAAAAAATTGTTGAAAATTTATTCTTGAATAACTTTGCAATGATCTATCGGTGCATAAAACAGAAATAAAGAGTTGATATTAAATATTTCTAACTGCACATGATTTAAATTGTCCTATTTTATTTTTATTTTATTCAAAAGCAAAAAAATTCTTCAGTTATTTTCATTTCAGTAAACTCTATTTTTAAGAGGAAAAAAATAATTCATTAGCTAATATAATTGATGTGTACTGTCGATACAAAATAAAAATTCACATAAATCACGAGTTCGTGAAATTGAGTTCAATAATCAATGATAAAACATACAGGATAAAAATGGATGAATTTCTGAATTTATATCCTCAAGAATGTAGTGTGCATTTATGGTAAACACATCGTCTGAGTAAAAATGTGAATTATGCATAAATTACTCAAAAATAAATGGATGACAGTTTAGAAGAATGATAAAAAGCTCGCTACTCTTGATGATAGACATTTTTATACATATGCAGGACATTAAATGTTGAGTCTTGGTAGTTTGATCATTTACCCTCTCGTATACGTTTCTTCTATAGTTTCTAAAAAATAATAATGGCGTTCTGTTAACATATGCGCATAAATCCATTATTAAAATTTCCCTTCTTTGTGTTAGTTTAAAGCCGACATTTTTATCTCGGACCCTCCAACGCATTGCAGAGCGTACATATGGAGTCCGCGTGTACACAATGTCACATCACCCTGTCTCATCCCTATAAACATTATTAAGACTCGAACAATATCACACTGAAACCAGCTGGAAATATCAACAATGAACCGACAGAAATTGATTTTATATATCAGTGCGACAATTTATGAAATAAGATCGCATTATTTAGCTTTTAATTACACCGGAAACACTGTCGTCATTAAAAATTCTGAAAATGGATATCATTTATTGTCTGTGCTATTTTCCATTATTTTTCTCATACTCGAAGAGTGTTGATTCTGCCAGAAGGAACGGAAAAAAAACAATTAACCAGAAGAATTACATCTCTGTTGAATTTTTGAATTTGTACTTGAAAGAATTTTAAAGTAAAAGTTACCCTCCAGTTTGAAGTAAACGTGGGACATTTTGAAGCGGTAGCAAAATTACCTACAATGATGCTAAAATTTATTCTATAAAGAATAAGTTCTACTCTTCAGAAAATAAAAATTGCTCACTTCAAAGTGTATTTTATACTATTCCTTTTAAAATCGATTTTATTCTAACATTAAACAATTGTCTTCTTTTTCAATGACGAGACATAATTACTCCGAATCGCAGAGTAATTTTTGTTCAAAAATTCTCTTTATATAAAAAAAGTTTTTAAAAAATATTTATAAGTATACGATTTTCTAATTTCTCAAAATTTTTTTAATTTAGTTTGTTTATAACTTTTTAAATGTAAACATATTAACTTTTAGAACATGATTGATAAAGTCATATTAGACTATTTAATTTGAGAGTAAAAGTTATTAAGGAGTGATTGTATTAATTTAAATAATTGAATTTCTTTCGAATATTGAACTGATTGAATTTTGATATAATAAAGCATCAAAGAAGCTAAAATAACGACTAAATGACAAATAAACTTGAAAAATGCTATCTAGTTGATATATTTTTACGATATCGACTTCTATATATACTCTATACAATTTTCCTTAGACCACTAACTCGCGACAAAAGATGTATCTTCTGCTCCTGACAAGCATTCAATGAAAACCCTTCGCGATTCTATCCGCCAGGAGGACATGGCAAAGAAGTGATAGTAAGAGAACGTCTCCTGAGTATCTCTCTCAACGTTCTTCAAGTACAATGGTCTATAAGGAAACGACTTTTCCACATAGAACCTTTCGCGAATAAAAAAGAATTTTCTCTTTCCCTCCACATCATCTTATTCTAGTCTAGTGAAAAAAAGCTTCTCTTCAAATTATTGATAGACATTTGAGCAATTTCCTAAATGGATCTTTTCTAACAAAAAAATCTCTCTATTAATTATTCAGAAATTCACTGATAGCATTTCATGGGAACTTGGTTCTAAGTTTTGCAATCAATACTCTGTCATTAGTATTATGATTATTGTAAAAACAATCAGTGGAACCAGATGAAGTTTAATAAATAACCGTACTTATTTTAGAAATTTCAAATTGGTCAGTTTAATCAGTGACTCTAAATTCGTGTACTTATGACAACAAAAAAATTTAACAAAAGCAGAAATAAATTGCAAATGGGTGAAAACAAAAAGGACAAAATGAACTAAACCGTAATGGTTTTACTGTTTGTAGTCAACGGAGCATACAGCCATTTTCTATCAAAAGTTAGCTTCGTTAGTGTTAGACGTAATTGCATTACTCGGCTAAGTGCTGTACAACCCTGAGGGAAGCTTTTGCGCAATATATTTAGAGAATGACTCATTTTTATTCAATTCTCGGATTATATCAACGAAGGATTTTACAAAATGGTTCTATTCTTTTATAAATTTTTATTCAGTTCAGTTTGTCAACAAAATTAATGTTGCCTCAAAAAAATAGAAAATTATAATACTTTATATTTATAAAAATTTTAATTCCTAAAATTAATTTTGGACTATTTATTAGAAAAAATCTTTAAAAAATGTATCTATAACGAATGGGTAATTACAATTCTAAATAAACTCTCGTAATAAATGCAACTTTGAAATATCGAAATATCTTAAAAAAGATGGTATGATTATTCTTAATATTTCATACTTTTTCATCATTTAACTTGCCATTTATTTTTTATTTTATAAATTTACAAACTTAATATATTATCTTTTTATGGGAACAATTATTAACTTTCATTACTTCATTTCGAGTTTTACGAAATACTTTGTTGTTCATTACTTTGCATTAATTTTGGTATCAATTTATCCATTTGACTTTCTCAACTTAATATTGCCTGAATTCGACCAATTACAAAATTCCTAGAATTGGAGTTGTTAACTTGAACTGAGTTCAATGATAGGAGCCCCCTACTCACATTTTAGAAGGCATCATGCAGGAAATGATCTAGAAAAGTGAGATAATAAAAGTTCACTTTTTGCAATAATAGAATTAAAAATTACTAGCTCATTTGCTCTGTTTCTTAAATCGAGTTTTGTATTTTTAATTCAAGTGTAAGATTGATAAAATTTAAAAAATCGCTATTAACCGAAATAATAGAGGATTTATTAAGCAATTGTAATTATAATATCAAAAAGTAGAATTGATAAAAATAAAATAAAGATTAGAATTATTCAATAATTAATCAATCCGATCTTGATAAGATCACTGAAGTTAAAATAAGTCAACATATACTATTTGCTACCAATATATTATAATACTAAATAAATGAGATTTTTATTCTATCTTTTATCTTATTACTTCGTACAAGAATAAAGGTTCTTTCTTTTCTTTACAACCTATGCAATAAACTATAAAGAGTTAATAACTAGACCTTTCTAAAGAGACCAAAGTACCAAAAATTTCCATTACATTCTGACATAATTTATAACTGATTTTTATTTATTGACTATTCATAGATGACTTACAAATATTATATTTTTGTTGTAATTTGATGACACTGTTAGGATTTAACAGTATTAGTCATATTTAAAAAAATTATACTGACACTGAGTACTGGTTATTATTCAATTGACATCTTTTTTGGAACAATATCTTTCAATTTTTTATTTAAGATAAAAAACAAGTAAAGTGAAATTGTATAATTTTTAATTAATTATATAAAAATAATATCGGGGAATACGGGGCAAGACGGATTCATAAGGCAAAACGGCTTTTTCGATTTTTGGTAACTCAGTGAGGCAAAATGGATCTTCCGAAGCTGTTAATACGAAAGTTAACATTGATTTAAAAATATGCTTATCACCTACATTACATTATGATGTGTATAAGGTATTTTTTTTTAATAATCAAAAAGTGCTAATGTTAAAAGCTTTATCAAGTTTACTAGTTAATCATGTCTTTGTAGACAGTATTTATGTTTTTTTATTTTACAAATGGTATAATTTGAATTTATTAGTTAGATTATATTTCCATGATTTTTTTTGTGTTTTTATAATATTAATTTCTAAATTCGTTACTTAAATTTTACCAAATTTATTATTTCTAGTCAATCTTTAAATTTAAAACTTTTTAACTATTAATTGAAATTAATTGATAATAATTTTATTGTTTATTGTATTTCACTTGTCAAGAAGGAAAATAATCTTATAAAATACGAAACAGTTTATTTATAGCTAAAAAAGCGAAAGAATAGAAAGGAAAACAAAAAAAACTATAAAAATAAAAATAGAGGTGAATAAAATAGAAGTAGGTTGGCGCTATCAATGAGATTGTGGTAATTCACCCTCTCTGCGATTACGTTGCTCGTTCACCATTATCGAATTTATTATCAATTTTTGAAGCTAAGGACAATTTTATCAGTGGTTACGACCATACGACCCGGGTGAAGCCTTAGGACTCCATTTCTATCTTCAGTCATTTGGAAACCTCGTACGAATGGCTGCTCATCCATTTCCGTCCCTTCAAGGAATCAAATGAAAAAAATTTTTTATGAAAAAAGGTATGATTCATCTAAAAGTTGAAGAAAAGCGGAATTGTTAAAAAGATGAATGGCATTAAAAATTATTTTTTGAGTAGTTACAGTCATTATGGACTTTAATAAAAAAGTTCTTTATGCAAAAATTACCAGTTGAATTAGTGACCATTAATATCAATGCAATTTAATATTCTAAAATTATTCTATGTTAGAGGAAGAATTTTTTCCTAAAAGACTCCAACTCAATTAATGAATTTTAATTTTATTTTAATTGAAATGTGTAAATAATGAGTATATAATCATTAATGTTATTTCAAAGTAAATCCTAACAGCCATACAATAACTCATTATTTAATACAATATTAAGAGTAAAATACTGCTTCTGTAGATTATTATTTAAGTATATGGTGGGAATTTTTTTCTATTATGAAATTTCGATTATACCGTTGTTATTATAACACCTTTTAGAATGACAAAGAATAAAAATTTTCTCAAAATACCAGAAAATCTTCACAATATCTCAACGTTTATATCGCGATTACCTCAAATGACTAAGTAAATTTTCTCAACCATTTTCTTCCTGGAGTAGCTATTACCTACCCAAATTCAATAATCATGATACACCGGTCAAGTGGATACCCTATTCTATTTTATTAGAAAATAATTTCTTTTTCTCACTACCAAATAAATATTTTTATCTATCCATCAGCTTATAATGAAAAGGGTGCTTTTCAAATGTAAAAGTGACTAGAAAAATATGAGTAAAAAAAAAAGAAGGTATGACAGAGTATGATACATGATGGTATTATCTTACATGACAAATCTAGTTGTGTAAAATAGTAAATTCAAGTCTATAGTGTACACTTGAAAAAATATGAACATGAAGATGAAACAAGATTTCTTTGAAATGATTATCTTTCATGTTTGTTTCTCTCTTTGATCATAAAAATAAAAAAATGTGTAAAATAATAATTTTTAAAAAAAAGTTAGCACGCACTTTGGATGCTTACATTCAATGTTTCGCACATATTTTTTCCAGTTGAATGCATGATTACAGTAAAAACATGAATCTCGAGAGATATAGAATACAAAGTATGTAAGATAGGCGAGTCAGCGACATTGCATCTTGCAGAATAGAGTGTAGTGCATCAAGAATGGATGAGAGAACAAGTAGTATAAGCGAGCAGAAGTAAACTGTGCGCTCAAGGGAACATCAGTGGGGGGTTGGTTGAGTATATAAAAAGAGGCTTGGCTAGAATCGCAAATATGAATATTCTTAGGGAGTTCAGCTTTCCCTTGGTAGTGGTACCATGCGATCGAGGACCGCCTGTATAAAAAGAAAAAACTGACAATGCACTGAGGGTTACAATTCAAATGCACTCACTGACGATTGGCGGAACGATGGGGTGTTGGGCGTGGCAATGTGCTTTATGATTTTATATGTCTTTTAACTCCCCTTATTTCTCCTCTCTCACTCTGATTGCGCCATCTTCCTTATTCATCTGCTCTTCTTCCACCTCTTTATTTTTCTTCTTTTCTCCCACCCCAGCAAAATACTGCACCGATCCCCCTTCGTATTACCGAGCTCGAGCTATCTTTCTTCTCTCAACTTACCTCTTTTTCTCTCCATTTCCACCGCGTTGCAGCCGCGATACTTCCACCCCAATGCATAAAATAAGTATACCCCCGTCCAGACTGAATAAACGTAACAAAAGAAAAAAATTTAGACGGAACACTGAAGAATTCAAATTGATAAATAACAAAAATACTATATACTCTTCATTAAAATTATTTATTTATTTTATCTATATTTGATTTTTTATTTATTTCATTTTTGATTTATTGATCAGTATTTCTTTCTTCAAAATTTACATGAAGTGTTATCTATGAAGTCAACTCTTTACTTTAAAGGAAATTCATTGTATTCTTGCTTTAATTTTTTTTGTTGTAATCAATTGTCTATTTAGCATGAAAAACGCTATTATTATTTTGATTTAAAAATCAATATTCAATAATTGCATTTGTTAATTGTAATTATCGAAAAGAATAATTATTTGATCTACTTATCTTTTTGAGAGTTTAATAAAAGATATTTATTCTTTTTACTTTACGAATGATTTTTTATGACTATTCGGTGAAAGATAGAATAATTTATTTGACGATTAATTAATTCAATCTCAAGATTTTTTCTGGAAATAACAATTGGTACCACGTGATGTATCTCTCATGTATTGATAGGAAAGTTTAGAATTAATACAGATTGCTGAAGTTAAGGGCTCTCGCCATTGGCATTCAGCATACTCAGCAATATTAATATTCATAATTGTTCAGTGCTGTGTGCCCACTCAACAACTACGCTAACCACAATCCATCCCTCATTTATTATTATTCGTAGAATATACTTGTTCTTTATGCTAAGATGTTTTCTTCGTCTAGGAGATGAGGTTGAAAGTGTTTTACCCACAGATTATTATTTCCTACTAACTTGACTCATCACATAATTGCTAAAGGAAAATTTGATAGAATATTTGCAAAAACTCTTAAGAATATTAGTCCTCATGCTAATAAAGTTGATTGTCAGCGATGAACTTTTCACTCTACAACACCATCGTTTGAAGTCTCACGATCATCATTAAGGGTAGATTCTTTTATCTTGTTTGTTTGCTTCTTCTTAACAAATTTCCTTTGTCTCAACAATGTCACGATCTTTGTTTATAGATACATGTTGGTATTACTATAGTTGCATAACTAGCATTCTTGCCATGTATGACACTACACATGTCGAGGCCACTAGAAACCAAGTACCAGATTCTGAGTTTGTTAGTAGAGGCCTGTTGCGTCTTTGATGGCCTCCGGCAACATTGAAAAATCAGAAGAATAAGCTGCTTCTCTGGAATACAAAAACAATGAAACATCTTGTGTCGAAAAAAATAATAGAAAGAAGCACTTACGTTTTTTGAAAATAAAAATTTTTACTCAAGTTAGAATGCCAATTGTTTTAGATGTTAATTAACTACTCAATTTTATGGAACAATGTAATTTATTTCGCCTTATAACAATAGGATATTTGACTACTCTAGCCATGAAAAAAACTCATTTAAATAATTAAATATTTCGTCTGGGAATGTTTTAAAAGTGTTTCATCAATATAAAAATTGTAGAATTAAATGTATTTTTGGAGCACTTTTTATCAGAGATTTCAAATTTTTTCTTTTCACTCTTTTAAGAGTTTGTTCCATGTTGACTAAATCATTGAATCCCTTAGTCAGCCATTTTATTTTAAAGATTTACTGGTAATGAATAATTCAATTATTTATTAATAAATTCTCAAAGCTTAGCTACATGAGGGTTTTAGACCGAAATCAATATTTTTAATGTATTCCAAACAAACCAAACCAGTACAAGTCGTATTGATGAGATTAGTGTTCTATACTTTCTGTTATTTTTACTTTTATGGTATTGTGAAAATATAAACGAAGTACTGAATATCAGAGCATTAAAAAATTGTTTCATTTACTAAAAAAACCATATTAACATTTCTACTTAGGTATTTGTTAGTTCTGAAAAAATTTTGAATTATTACAAAAACATTATCTAATAGTGATGATGTCTCTCTTAATGCAACAGCATTATTCAATATTTTTTACAATTTATAGCCAGCTTGAGTATCTATAATAAAAATTTAAACATTGATTTGCTTGCATAAATTACAAATTTGATACAATCATCTATCTTTGGATCATGTTTTTAAATTTATATTATTTTATTACAGAATCATTGATGTTCAAATATTAAATAATAAAGTAATTCTTTAGCAAATACATAGTGTAGTATAAATATAGATTATTCATTTTAACATTAATATCTTTTACGAATCGGTTTATTTATAACAAGATTGTTATTAGAAAAAAGAATTCACACAATAATTATTAATTCTGAATAAAAGAGAAAAATATATTATTGTAAATATTAGCTCTTCAAATATTTGTGAAAAAGATTGTTATCAACGTAAATACGTGTTAAAAATTCTTTTTTATGTCCATTAATGTAAATAAAAATATACCAATAACAAAAAAAACGAAAAATAAGAATATTCAAAGGTAACATCTGGCAAGTTATATCGTATCTTATATTGTGAGGTAAAATATTCTTATAAGTACTTCTTTCAACTGTCAAAAAATGATTTGAAAATAGATGGATACAAAATATTTCTACATAAAAATGATTATTTAGTATCCATTTTATAATATATAATAGAGAGAAAATGAAGAGAACTTAGTTGATAGTGGTGAGTATGAGGGTAAGTTGTTTTTAACGAGGAATCGTGACTGTCGAGCTATCATGATGAGGTTGATTTCGGAGGCTATAGCCCAGAGGCATCCATGGCTACGCGCTGTCTCTGAATATGGCTAATTACAAGTGGCCCAGATAGATTTTCTCACCCGCACGATTGTTACCCTATCATGCCTTGACTATAATTGCATTGTGACGAGTGAACAATTATATATAGAATCATGCCAATATTAGACGTGCTCAAACCCAAATTTGACGTGTGTATGAATTGAAAATCAAGCTAATAAATTTATCGACAGAATTGGATTGTTAATGTTATACACTGACAGACATAGGACTAGAAATCAACCATTTAATAAGAAACTTTTTCATTTGACTTGAACTCATGCTGTGAAAAGCTCTTGCTCTCATTATTTTATAAAAAAAAAATTATTTTATAATTGGTAACTATTATTTAAGATCAAATAACGATTAAAATATTATTGCAAATATCAATGACAAGTGAGTTTTGTTGTTTTAATTTCGAAGTTTTTTCATCGTTTATTGCTTATGTTTGTTTATAAATATTGTGTCTTTACCATGGTATAAACAAGCGCACCTGTTTGTTAAAAAAGTAATTTCTTTTAATAGTTTACGTGTTTATTCATTAAAGTACACAATCATTTAACCTTTTTGTTGTTAATATTGTTTTTTCATGTTTGTGTACTATTTACTGGTTATCATAAAAATCTAAATTCAATATTTTTATAAAGAAAAAATATTTTAAGGTGATTGATTTAATTTTAAAAAAAATCTACTATTGTATTTACTTTTAAATCCCTCACAATTTCCGAGAGAATTTTTTTATTTCTCAACTTACGTCTTTAGACAGTCAAATTTGATCCATCTAAATTGGCATAATCTTAGCGATTCTCCGTTCTTCTGTCGCTTGAAAAGATCGTTCGTTATGAAACGTGTCAAAAAACGATACGGAGAATGTATTAAAAAAGTTTGGCGTAAAATATCAAAATGAAAAGAAAGTTTAATATTTAATGAGGATGATCGGAGACATCGTGGTTTTACTTTACTGAGTATCGAAGATAAGAGATGATTGCCGAAGAAAATGATAAATTGTTCTACAGTAATCATTCGCGTTTGAAGCCGTATTTCGTTCGCCATTAAGCATTCTGCTTTTATAACTTTGATCAATTCCAAAGTTATTATACTGTGTGACAGCTCGTGTTATTCAATACTTCCGTCGCCTCGCGCGAGTTCAACATCCCATTATCAAGGCTGAAATTATTTGCAAATTTAATCGACACTTTTTTGTATTAATTCTTAATCATCATGATATTAGAAATATCAATTTAGACTTTTCTTTATTTTTCTACTTAAATTTCACTTTCATGAAAAACATTTAACTTTGTTTAACATAAACATGAAGAATTTGCAAAAATTTTTCAAATTTTCTTGAAAACAGAAAACAATAAGAATATTAAGTTAGCTAGTTGGTAATTAATTATTAAATTGTTAAGATTAGAAAATTTTTTTTTGCTCTGATATTTTATGAATGCCTTATTATAAAAATTTATCTTAAAAAATGTTCTTTTATGATATAATTAGTTGATTAATTATAAATAGAAACTTTTTTTTTTATTAATAAGGGTTTAACTATTTATAAAATTTGTTTTACATAAAAAATACCATTTTAAACAAAGATGATAATTGAAAAATAAAATAAATATCAAGCCTAGAACACTTGATGAAGATTTTTATGAGCGAAAAAAAAAATAGTAATTACTTTTCTACTGTTAAAGTAAGAGTTTGAACGTCGTCTCTTTGATGGCAGCACATCCAGAATTACCGACACAAAACAGTGGCTGCCATCTCTCGAATTCGCTATGAACTCAACAAACCCAGTTATAAGACTTGATCATTCCATTTGAATCTGATTAGATAATAACTTCGATGTACCTTTATAAATACACACATACATCTTCATTATTTTATCTTGAGAATAAATAAATTTTTAATATCCGCAACAATAAAATATAATAAAAATCTTGACTGTTGCTGTCTGTCAGAAATATACTTAAACTCTTCTTAAGTACATGAAGATTAAAAGAAAGAACACCAGTTAGGAGCGATGACTGAGTAACTTTTTTAAGAGCCTGAAATTATCCTGTCGTGATTCTTGAGATGCTGTGGGTGGTCTGCAATTCATGACTTAAGAAATTTACAAGTTGTGATAATTGAATAATTTTTTATCTTATACGTTTTATTATACTATTTATTAAATTAAAGAAAATGAGAAAAAATTTCAATCCACCAAAAAACCAAATAATTGACTCGTGAATGAATAAGTGAAAGACCTTCTTTATGATTAAATATGATTTAAGTAGAATAAAAAATACTTGAATAAATACCCAGCTTGTGTATCACAGCTCAGCAATTTCTACGATGACAGATATATTACCTAAGATATTTCAAATATAGGAATTAAGTCAGTTTGATAAAAGGCAAAAGTACATTTGAATGCATATTCATGACATAAAACCAAGTAAATCGCCGAATAACTAAAAGATGAACGTCGTCTTCCCGTGGAAGTAAAGATACTTACGATTAATCAGGAGTACTGTAATTGAATTTAACGTCCGAATTGAGTATTTTCGCTTACAAAGAACGCGGTAAAACAGAGAGAAAGCAAGTGAGATCGGGAGAGAAAAGGAAAGACAGAGAAAAGAGTGAAGAGAGTAGATCAAGAAAATTGAAGATAAAGAGAGATCGGTGTACTTGACGTAATTGGAAAAGCTTTGGATTAACAGTTTTGCAAGACTCGGCAAAAATGTACTCGATGAAAGGATCTTTATGCAGATTTATTCCAATGATATAATATTATTTGACTTTTTCTTCTTATTTTTTTTTAAGAAAAAAACTAATTATTTTATCAAAAGACATCCTTTTGGAAAATTATTTTTTATGTTTAGCTCAACTATTTTTGTAATTATTTCTTCTCTTATTACTGGAAGATAAAAAAGTAATCGAATATTCTTCTTTGGCCTCATTTTGTAATCCAGATTATGTATGAATTGAAAAGCTTGATGGAAGAGTTATGTAATTAAGATGAGTTTTGGAAATCATACAAAAAGGATTGATTTTTCAATTTTTTTTGTTTTTGTTAAATAAATTAACTTTTTCACAAGTTTTAGTTGAATTTTTGTATATTACCAATTTTGTTTTGAATTTATCTATTCAATTCAAAATTATGAGTTGCTTCTTCTATGAACTCAACGGATTCGACCCACTACATTGGTTGGATAGAGTCAAGCGTGCGAAAGTTTTATTTATTTTTTAAAATATACTTTTACTTTCAAATAACAAGTTATAGCCACTGCGAATCGTAGTGTTTTAATTTGAGAATTTAAAGTATTTTAAAATGACGTCACCCATTCGATTAACATGGTAGTCACTTTTAATGCACTTGGAAGTGTTTAAAAAATGACTACAATGTTAATTAAATCGGTGGCGTTATTTCAAAACATTTCCAAATTTGAAATTTGCTGTGAAGTAATAATTAAAAATATAATGCACACATTCTTTTTTAGTTGAAAAATTACTTTCTGCAAAATAAATAAAATGGAGCATTGGTCTCACTCATTTAATTTTAAAATATTTATTAAATTATTATTCAAGTATTTCTGAAATAGAGAAAAATGTTTTTTATTAACAAAAAAATTGTGCTAGTTACGATTTTTATTAAATATTGATTCAACAACCAGTAAAGTAGTAGGATTACAAACAATGCGGATTACAAAGTCCCACAAAGTAAGCTTACAGTGAGAGGTATTTGAATTTATGATCAAGAAGAGGTAAAGGAATTCTTAATCTTGAAAAGTTCGATTGGAACTTTGAAAATAATGCATAAATGAACTAATATTTCAGAATGGAAATAAAATGGCATTTTATTCAATAATAATAAAAATAAAAATTACATTTTTCTCTTAAACTACTCCGTAAAATATTTATTAACATAATTATATATTGAATATAAAAGTATTGCATTATGTTATAGTAATGAATTCAATATCAATGACAAATTGTTTTTTATTGAAAAAATTCCACTCCCTGATATATGATTAATTTTAATGATGATTAATTATGATAACAAGTAGGACAACAAATATCGAAAAATTTTTTTAATAAATTAAAATAAGGTACATATGATAACTTCATTTCAAAATCTATTATTTAATTTTTTTCCTCTAGTTAAAATAACATACCAATCGTTCTGAAAAAAAAGAGAGAAAAGAAATAAACGAAGGATGATAAGCCTGGTACCCAATAGTATAGTTAGGGCCTGTCTTGTCCACTTGAAATCTTAATCTTCTCTAAAAGAATAGCGTTCAATTCTCATGCTGTCTCACGCTAGCGATCAGGTTCAACTACTTATTTCCGTTCCTACGGTTAAACCTGTTAAACTTTATTCAATTCTTATAAAAAATATAATTATCTCAAGGAATTTAAAATGGTATTGAAAGAAAGAGAGTTTAAAAAAAATGAAGCTTTACTTTTTAAAATGAATAAAGCTCCTTCTTTATACAAAAAAAGGAGCTTTTATAAAACAGAAGACCTCGACGAGTAATTTTGTAATGTTTTCGAGTCCATTGAAGAGAATATATTTCACGTCTGTCTCAGGAGGCTTCGTATCCTCTTGAAGAAGGCTTAAATTTGAGAGTGCAATCTGCCCCGATGAAGATCATACTTCCCTGTTTGCATGTGTGTACATTATTTGATGTCATGACACATGATAGTAGTTATGTGTACGAGTATAGGTACGCATCGCCGAACACAAACGTCAAATCGTACAATATACCTCTCCTTGGCAAGTAGTAAGCCGAGAGAAGTGTCGTCGAAAGAATGTGGAAATAAAAGGCCCTCGTGTATGCACTTTTATGCTTTTCTCCTAGCCTATGAGAATCTTTCTTAAGCCTTGCTATCTTTTCGGCTCTGTTATAATCGACATAAGTTTTATCCTGATAAAAAGCGATTCTTTCATTTCCCTCATATTTATCAAGAGAATTAATCTTTAACTGAGCCCGTCTCATTAGATTATAATGCCTACGTATGTTTATAAAAAGCATTTTTAATGAATGTGAAAAATGCAAAAAAGCTCATGCATACTTTTTTTTCATTATCATACAAACAATCACTATTTTTCACGATATTTTTAATGAAGTTTCCTGCTTTTTTTGTAGGTGAAATGTGTGAGGGTGAATTAAAACTAATTTTGGAGCATGAAGAAATTCAAAATTCCCTTTCTTACTATTGTTCTATTTCTCAATTTTACTTCTCTTCCTTTTCTCTCGCTTTCCACGCTGTCTTTCTCTCTCTTTCTCTCTATTTTACACTAACTCACTCGATTCACTACAACTAAATATACTTGTTCTGAATTGGCGGTGTGAAAATCAAACGGCAGGGAAAAGCGACTTTATCATAAGTGTGCAAAGGGTGAAACTCGCGTGAACATCGCTTAAGGAGTAAGTTATAAATCGATTTGTGTTCTGGCCAATGACGGTTGAAAGTGGTAGACTATCATTGGCTCTGGTCCAGGCCACTCCCATACATTTGATAGCAGTTCTAAATAAAAGCTTGTTGTACACTGCAACAATTTTGATAACAAAGTCCACCATGTGTTTTTTTTAAAACTGTTGGTTTTATCAGATAAAGTTGGCTCCAAAAAAACTCGAAAGAAAAAATTTCACATTTTTTTCACAATCAAAAAAAAATTTTATATTAAAAAGTTAAACACGAAGAAATAGTAAACTTAATTATTCATTCTAAAAATCATTAATTATTTTATTGATTACTTTAAAAATTATCAGGTTATAAAATTATTATTTAATGTTTTTATAAACAAATATTTGAATAAAGTATATTTTCAAATGTTTTTAAAAATACCAAATATTAAGCCAATTACAAATGGAGTCAACAATCTAATCATTAATTTTTTTTCTATAGTTAATTTTATTTTAAAATAAAAACAAATATTAAATTAAAAAAAAAAAAACATAAAATAAAAAAAAGTGGCCAGCTAATTAGCAGAACTATGAATAAAGAATAATTTTCGTGAGTACAAGTATTTTTTTAGGATTCTATAATAATATTTACTTAAGTCTCAATAACTAGCATTAAAATAATTTTTCGGGTGTAAAACTGGCTTCTGTAGGCGGTTCTAAAATAGGCGTGAACAATCTTTAACCCACCCCTGCAGTTAACTAGGGCTATGTCTTCCCGAATGTACATCTGAAAAAAACTAACCAATCCGCGAAGCGAGACGGCCACTGTTGAGCGTAAAATACCGCGGGAAAGCAGCGTTCTCTCTTGGTATAACTTGCGTCGTGTTCCCCCCATCGTTTTCATGGGAGGGTAGTTCCAGTAGTTGACGACAGAACTCCAGCCCACCGCCCTTCGTTTCTCTCTTGACGTCTCACCACGCTCCGTTTTGCTGTGTGTTACGATTAAGAAACGTCCTCGCCGGGGATAGAGTCCCTGCTCTCTCTCGTACGTTCCTTCCACGAGTCACCCCCGTCGACGACTCAGTTGCCGATCGCCGCGACAACGAAACAGTACAGAACATACCATCACCCGCTTTCCCCAATTTAAATCTTTGAATTTGTCTAATCTTTTTATTCCTTACTTCATTCTTAAGTAAGTGTCCATCAAACCTTCACTCGAGTTAGTATCTTAATCAGTTGATTCAACCGATCTTACCAACAAAGTGATAAAAAGAATATTCATTCAAACATTGTGACATCATTCGTGAAAATAATGAACCAAATAAATCTTTTTAAAGTGATTATTCTTTGGAAAAACTTGTGAAAATAGTTGTTGTTAAATATAAATAATCATGTTGGTAAACATACTGACTATGAAACAATTATTTACCTATAAACAATTGATTTAATTTAAAAGGAAAACAAAAACATTCAAGTGACTATTGAAATTTTATTTTTTTAATAATCTATTGTATATGAATATACAGTTCTATTATTTATAGAACCACAATTGATGATAAAAAATTTTGGATTAGTGCAGAGAGTGTAGTTTCCCGTGCCGTCGTGTCTGAGGGAAGTTAAAGCATCTCAAGAGTGAGCGAATGGACCAAGACATTGGAGACTCCGTCCCCGAAATTCGATCCGACGATTTTTCAGTGAGTAGATATAATAATAGGCTGAATCCAAGCTTGAATTACACCCACGCTTCACAATATTTTTTATTATTTACTCTACAAAAAATTGAATTAAACTCTAATCATTAATATCCTCTATGGATTGACAAGTTTTCAAAAAAATGACCCTTTTTCTATCAATAAACAATCATTCTTCTCAAATATATCATTTAGTCTATTTATTTACAAATTTATTTTTTCTTTCTAAACAATAGTTTGATTAATATGGAAAACAGTTGAATCATCAGTTTCTTTTAAAAGTGAATAATGAATTGTGCAATTATTTTAGTAAGATACGAATATGATTTAGTTAAATTTAAAAAATAATTAAAATTATTTCCATTTTTCTATAAATAATTATGCAAATGATAAAAGAATTTAGCATAAATTAGATGCATATATGCTATCGTAAGCCGTCGGACACATTGAGTTAGAGCAAAGAATTCCTTACACATGTCCGTCGCTAGCTGCATTTAGAATTCAGCTGCAGTGAGAGAATGCAATGAATTAACTTTCTAAAAACAATTAAATTAAACTCAATTAGAATGATATTATAAATTAAAAGCCAATATCAATATTATTTTTTAAGCCTACATCATCAAGGAAACATCAACGATGAAATAAAGTAAATGAAAACAAGACGACCTTGACGGTGGAAACTAGTGTAATTGATAAGAAGCTATGCAAGATTAAGTAAATAAAAGTTAATCAACGATTACAAAAATGCCGCAGCGATCGCCATTTGCGATCCAAGAGCTGCTGGGTCTCAATGGAACAGGTAATACAAGTGGAACAGATCGTGGATCTCCTCAACAAGGATCACCTCCAGCTGGTGTTTCAGCCGTGTCTTATGCACCGGCCACGGCCCATCATAAAATATGGGACTACATGCCAAGTCTGACAAATCATTTAGGGAACCTTGGAAATTTAGGCAACCTAGGGAACCTCACAGCATCAAGAATGGCCTATTTAAATGCTCAAGCAGCTGTAGCTGCGGCTTTTTTGCCGCCTCCACATCCTCATCCTGCTCATCACGTTACTCATCATCAAGTTCATCAGCCAGGACAGCTACCAGGATCTCCTGGGATTAACGTACATCCTGCTGCTGCGCATGCTCAACATGTACTTCCAGGTACTGCTGTATCTACTAATCATCATCAACACAGTCCCAATCATCAGCACACGCCACCTCATGGTGAGTAATGCCAATAACTTCATTATTTCCGTTCATGATTCGATAACAGCCCAATTTGACGGGAAGAATGGAGGAAAGGGTGTTTTTTATTTTCGATAGAAAGATTTTGGGTCTATTACGACATTGTTAGAAGGCTTAGTAAAATATAAATAAGTATTATTTTTTTTTTAATAATTGTTTAAAAGCATATAGTTAATAAGTGAGAAGTTAAGTTGGATTTTGGAACAGTAATCATTAATCAGTAAAATTTCAATTGTGTTTAGATATCTTTAATACAATTATTATTATAAATAGTACTGAATGGAAAAATTTCTATAATTTTGAATGAAAAATATTCACTAAAAAGAAAGAATTATCAAATCCTAGAAACTTTCAATAGTTTTTTTCATATTTTAATCACTTGGAATAATGAAAAATATAATTCCTTTAATTGAAAAATGTCAATATTATCATTTAAAAATTTTATGAAAAGTTTTATAAAAAAGTATTTTAGTCATTAAAGCTCATAAAAGTGATTTCCTGATGAATTTCAAAGTCTAGAATTTTTGTATAGCAACAATAGCATCTTTGATAGCGTCAAATTATCATGATTGTTAGGAAGAAGGATTAATGAAGCAAGGATGAACCTATACTCCTTTCCCTCGCGCACCCTCTCTCCTGATGTTCAAGTGAATTAATAGCCGTATCGTCTAGTAGGTGTGAAACGAGCACTTAACGCCGTCGCTTCTAACTATTGCCCAACAGAGAGCCACTCAAGATCGTGTTACCGAAAATCGATATGAGTTTCATTGCGTTCCACGAGAACCCATAAGTATGCTCTATTGTTACTAAAAAAAGTACATAGTTAAAAGTCTTATTTTTCTCAAAAATATTCCAGTCTCAATGTAATGCAGAGATAGACTGGATACTTTATCAGAAATAAATTTCGTTATAGACTTATTGAATACCATTTCCGATTCAACTGCGTTCAATTACTCAAACCAATTATAGATACTATTAAATGATACTAAATATCAATGTCTCATCGAAGACCTTTTGTCTTAAAAAGATAATAACGAGTCAAATAAAATAAAAATGCAGAAAATTGAAGAAAAAAATATTAAACGATAAAAAATGTATGAATAAAAAAAAAGCTTCTTAGAATTGTATTAAATGATTTAAAACAATTATCGGGCTTTTCATTGTTAAAATATTATTGCAAATTATTTTAATTGTCACTATCAACTTCAAAACACAAGATAGATTGAATTGAAATAGAAGAAGAAGAAAGTGTAAAGTAGACAAAATAAGTAAGGTTGTCGTTTTATTTATTTTTTTTTTCTTTCTTCAAGCAATGGGAATTGGATATTTTCATTGGAATAATCGACGGCGTTATGAATAATTAGTGGTATAATGAGTTGAGTGTTGGGCAGAAATGCAATGTCTCACCAAAACACAAAGAGAAAGAACAAAAAGTAAAAATGGCTGTGTTGGGGCACACTACTGTTCTCAACCGTTTCCCTCTTCTTCAGACTCAATTCTATTAATCTTAAAGAACGAGTCAATTCTCAGAGTTTACCCATCAAAGATATTTTTCATTAAATTCATTCAATTCTTTCTTTTTATACTCACTTATCTATTTCTTACTTTTGTCGATACTGTTTTCGTCATTTCTTCAAACATTCTCACTAAAAGATTTTTTTCTTCTAAATTACTCATCAATTACAATGAGTCTCTTTTACTAACAATTTCAATCATATTTAGTAGATATTCTACTTGTTAACAAACTCTTTCAAAATATTGATGCTTGTGATTGATTGTTTGCTTTAATTGCAATTTGTTATCGAGTAGAAAATGCTAGTAAATTTTTTTAAAACTAATGGCAAGTTATATATGAAGATGAATAAAAATTTAAACAAATTGAAGCATATACATGATTCAACGCAAATTGCATTTTATTTGAGTGAATTTAGAGAACGATTTTCGGGTGTTGGGTTACAGAGTAAGCGAGTACAAAGCTTTTTGCTCTTCCATTCAAATGTCACTCTGGCACCTCGCCTTACAGTTCACTCATTTACCTTACGCCTCATACCTTCATCGTATTGTCTTTAAACTGTTGGCCACAGAGCTGAAGACGAGGGCATGCCTACAGAGCTAGACGTTGCTAAGCATGCACGCAATAACTAGAATGCAGGATTATTTTTTGTTTTGTATTTTTGTTTCTACTAATCGTTTTTTATTTATTCGTCATTTTTTTTAATCGACCTTGGCACCTAATATTAATTAGAAGCAAAATGTCGTATAGTATTTTCAAAGCTTCAAGTATATAATTCTATATAGGTGTTGAGAACTTTTATCATCACCATTATCGTCATCATGCATCAACATTCTTTAGGCCAAAAATTTTTTTTCTTTTTTATTAGCAGTGTGTTCTAGATCGCTGCATGTTTCGGTCTGTTTGAAGTTGGCAATCAACCAGATTGCCTATCAACGCCTTGTATAAGTCTCTTTCCTCCTCTACCCTCTCAACATCCCTTGCACTTACATCCCCGTCTCGTTCATCATCACGACGCCTCGACACCCTTTTCGATGCTTCCCAAGTTTTCATTTTCGTGTCGACAGTCTTCTAGATTTTTTTCCTCTGTTTTTTTCTCGACGTGACTCGTTCTTCCATGAATTCGCGTTGTTATAAAAAAAGTTGAAGAAAAAAAAATATATATATCTATCCATCGGGACAGATGTACAGGAATGAGTATTCTTATTCACAATGCTGCAGATTAATAGTTCAAAGCAATTTTCATCAACTGAAAGTTATTAAATTCCAACATATTTATCGCTTCTCAAATGAAGTAAAGGAATACAAAAAAAATTAGCAGATCACAGATCCACTCTACTTTGTTTCTATACGATGAAAGAAGTATGTGAAGAGACATGAGCAAAAGAGGATAAAGCCAGCAGAGGTTTCGATCGCGTCTCTTTATTTTTTCTCCTCTTTAACGTGTTGTAGGCTTCTCATGTTTTGCCTGGGTAAAAAGTACCATACAATTCAAATTGGCATCCTATCATTAATTCGACGAGAGGCAACACTTTTACTAAAGAGTTTTTCAATAATTTTTTTTCATACTTTATTATCAACATCATTAATATTAATATTAATATCATAACATGGAACAAAAAAAAAAAAAAAAATAACAGGTGAAATTTTATTTATTTTTTAATGAATTATTTAAACAAACAGCCAAGTTATACTTGCATTGAAAAATTGAATGAAATTAAACAGTTAATTAAAACGGCACAGAAACTAGTGGAAGTTAATTGAGATTCTTGGGAGATTTGTTGTGTGGAATGTCTTAATTTAATCCCTTAAACATCCTGACGTGCCTTAACAACTTGGAATAATTGGATAACACCTCTTTTCACGATTTTACTCATTCCTTCATGCTATAATCATTATTTTGGTCTATTACTGAATATAGATTACAAGAATTTTATTATAATGTTAATTATCAATTATGAAAATATCATTTTTTATCAAAATTACAATTTATATTCAACATCAAAATTTCAACTATTTATTTAAAATATGAAATATAAATCTTTCATTTAACAATAATGTAGAAACGTTAATTTTTTTTTGCTTTTAAAAAATCGTTTCGCAAAAAAAGTAAATTTAAATACGGATATAATACTGACGTATTTGTGGCCAAATATTAAGTTGTTCATGAGCCATCGGAGGGAGTATTTTTCCCATCATTTGAGCATCAACTCAATTCGATCAGAAATGATTTTTCCTTATTTCACACTAGTCATAATGTCAATCATGACCCTCATATTTATCCCCTCGTCTCCTTTTCCTTCTCGTCTTTCTTATAAGAGTGGTTGTAATTATCTAATCTATCACCCTGAATCAATTCTTCATTTAATTCTTTACTTATTTTCCCAAAAAATAAAAATATTAACAAATTAGATCAAATTATCCAACGATTTAAATAATTTTTAAAAATAAAATTGTGTTATAAATTCAATCTTGAGTTTATCAAAGAAAAATATGATTCAACAATCAAGTAATAAATTATTCTCAAGTAGTGTCGTATTATCAATAGAATAAAAAATAAAATGAACACTTGGACGATTGAAAACAACTCAACACGATGAGATTAGTTAGAGATGGACATATACAAAACTATCAATCGACCTTTGGGTGAAAATCTTCACCTCGTAAATTTTGCAACCCCTTTGACACGCGCCTAATGCAAGTCCAAAGGGACGAGTGAGTTGGGGGGTGAGTATCTGTCTGATGTGCAACTAGCAAAGTAGGTACCTAACCCTCTGGGACTTGTGGGACGTTAATGAAATAACACGGGAATTAGTCTCGGGCATTACCAGCGAACTATGTCCATTATCACATGCTGTGGGAGTATGGTAACCTTCAAAACTTCAATACATAACATGACGTACGTGTGGATAATAAAATGTTTTAATTAAAACTTTGATGTTAATTTTGCAAGCTATCTTAATTACTCATAATTATATTACTATTCTCGAAAATAATTACTATAATGACATATTTATTGTTATCGAAAATTAATTAATTATTGAAAATAATATAACAAACGGTACGTCGTTTTATTTTTTACTCTGTAGTATTCCAACATCATTTCACAAGTAAGTTACTTAAATTGGTATGAACTTCCAGTCCAACACCTTGATTGTTCGTGTTGAAGAGTACTTTGTGAGCATACATGAATTTACGCCTCCACCACAACGCCCTAGCATTAGAGTTATATGCTGCGAATTCGTGCGCATGCGTCATTCATCTACCCTCTTGAATGTATTTTTTATCTTTTTCTCATTTGTATGTTCATCTCAGTCAGGACTATGCACGGACTATGCTACTACTGCTAATCTCGATTGCGTACCGTTGAATGCATTTTTTACTCTTCCCTAAGTAGCAGTTCATTTTATATTTTTGTCTACAGTTGTATTTTCTGTTGTCAAAAAAACAAAAAACGATGAACGTGTAGTGTATATCAAAGGAAAAAAAAATCAACAAAAGAGTGATTGTAAAACATTTTCTGTTTTAACCGTCAATTTTCTAAATACTGAATTAAATCAACTGAAATGTTTCTGATATTTTGTGAATTATTATTTTTATTGTCATATATTTTATTAAAATAAAAAAAATTATACAAACAGCCGATATTAACGAGAATTCGTAATATTTGGTAAATAAAAATAACTGATGGATATCATTTTTAAAAATAATTTTTTGACATGGTAAATTGATAGGTATGAACATAATGTAGGAGTAAAATATGCATGAATTCGTTTCAAAATAATAAAATATTGATGTACTCTTTATTCAAATACTAGCTCGAACCCATGATTTTTTTCGTGTTAGTATGAATCAGAATTTTTACATAGTTCATTTCCAACAATATAATAATAATTGGTTGTATGTGTAGAAAAAGTTTGTGTATATGTGTGACAAAAAATTTCCTATCGTATAGAACAAAATACATATTACACAATAACAATCATACCTACTATCTCTTGCTATCTTTTGTCATCAAAAATAGAGCACAAATGAGTTTGTTCAAACTCCCTTTCAGGAATTTTGTATTTTCTTTCTAATTGTATCTAAACAAAGTCCAAATTTCTGTTGATCTTGGAAAATTATAAGACAAGCAAACCTGACATACACACACGTGTATTCATTTTTTCAAAATTCATTTATCATGCTCTCATATACTTTGAAACGTAAAGGCGTTACAAAATTTGGAATTTCGTAATTTTCTGCTGTGTAATAATTAATACATGGAAATTTTTTATTTGACTGAAATACATGAGCATAATTCTGTTAAAAAATATTTTCAGAAAAGCCGTAACTTTAACAAGTAAAATATTTCATTACTATAACTTTGTTCTCATGGAATTCGAAATAAGAATATTTAGAAATGAAAACTCTTCAGAAATGTAACTATCTAACATCAGAATTTCTCCTAACTGACATTTAACAAACATAAGACACATATGCAAAATAAAATAAAAGGATGAACAACTATGTAACAGTGAAGATATATCAAACAGAAACAGACACACACGGATATATCTTTTTAAACACAACTTGAAAACATTCATTTAGTCTAATTTCTCTTATTGCAGGCGTTGAGAATTTTATCAAAAATTATTATTCAATACGAAAAATTTTCTAATACATGTACAAAAACTAGATGATTTTAAAACATTTACTGATTTTTCCGTCAATTCAGTTTATACTTGTATAAGAACATTTATCATAAATTAACAAAAAATTCATTATTTCGATGATTAATATTAATGAAGAACAAAGTGAATTTAGTTGATAAATTATGATAAATTAATTGAATTGACACAATAATATAACGTGTAATTTTTATTATAGAGTAACAGAGAAATTTCAGAGTCAACGTTATTTTTAATTTCTTTCAGACAAATTTGTTATTCAGATAATAAGTGACGCTTTTATTATAGGGTAGGAAGAATAACTTGAATAAAATAGTAATTAAAATGAATATTAAGAAAGCTTTTTGACTTTAAAAAAATCGATACGAAAGATGAAAGAAATAAAAGAACAAATTATCTGCAATTATCTATAAGGGAGGGGATAATTTTAATCCTATTATTGATGTAAAAAGCTGTAGCCTAGACGTTTTAAACGGTTTAGTTGTGATTTCTACGGAAATGGGTAGTCATGGTGTAGAAGTAATGAAAAAAGGCGGAAGAAGAGATGGAAAAAATGAAGCCAGGCTCCGAAATAACCGCAAATCCTAGTATAATACTAATAGAAGGATAATAGGGTCAATAGAGCTCGGTGATTGTGCGACAATAAGATCTTGTCAAAATACTCATGGGTAACACGAGACTTGAGAAGTGGATTTTCTCAATGGGCCTTGTCGTTCTCCGTCATTTCTCAGTTTGATCCAGTGTAAGTCGTTTTTCTTTCCTTCTCGAATACATCCCAAAGCCTTCAGATTGATCTCTATGTGGTTTTCGAAAAATGTGAAACCACTTTAGGTAGAAACGATGATTGAGGTTTAAATTTCAGACGTCTCGTGTGTGCTCCAGCAGGAGGCAGTTGTTGAAGGGGAAAATTATCAAAGGAAATCAATGACACACGTATTGTGTGATGGAATCTTATATTAGGAAAATGAAAAAATAACCAGGTGTTTGTACAGTCAGAATTTTCTCACTGTTTAGAATATTTTCGTACATCTCACTTTAAAGCAGCTAAGCTTGACTGAACTTTTGTATGCACTAGACAAAAAGTACTTGACAAGAATAGAAGCTGTTAAGCTATTTTTTTCTATCAAAAAATTCTGAATAAAGATAGTTAATAATTTTCTTCTAAATTTCAGGCAATAAGAAGGTCCTTTCATACTATTTTGAATTCTCTGAAAAGCCAAATTGAGTACTTTTATTACTAACAAATCATTTCAATACGTTTTCACTACAAACAATCATTTTCATTTGCAAAAGTATTCTTATTAATTATTTCTTCAACTAAATTTGTAACATTATCCCAAGAATTCTTTTGTATTTAACTTTTAACTGTTTTGAATGTAGTTTTATTCTTTTGTTAATTTTATTTCTGGTTTCAAGATTTTTATCTAAAAATTTAAACTTTATTAAAAATGAAAAAGTCTTAAGTATGCTTAAAAATAATTAACAATATTTCTCTTGTAAAATTGTTTAACAAAAGATAAATGATATGTCTGTTTTACATAAAGTGGAAAAATTGGCATATTTTAAAAATTTTTAATAGATAAAATGAAAATTGCCATCTATTGTGAATGATAAAGAATAAAAATTGCATTTTAAGAAGCTTCTTCTTGAGTTTTTTAGAACAATAATACCAGCCAGGCGCGCTACTAATCCACAACTCTACCCCAAAATGACTATCGCAGCCCTTTCCTTACTTCACACCCTCACGTGTGTTTCGTTTCGACATTTGTTAGGACTTGACGTAGGATGAGAAAACGAAGAAAGACGTGGCAACGGTGGTAAGCTTTCACAGGGGAGAAAGGTTTATTATTATTTTTTTTTATAGCAACAGTATTTGATATTTTTTTTTCTTTCATTTATTCTTTCTATTTTATAATCAGACTCATCAATGCATTATTTATCATTTTTTTACTTCGTTTACTTTTCAATAAGACTATTCGTCTATTTTGGAATTAATTTAACTCACAAAAAGTTTATAAACTTTAGTCATGAGTACATAGTACTCTGATAAGTTGACTCATTAGAGAAATTTAAGGAGTAACGGGAGGAAAAACAAGTTAGAGAGAGAAATATTGAACAAAGATATCGTTGAGGAAAACGTTCCCTTCTTTTTGCGAACCCCATCAGAGCAGTATCTTCACCAAACTTTCTTAGAAGTCGAAGGAATCTTTTTCAACCCCTACCTCTATTCTCGTTTTTCCGCCCTTGCTGCTTGAGAACGTCGACGGCTTTATTAGAAAATGGCCGTACCGAAACGTCTTAATATAACCGCGTCCGTTGCACTGCTTTAGCTTTACTCAATCTTAGCCTTAACCTTACCCTCTTTTGTCCCTTCTATCATCAAATATCTACTCGTGTACCTCAAAAATTATTGTATTCCTTAAAAAATTACCAACTTGAACTATGTTTATTTTATATCCCATTCAGTGATTTTAAGTCATTATTGTTATTTCAATTATGAGATTTAAAAAAATAATATATAAAGATAATATGACTGTTATCTCTTGAATATTAACACTTTCATAATTAATTAGTATTATAAATAACGGTTGTCAATTAGCTATTGATGAGAGAAATTCTTAGTAATTCATTGATCTTTACATATACGGAGATGACTATTAGTTTAGATAGTTTCAGGATATTGATGGATAAAATTAATCATTTAAATAATAGTATAATAGATGACATGTTGAAGTATTCTAAATATGGAAGAATAGAACAAGTTATAATGAATTTAAATACGACACAAAAAGAATATAAGAATGAAAAAAATATATTAGGTTAAATTTACTTCAAAAAGGGCTATTTTTGTGTTGAACGAAGTAAAAATTTGTTCTTTGAAAAAAAAATTTAACCCTAGTGCTAGAAATTTTTTGTTACTTTTTAAAATACGTCCTACACTTACTTCAAAGCAAAAGGTAATTTTTATACTTGAACTTACTTCGTGCAGTAAAATTGAATCTTAATGTCAGTTCTAGAAAAACTTGAAAAAATTTTGAAAACGAAAAACTTGATGTTGTAAAATTATTATTTCTGTAAGTATAGTAAAATATTATCGACCAACTCATCAATGGTACATTGACTTTACTTTCAAATTAATTGACCGTCCGAATGATCTATAAAAAGCACAAAAAGCTCTGTCGAAGAAAATTACCATGAGATACGAAAACAAGAGATCAAAATTGTAAAATAAATTTTTTACTAGTATTTTTCGTAATTCACCAAAATATTCCACATTGATTTTTATAGTGTCATTTCATTCTCTCGTTGCCATGCCCAAAAAACAACTCTCAAACAATCATACTTTTATGACTGCAAATCATTGAATACCCACTATTTTACAGTGATTTTTTTGAGAAAATTATAAAGCTCTAGTTTTGATTCCTCATCAGATTGTTTATTCAAACAAATAACATTTGAATTTCCGAAATCTGCCAATGATATATCCAATTTTCAAGAAAATTAGTATGCACATAAACTAGATCAATCTTTGTCGAAATAAGGTAGAGAGCGAAGTTTCTTCCTTCAATATCTCATCAGAGAGTGCTTTTAACTCACTTTGCATGGCGGTCGAGAGAAAAATTAGTGTCGCTTACTTGCGATGATGTCATAGATGGAGGGAAAGCTCATTTTGTATTCATGTACACACGTTGTTAGGGATGATTCCGATTTTTCCACACCATTAAACGATATACTGCTGTCATGCACTCATAGTCAAGACGGATGTCGTTTGAAACATGTCAAGACAGGTTGAATGTATAAATTTATAATCATATTATTCTTGTAAATCAAATAATGACCGAATTTATCCTTCATAAATATTATCTCGAGATTTAATCACTGATCTTTTCAATCACATTTGTCCCATTTATTCATTACTCTCGTTTAAATATTTATTTTTATCTCTAGATAATTAATCATTTCAATTGCTTTATTAATTAAACATACAATAATATAATAGTGAAATTAGTTATAAAACATTTTTATTCAATCTTTGAAATACAATTTAGATCATTCTTACTCAATTTCTCAATAAGTTTGAAATTTACTGACCAATCAAAAGTTTTGTATTAATTCTAATGAAAATAATTAATCCATAAATACATAAAGTTGACAAATAGTTATAGAAGATAATTTCGAATAATTATTTCACGTGATTTTATATTATATTATTTTTATTATAGTTTCATGATTGCTACTGATGGACTACACGTCTCAATAATCATTTGATTAAAAATTATTTATTGCTATTTAAATTGGAAACCTACAGATATGCATGACGACCTCTTCAGTACCAACCAATTCAACTAGTCAATTCCAACGGATACAAATTAACAAGATATAATAAATTAGAATCATTCGATTTGTACAAAGAAACTAAATAATTTTTCAGTGATTATCAATTCAGTTCTAAATAATAAAATAACTAAAATATTTAAAAAGAAAACTAATTAAACATAGTAAAATATTTTTTCTATAAAAAATAATGATGAAAATTGTAATATTTCGATCAACATTGAGAGATTTGAATGGTTAATACATGCGTATCATTTATTGGGAAGTTATTTAATGAATGTAAAGAAACCTGAACGTTACCTCGAGTAGAAGCTCATTATTATTAGAATAAAAATAATTGGTATTTTAAGTGAATGTTGGTTGAGCTAATCTCAAAGTATATTGAATGATGCAATTATACGAAAATCCACAGTACATCTCTCCAATTTCCTGTCAAAACATTTCAAGAAAAGCCGTCTCTCGCGAGACACGCGAAAAGAGAGGAGAAAAAGAAAATATACGCCCAAGAGTATTCAGCCGCTAATCGAGTAACCCGAGACTTTCTTTTCGTAATTTGAGGCCACTTCCCTTTATTAAGAGTCCAATTCATCTGCCTTCCTCAATGGAAATCATTTTTGAAAATTACTAAACTAGTTCTCACTGCAGGTGTTTTATTTTTTTGGCTTGACTTAAATTATGTTGAATCTCACATTTTAATCGTAATTAAAAAAATGATTGATAAATTTACCTGAATAGGATGTATTTAAAAAAAAATATATAATACTAAGTAATTTGTTAAGATTAATCTGTGAGTTTTTGAAAACTCTTGAGGCTATTTTCTTAACAAACTGGCAGTTCTTATTGCTGTGAAAACTGCCAACTTATCTCAACACTACACACGCTTACATCTCATAGCAAGTTCTCTCGTCGCTTATATAATCCTAAAGAGAAGTTATTATTCCGACAAGCGAACTTTGAAATGATGGTATAAAAAATTACGAAAAGGAAACATGCTTGCGCAGACGCAAGCACACCAGCAGCTTTCTTGCTTCTGTTACCTTTTTTTATCATGTATGACTTTACAAAACTTAAGTACTATATTCATAAGAGGTACAGATATTAATTAAAAATTAACAGTCGTGTACTATTAACTTCCCTCATTTAAAATTTAATAACTAGAGTAATTAACACCCTTTTTTTTATTATTTTATTTATGCAATTTAAATACTTTATTCTTCTACATTTACCCTATATAAAACAATAACACTGGAATTAACTAAAATTTAATTGACTAGAGTAAACAAATTTTTTGTCAATTACATTTTTCTTTTCTTTTTTTTTTTTGTTCAATGAAAAAAATATTGAAATAAAATGACTTTTTCTAATAAATATTTTTTTTTTTAATTTATTTAAAATAAAACATTTTTGAAAAGTTCATGCAAAGATGTTTTTTTTATCTAAAAAGAACATAATGTTGACTAAAATAGTGAATTAAAAAAATAAAAACAGGATAAAATTTAGCACAATTTTGAAATATAAAAAATTTTATAAAATGTTTTAAAAACGCTGAAATTATACTCGTAAATTTAATTAATTGCATAATAGAGTAAATAGGAAAAGCATATAAATGAAGCTTCTACTCATTAATTTAATAACCAAAGTAATTAAGGCTACTTTTCTTCTTTACATAATTATATATTACAAAAATACGGATATATATAACTGGCAGTAGAGTTTTGGAGTCAAAATTGAGCTCAGCACTTTTATCGAACGACTTCCACCTCCCTCTTTCTTTTTATATGTGTATTTGTGACCGACTAATCGAAGTACATATATACAAGTTTTTTGTGTATACGCAAATTCATGACGTCATACCAGTGGCCATTTTGACTCAGCTGGTCTGCAACAAAAGACTCCGACTGCGTCTCGACGCCATATCACCGCTACCACGGTTATAAGCTTCAGTGTATGAATAGAGAAATGCACTTATATTAATGTACAATGTATGAGTTGGTTATATGAGATCACGTATGTAGAAATTTTAAACCCTTTCCTATTTTAAGGGTGAGACTTAGGTACCACCCCTTTGAAGAAATATTTTGACATCGATGGGCGTGACAATCTCAGAATAAAAATGCGCCAAGGTTTTATATTTCATCAGTTTACAGTTACTTGTGCCAGAGTATTATCAATACCACGGAATAAGTGTCTTTAGGCAGTAGATAATTATCACCAACGTTTCAATACATCCCTCAGAAAACGAGTTATCCACAACTCCACTATTTTTCTCCGGAATAATTGTTTTACTCTGCAATCACTTTTTGTAAGCATTTATCTTTATTTATCTAATTTTTTCTTTTTCTCTTTCATTCAATAACATAAATTGAACTTTCTAATTATTTAAATTAAATGCATTGCACATATTTAAAAATAAAATTTTAAAAATAATCTTAGCTTTGTTTAACATTGATCAATAAAAATAAAAAAATGATTAATAAAAATCAATGGATCATTCAAATGAATTTTTATTTCAATTTTATAAGTCACAAAATGTTTTGGAAATAAATGAGAATTATTTTCGATTTCGTTAAGTTGTTTAAAGTACAATTCTAGTATCAATGCAATGGTAGTCAAAGACATTAATTAACGGTGAAATAATATTATTGATTATTTAAATAGTTTCTTTGAAATAAAGACAATAACAACAAAACAAGCAAAATAGAAACAGTTTTACCATCAAAGCGGCCTTGAGTAGTTTGCATAAGCATTCATTTCATCAATTACCTTTATCCATTTTTCACAATAATTTTGATTATTTCACTACTTTATCGTGGCTTATAATCTTTTACAATAATTAATGAATTCAATAAGTCTCATGGAATATTTTTTATTTAATCGATCTTGCTTTTTATTATGGAAAACAAATAAATGAATAATCAAAAGATGTAAAATAAATAAATAAGGGTAATTTTTGGATAACATACGAGAAGATATTGATAAGTAGATTAAAATATCATATAATATATTCTCTCATTATCTTACATCTTGTGAAAAAAACCTCTTCGTATTCACTTTCTTGAATTGATTCTCC
This sequence comes from Chelonus insularis, assembly GCF_013357705.1. NCBI lineage: Eukaryota > Metazoa > Arthropoda > Insecta > Hymenoptera > Braconidae > Chelonus > Chelonus insularis. Next base: position 162,210 of record NW_023276562.1, on the reverse strand, counting down.
TTTTTTCAAATAATATGTATCTTATTTACACTTTTGATGTGTATACGAGCACTTCAAACATGTAAATCTGATCATCTCAGCCTATCGACGAGCTCTAAAGTTACATATAAAAGATAAATTCAAAAGTAAATACAATATTTGAGTACCTGAGAACAGAAATTTAGCGACTTTTCTTCCTTTCAATATGTTTTCAATCACACGTACTTTAGATTTTCAAGTTTACTTTACACTCTGTAATATAGGATATGCTATAAATGCATAATTACCTTTTCTATTGCATGAATTCATTTTTTTTTTCCTTTTTTACTTCATAGATTTTCGATACGACTCGAGTTATTGAAAGTAGAATAGCTAAAGGAGAAAAAAAGTATCATAATACTTTATAAAAGCGATCAGAAAAAAAAATTTAAGACTTTTTTCAAGTTGAAAAGAAATTTTGCGACTTTTAAGGACTTATTGATACTCCAAAAACAAGATGAAAAGAAAATTTTTCTATTTCGTAAACTTTAAGACATTTTTTTTTGTGCCGGAAACACATACGACTGCTTGGACATGTGAGAGCAGCTACATTTGGTCGATGCAGCATCCAACTTTGTGGAGAGTTGGCGCCAGTAGACTTGTGACTTTGTTTCACTCAAATGCTATTAGGTTACTCTACAAACATAGCTAACAGTCAACACCTTCCTGAAACACTGCACGTGTTATTGTTGCTTGGCTCCCCATTAGAGTCTATTGGCCTTACAAGAGCATTTGGGAAATTTTGAAGAGCACATTGTTGAGATATACTTTGAAGTTAAATTAAATTATTATCATTTACTGGATAAACTGTTTTAAAAACTATCGCATTACTGATTTTATAATTTATTACAACATACACTTTTTCATTAAAAAAAATTATTCTCTGTTCTCAATGATTGACTTTCATTTTAATGATGGTAATAAGAGATAAGAAATATTATTCTATTTTGTATCTAAAACAAAATAAACACAAATAAAAAAAGGGTTTTTTTTAATTTCAAAAATCCAATAATATTTTCGATTTATGTTTTCAATTAGTTACTTAACACAATTTATTCAATACTAGTTTACCGATGACATGAAGTTTTTCATTTTCGCTTTAAGATGTTGAAAATAAATAGTAGGCATAAATTAGAGTGATTATATTTTTAATCAATTTATTATTTTGCAATTTAAAAGTCATTTTGTGACGCGAAAATTCAGTACAATAAAATAATATTATTTACTTTTAATGCAGTTTTAGAGCATTTAATGGCTGAATGAAGAGCTCTAAAACGTAGTGAGATAATCTTGAACTAAAAGTTAATTTCATATGTAACATAATTTTTGACTGAACATTAAAAGGAGTAATATCAGCATACAATTACGTAGGATTTCGCGTGGTCATCGTCATAAAGTCGATACTCATTGTGTCGTGAAGACACAAAAGGGGATAGTAGCAAAGATAGGTGGTGGTCCGTCGAGATCGGGAGTTAATGGGGAAAGGACCGTAGAAGTGGTTGTAGACCTAGAAGTCACGTTAAAGCTAGGGCCATTAAGCTTAATGACATAATGAAGTAAATGGCTGTGCATACCGGTACCCTAGCAATAGCTTATAACCGCTGCCACCTCCTTTCACCCTTTATCCCCATGCAATATAACGCGCGTCCGGAATTCCTGACTTATGCGTCCGGGGGCAGCCGAGCACAGAAAACGCCTGAGTAAAATCAGACACGACTTTGGATATTCACAGCCAAAGCCTTCATTTTCTACTTCATGGACATCTTCCTACTACTCCGTTTTTCATTCATCTTTCTAACCAACCATTCATCACATTAAGTTCATCACTTAAATACTTTTCAAATTATTTTGTTTTCTTTATTATTTATTTACTTTACAAATAAATACAATAAAAATAACGTCAAAATTTTACTTAAAAATAAACTATTTTTTAAATTTATTTAATATTTATTTTTCAAAATTTTCTATATTTCAAAAAATTAATAAAACTTTAATATATTCATCATATAAATAAACAACTAATTTTTATAAATAATGTTAGTTGTTTAAAAATGATGATAATTTTGAGGATGTAATGATGTTAAACTTGTGAACTATTAAATACAGGTGTGAGCAATAAAAAGGTCAATTATACGAATTATCATGTCTTTAGAAAGTTTGAAATTTAAAAGTATTAACATAAAAGAGTGGTTGAAAGAGGATTCCAGGGTTCAGTAGCGAAAATTCAGAACAAAGTCCCCAGCGAGGTCTCAACTATAAGACGCATGGAAGAGCAAATAAAAGCTTGTTTTTAGGCAATCAACACTTTGGTCATTGTTCAACGGTGACACTTGAATACGTGGCCATCATAATATTCACACCGTTCGTGGTGTTTCAGGTTTCACTATGGCCACGATGCAGCTATTTTGCTTAGTGTGACGCAAATAAAACGGAATTTTCGAAAAATTCAATAAAAAAATTTATATTTTTATTTACTAAATCACTTCCAAGAATATACTGATTACAGAACATTCATTCCCTTAAAATTATTCATAATGTGATAGCTTAAATCTACTGTGAAAAAATAGACAAACTCTCTTGAGAAATGAAAGATTGAATTGACCAAATAGATTCGACCCTAAAAACATTGACAAGGCGTCAGTGGATTCCCTGAACGGCTGTCGGTTTTTGCTACAAGTGTTTTACATGGTGTTGAATGATGTTGCAAGTAGATTTGGGGCCCCTAATCTAGCGAAACATCCCTCGAGATGTATCCTAAGAGCCCCAACTATTCCCTATATACACACACTCGATATGCTCCATTCGTCCCGTGAACGTAAATTCTCATTGCCATTTGTATTTCAATTTGTATTAAAGCATATAATTACATCAATAAATTTTTAAATTAGTCATTATTAATCGAGAAATAAATATTTCTAAAAATTTAATCATATAAATATGTTAATTCCAAGCTGGATCGTCATTACATTGTTGGAATATTTTAAGTTAAAATTGTTTGTATAAATTGATTAATAATACTTTTTCTATTAATTTATAATTACTTCATAAAAAATAGCTGTATGTTACACATTTACTACTATTGATGCAAATTAATTTTTAAATCAAATAGGTGGTATTTTTATGTTGATAATGTATCAAAGGGAATTAAATTATTATTGATCATTTTTAAAGTAATGAATAATTAGTTTTTTTTTAAAAACCTTTTTATTGAAATTACTAGAAATCCCTTTGAGTATTTTCATGATTTACTGAATCGTTAAAAATAATCAAACAATTTTTTTTTTTCATCAATTTCATTAAAAATAAAAATGAATACAATTTAAGTTTATAAATTTGAGATTAAAAATAATAAAATGATAGTTTTATAAAAAATTTGCAACTTTCTCCTTTTTTCATGAATTATTTTCAAGAAAGCTTAAGTAGTTAATCGCTTTTACATTACTTTATATTTATAAAAGCTTCAGATTACATAATATCGAAGGAAAAAATATCGTCAATAGTTAGTGTATGAGTCAAAACAAATTTTCAATTACCCGATACAAAGCTGTAATTCCCTGTACGAGAGATCCTCTCACGCGCGGGCGTGGTTACATCGAATTCGCGGCTGAAAAGATTTTCAAATTAAATTTTGAGATTAGTACCCGAGGCTTAATACGTACAAGTGGCGTCGCAAGACGTCCCAAGAGGGTGCTACGTTTTCTTTCTTCCTCATCTCATCCCTTGAGACCGGAGATACGTTCCAAATCACTATACTTAACCATATAATATCCATGATACTCTAAATATGTTTCATCGCAAAATACTTTAAATTTACATTCATTCAATTTCTAACAATTATTAATGACAAAAAACTCTTTTCAATACTTCTAATAAAAGTAAAAATAAATCAAATCAATTTGGTATTGAAAGATACACTGATGATGTATTAGTTATTTAATTGATACAGAGTAATCACAGAACAATCGATTAAATTAGTGAGGTATAGGAATATGTTGATTGTTGTCGTAATAAAAAGTATTGAAAGCAATGAAATCATTGATAAGTATTATCTAGAGAACTGATTAGAATATCAATTATCCAAGCAGTCAAGACTTGTGCCTCAGTATCTCAAACCAAGAACTTAAACCCTTAACAGCTACTAGAGCAAAGCTTGTTTTTCATCTCTCTTTTAAACATGGAAAACAAGCCAGGTTAGGCGAAGGAGTATTTCGAGAGCCACCATTGGCTATCCACGTTCCTTTATCGCTCGTTGCTTGGTAACCAACCTACTATTGCTAACACAAGCAAACCATCGCCGGGTGAACTGAAGCACAACCACCCCCTATTTCAATACTGACTTGCACAAGCATCCTCTCCCTTTGCACGTTTTGTCTTCGTCTATCTCGCCCTTTTATTCACTCACTAAATCACAAATCTTTTTTTCACATATTCGATTTAATGTTTATATCTTTTTTGTTACATTTACGCTTCACACTAGTCATCATTTATTTTATTTCAACTCCATAATTAGAACTTGATAACAGTTGTAATAAATTCACGATATTTTATTGATTTTTTTGTGATTTTATTACATGTTTGAAATAAAAGTGAATTCATTTTATTTCTCTATTTATATCTATATCAATAATTGATGTAAATCAAACCAATATTCTTTTTACTAGACAAAATTTTATTATTTTATATAGTACTACGGTTGGGTTGAATCGATTAATTTTTTGCGTCATAGACATATTTTGATTATGGGGAATAAATGCATTTATTCAAATGAGGGAAGTGGCTTATTAATATTAAAATTTTTACAGAACAATCCAGTGATAACTCAATTAAAATATGGAGTATTTCAATCGAATAAATTAATTTGCAAGTTTTATTTACAATTTGAAAAAACACTTCTGGTCTGTTAGTGATTATTATTGATTGATTGATATCTAATTCATTGTACTGTTCATCTATTAAATTAATCTACCTTTTTAATAATTTTTTACAACTAATTAAAATAAAATATTCGTTCATCTATTGGCTCCAAAAAACAATTAATTATGAAAAAAAGTTTTGGTCAAATAAAAAATCAAAGAATATAGATAAAATCATTCAAATGTCTACTATTTAATTAAAAATATTAATAAAAAAATTTGGTCTCAAGATAATGAATGAAATTTTTTTTTGTAATATTTGTTTGTTATTTTTATGGTTTATAAAAAATGGCTTGAAATATTTAATCAATATTTTACATTCACGTTATTCTAAAACAACATCTAATGATAGAAAGGCAAACTTCATGACAGGAAATTCGACAAAAAAACATTAGAATTAAATACACAGCAGTTTTAAAAACAATATTCATATCCTGAGTTGTGTCTATAGGTTCACCAGATGCTTCACGTCTGAGCAGAAACAGTCAAGAGACGACTTGTTCTTTTCTTCACTCTCTCAAACGGAAAATTATCTTTTCAAAAAGTTAACTTGTGTTTTTTTAACCCAAAAAAAAATTTAGGAAGGCAAATTATATCATCACTTAACAGTTACTTAAAATTTATCTCTGAGTCTAAATTAAATCTCGAAGAAAAATATTCTTAATGAACTGAAGTTGGAATATGATGCTACATTATTAAAAAGAAAAAGTATACATTCCAATAGTAATAAATTAACAAACAGAAATAATTGAATAATATTTGAAATTTTATTAACGATAATATTACCACATAATGATCTGAATGAAGCTTATCGTTTATTTCGGAGCTACCATAGAGGGTAATTTGATACTAAAATGCACATGGATTAGTACGCCCTAGCGTATAATTATCAATTATACTTGCTAACCTGGGAAATAATGAGCCTCTGCATAACGGCGAGATAGAGATTACAGTTTGTTTTCTCATTTACTAATTACTTATCACTTTGATAATCTAATTCTATGCATTAATATAATATGACCAAAAAATTAATTATCCTTAATTTATTATCTTTTCATTAAAGCTCAAATCATTTACATAATTGTTATTTGTATAATAATAATATATTGTAAAACATTTGAATTTATTCATATGAAAGTTTATTAATTAAACATCAATGAATAAAATAAACAAAATCTTCTAAATGGTAATTTTTATTTATAAACATTGATGATTCATTGAAATTGAATTTTAATTAACACTATTTTTTTAATTGATTGATAATCTAATTTAAGGTATAATGATATCAAATAAAAACTGAGTATAGTTGCTATTGATAATTTAAATTAAAATTAATCTTTATAAAAGCTTTGTTAATCAAGTTGCTGTCTAGACTACTTATTTAAAAAAAAAACATCTATCTTTTATCATGAAACGCATGCAGTTAGCTGATGAGGATTTTTTATTCATAATGTAATTAGTTGAACAAACAATCCATTTTTTCATATGATTGGTACAAGATTAGAGGAAGATTTTTGATGTAATAATTAAAAAACAATTAACATTTGAACTACTGCGTAGACTTGATTCCTTCATGTATTTGAACTGTAACAACTATGTGTAGAGACATTAGATATTAAACAAGTGATTATCACGATAATTTATTTGATTTGAAGAAATGTTCAGAGTTAGGAGAATGATATATTTAAACATTCAAATAACAAATAGAAATGTTTAAATAAGCTGTAGAATGAATAACAAATTTAACATAAAAAGAATGTTAAAATATATTTTATTTTTTGGAGTTTATATAAAAATTCGTGTCAATCAAAAGCATATAATTAATCAATATTTTAAAAAACAAAATATGTATGAAAAATTTTCTTCGTTGCACATAGTCTTTCATTTAAAATTTTTTTTCGCTCATAACGCGACAAATAAGGTCAGTACATAAAAATATGTTAGGTATGAAGTAAAAAATTTTAAGAAAAAAATAGACCTACTATATTTCATTGTTTTATTTGAATATAAAAGTTGCATTTGTTTCAATAAAGCTGCAAAATGTACTTTTAAATTAGATTACTGTTTAAACTGTCTCATTTAGATGAACAATTATTTCCATTATTGATAGCAAGTATCCTCTATTATTTATATTGTAGTTTTTTCGATGTATATTATAAAAATAACGTATAATTTAGTGAAAAATATAAATTCGAATGTGATCATTTTTTAGGAGGAGTCGGACACCATGTCGAGTCGGGGAAGGATTTTACGGTTGACGGTTTATCAGGTTTCAGTAAAAAGAAGAAGAAAAAACGTCGTCATAGGTGAGTTTCTGACGTTAACTGGTTCCTCATAAATTTAAGCTATAAACGATATAATTATCATGTATAAAATGTTTAATGAGGTGCCGAAAATCATGACGTGCTTAGAACTAAATAAGAATACCACCTGTAAAGCGTGAACTTTAAATAAGGAAATGACTTTGAATTTTACGAATGAACCCACTGTGGAACAATAGCGTAACAGACGTCAGTTGGCCGTCCTTTAACCAGTAATCATTCAAATTATTCAGATAATTGGACATCTCCTTGTCAAATTAGCGTCCCAGAAAAATCTTTCGTTGCCAAAGACCACGAATTGTTAAAATATATATTGGAAAAGAATATTGTTTGATTTTTTGCACATTAATTTACTGTAATTATTAATTATACGAATCGTGAGAGACTATTATTTTAATGAGATTTGGTTATTATGTTATTATTATTATTCAACAACTAAGGTAAAATATCTCAAGACAATTTTGGCTTTCATTTTTACAAAATACCGATAAATATACATTTTTTTAAATTTTAAAATTAAAATCTAAGTACATTTTCATTAACGGCAATTTAATCATATTTACAATTTAAACAATCGATTTTTAAATATTAAATCATTTGAATAATTTTTTTTTTCAATTTTAAAGGAATTTTTATAAATATAATATACAGCAATGAATGGAGAAATTTTGTTTTAATGAATCAGAGAAATTCCGCTAGTTGCCGTAATAACAACAAATTTGTTAAATCGATCAATCAAAATCTTTAATTTATTTCTTAATTAAAGTTGCTCTCTATACTGTATATATTTATATCAATTTATCACAATATATGTAATACTAATAATTCATTTTTAATTATAAAAATAACAGTAATCAATATAATTTATATTTTGTCAAAGTAAATTAATAATATACAGAATTTAGAGATGTTTTTAACAGTACTTTAATAAAAACATAAAATTTTTTATTAATCTAATTTAACGTAGTGTTTAATTATTTTATGAATGAAATACATAAATTAAATAAATGATAATTCATGGAAATGATTACTTTACTAACAAACAATAGGATTCAAAGTAAAATTTTTGAATTTCAACTTAAAACATTGTTAAATTCATTCTTTAAAATAGCTATTTAATGCAAAAATAATTTTTCTCTATTGTTGGAATGGAAAACATCAGCATTCGTCCATTGATATGATAGTATTTATACAAGCAATTTACGTAATAATATTATTCTTGAGGCTTAAGCCGATTAGTATTAAGGAAAAGCCTGTAATGGCGTATAACTAGGTTCACGTGGTTGTTGCTCTAGGACGATTTTCACGTCCCAGCAGCTGGAGGAGCTGGAGGCTGCTTTTAAAGAGGCTCACTATCCTGACGTTTATGCTAGGGAGATGCTCAGCCTAAGGACTGACCTACCAGAGGACAGAATACAAGTAAGTAGACAAAATAGATAAACAATTGTTATTTAGATTTTAAGCTAATTGAGGCTAAACAGAAAATATTAATAAGGTATTTATTTTCATTGCTAATTAAATGATGACTCAATCGATATGTACTATAATACTGATCACTTTTAAGATATATTATTTTATTTTAATAAACGTACTAATTAAGATAAGATGATGATAGGAAATATTCATTGATTTGAAGTTATAGGTATACCATTGTGTGTTTTGTTAATATATCTATAATTACAAAACCAATTCATATACTCTAAAAAAAAAATAACTATGACTTTTAAGGATTTTCATTTATTTTTTTTTTAAAAAGTATGTAAATAAGCGGAATACTTTCCTATTTTTTTTTTTTAAATTTGGTTCTTTAGGGTTTGAAAAAGGATCTCAAAATTTATTTAAAATTAATGTTGTACGTAGAGTATCTCTTAGTTTATATATCAATCATTTTGATTAATTTATTTATACATAAAAACAAATTTGAAGTGTAACTCATCCCGAAATTGAAGTGATTTTGATGAAGTTCTGTTATAATTCTAAAATTGACATGATAAAAAATAAAATTCCTACGTGTCTGTAGACTATACATGAAATATTTGTTTTCTAAAAAAAAATACTTTCAAAAATTTTCACTAAAATATTTATTTTACATAATTAGCAATAAAATGAAGTATATAAATAATATTATTTCTTAAATATAGTCTTAACAAAGGAATTTTAATTAATTATTATTTAAAATGTACATAATAATTAACTTTTATAATTTAATAATCCAAAAAAGTATTGGTGCTGATACAATAAAAATACATACACTAACGTAGACATATTGATAATGTAGTAATAGTAAAAGAGAAATAGAGAAAAAGGAAAAAAGAGCGAATAGAGTGGAGGTCATATTATAGAATTATATTCTTATTCTAATATAATTGAAACGTGAGGCAGTAGTAAAAGTACACATAGGTACAGGCAGAGGTTTTACAGGAGGGTAGTGTTGGCGACTGAAGCCAGAGGATAGAGAGGATGAAAAAGAGGGTATGTAGCAGGGTGAACGCGTGCAGGGGTGCGCGGTGAACGTACTGGCGCGTACACACTGACAAAGCGGCCATTGCAGGGTGGGTGCGGTTCCGCGAGCCAATCAGGACCTTGGTTTGCGAGCCACGGGGCCAATCAGAACTTGCCTTCACATCGTCTTTTGTTTCTAAGTCCCGCAAAGGGAACACATTATAACGAGAAAACGGGGGTGGAAGGGGTCGATCTCATATAATCGTTAACGGGTATATTTTTATAGGAGCACCGCCATCGTTTCCAACTACTCCCTAACTCCCTCGTGTACGCTATTTCTCATTTTTTATTACTTCTCTCTCGCTCACACCTTTGTCGCTTTGTCTACTTATACTTTTTAGCTCTCAGTTGCTCATTATTCTGTCTCTTTCTTTCATTCTCCCCTTTCACACTCCTCGGTGTCTTACTAACCACTCCTGCTCTGTTCCTGCCGATTTTTATGAAAATACCCCATTCGGAGTAAACCAGACACGTGTACAAAAGGGGCTGGACTGCGCTTTGAACTTAAATCTGATAAGGGCGGGTTACAAAATCAATCCAGAATTTGCTTAATGAAATTTTTACTAATCAGTGTTTCACATTGATTATACTGTATTTTATGAAATTATTAGGGAATAGTATGCTATCAATCATCTATCCAGAATAAAACTCCTATTTTATTATTAATAACGGGGTCAATTTAATATTTGTCTTTGTGATTGGATGAATTTTGATGTTATCGATACATGATTATTATTCATTTTTCCATCACTTTAATATTAATCTTTTATTCCTTCTAAATTACTATGATTGCGACAAAAATTTCCATTCTATTCATTGGTTCTTCAAAAACTACTAAACTTGAGGTTATAATTAATCAGAAAAAAAAATTATTTCACATTGATTTAATGTTCCTTTATTTTGGAGTAATTTTTACTCCAAAAAAATATAAATATTTATTAAAATGAATGTAAGAATAATTGTGATCAATTTCAATGAGTAAATTGATAACAAGCCCGTCAATCATTTATCGAAAATGCGATTCAAATTGCAAAACAGTACAAATACGCATATTAGTAGTCTGCTTCATTTAACACTCTCATGTTAAGTCGCATAATAGAGATTATATACATAAAATATAATTAAATATTATTCTATATATACTTCACTGAACTACATACATTAACTCTCATTATTGTATTGCCTTTCATGCGTAAAAAATATGATTAATCGAAACGTTCAAAATCATGTGTTATAATTAAACCACAACAGATTCATTTCAGCTTTAATTCAATTACAAAAATATATCTCAATTGAATAACTACTGTGTTATAATATACGAAAGTGTGTAGAAAAGCCAGAGACCCTGCTGCACGCGATATCCTGCTGTGAAGTTAATCGAAATGTCTACCACAGATTCGCAAAAATTCTAAAAAAAAGTCTCTCTTTTGCTTCTTATTATAAGATTAATTTTTTAATCGATGATGTTAGATACAATGTTTCTTAATTAAAACTTGATTTTTACTAACGAAAAGGAATAAATGATAAGATAAAGAGGAATGAAGATTTTTATTATCATTATTTCTCAAACGAAAACTTGAATAAATATCTAAAGATCAATTGTCATTGTGGGATCGGAATGGCCTTTATCTAGATATTACTGAGGGTAACAAAAATTATTCTCTACGCCACGTATTTTCGACAAGGATCGATACACCCGAGACAACCAGACAGCCCTCGTTCTTCTATTCTGACAAATTATACCACACGAATTATGTCACTCTATTGGATTATTATTTGATTAGTACTGCGTTAAAGCGAGATCTAGAATATCCTGCTGAGCTTTAGCCACATTCAAAAGAAAAATGATCTATTGACAAAGCAAAATTGTTTTTTTAAACCCTTCAAAAATTCCTTTTATATCTCTGACAATTAATTAAAGTTATTTACTATTGATTCAAATACTTCTGTTAGTTAGAACGTTTAACTGTCATGCCGTTAAATAATCTATACTTTTATGAATTTATTTACATTATTTCATTAAATGATTATATTTATCAATTTTACTATTAATATAATCAACCTTTTGCTAATCGATAATTTTGAAAATATCATAATTTGGAATAAATAAATATGAAAATGTTGAACTTTAGTAAAAAAAACAGTAATTGATGTGTGTGTGTTGAATTTTAGCGTAAGAAATTAGTTTTGTTTTATAATTTAGAAATCTATTTTTTGGTTTAACAAATACATTTTAAAGATACTTGAGATGTTTAAATGTAAAGAATTTGTATTAAAGAGCAATTTAAATAACAACAAAAGGGGGACTAACGCTTCAACCATGAGCTCAACTCACCCTTAAGATATGCTAATTCCTTAAATAAAAAATAATCTTTTTTAACGCCTATTTAGAGGTCAAATTTCAGACAATCCCTTCTTAGTAGCTCTATTTGCTTACTCAATACAAGCGATGTATGATAAATCCATGTCTAGGCCAAACCTTGTTTGGTGTTGACTGACGTGAACGATGACGAGTCGATCAGTCAGAATTCTTTTATTATTTACACAATATTCCTTTTTTAGTCTTTCTAGCTCAATTTTTAGAATGATAGTTTTTTTGTCAGAATTTAGCATATTTTCAGTTCTCAATAACATTATTGCATTGATGATTAATTACAAAAAATAGATTAGAGTAAATACACCAATGGATGGACGTTTAAGTTTAAAAAATTAACAGCAAATAAAAAATTAATTTTTATTATTTTAAAGATGTGTTGATTTTGTGAATGATATCCAATTATTGGTTTAGCTACCCTATATCAGTTAAAATAAATCAATAAAACTTATTTCAGTAATACTCTAAAAACTAAATTTGATAAAGAAGTTTTTTAGTGAAAAAATGATTATAGACTGCAAATGATTTTTCTCTACATAATAAAAGTGACAGGGATCTGATTTGATGTATTTGAATAAATTTTCTACTCATCATCGGTAAAGTATACAGTCTGTTAGGATAGTTTTCATTGAATAACATATTTCAGTAAGACAATCACTAATGAAACTTATACTTATTGTGAATAAAGGGCTATACTTACCACCAGTAGGTTAAATATTTATTTTATTATTTAGTGGAAAAATTCTATTAGTTTAATAATCAATTGGAAAAAGATTAAAAATATATTTACTTGGCTTTTTTTTAAATAGAAAATAAACTGATCAATCTAATTAATGAATTATTATTTTAATTAACCGTTAGATGATTTGGGTGGTAAAGCATTACGTAAATATTGACTCAAAATTTTTTCTACGCATTGATTTGTAAAGGATAGGCATAGAAGTGTCATTTTAATGCTCGTTGATGGACCCGTCGATGTGTCTACCTGGTGAGTAGTTATTTTAACGAGTGCTCAATGGCGCCACGCGTTTCGAACGTCTTCTATTCGTTTTCTGACAATGGTTCTCTGTGTATTGTGAGGATCAGGAAAAAGAATCCTCTTATGGGCCAAGTATTGTTGGATGTACTCGCCTGAGGTATACCAAGAGAGAACAGCAAAGCCTCAAGGAGCCTCGTAGATGACTTGCCACTTAGCTGTTCTGAAGCTATATTCCCCGAGTCAAAATTTTTCTTTTCTTTTATCCCCTTAGTCCTCCCTTTTTTACTACGATGGCTGATACATACACATCTGCTAAATCGAAATTCCTTACTAATGAGACAAGTAAACGGAGTTTTTAAAAATTGTTTAAGTGGATAAAAATAATAACCGGATTGAAAATTACTTTTAAAAAGGCTATTAATAGGTTGCTGTTCAATGATCGATATAATTATGATGATTTTGAAAAAAATTAAACAATAATAATAGCTTCGAAGTATTTTATTATTTTTCGAAGCTTCATTTACTTATTAAGTCGAGTATTTTTTATTTAAAAAACTAACTGTAAAATTAATTTTAGAGATGAAAACCATTTGATCGTTATTATACTGTATTATTACTAAAACTATAAAAAACAAAACTTTTTTTTGTTATTTCATTTTAAGTTATTCTCTATTGAAACCATTTTATAAGCTTCATTTGTAGTAGAAAACGTTTTTTTTTGTTATTGACAACAGCTATCGAAAAAATTTTTTCAGGTGTGAAAAAAAATCGTGAGCTTTCCATTATAATAAAGTGGAATAATAGAGAAAATTATCATCGTTCCATTGATTCTTATTGGATTCGTTTTTATTTGAATAAATTTTTTAAAAGTTTAAATAACAATCTCAAATAGATGATTGAATATTGAAAATATTTTCATAAGGAACAAGAACATCATGACACTAACTAACTATGAATAATAAAGATACAAGATGTCTAACATTTTTAATTGAATGACAATAAAATATTCAATGTAAACAATTGTTTAATATAAGGAAAAAAATCTTCCTCCACTCCGACGGCATTTAGAAAATATTTCATCCTTAAAAACTTCATTTTTGTAAAAAGAGACTGAAAGAGTATTTTTATGAATAATATAATGTCACTGTTTCAAAGACATTTTTCAGTACCATAACTCTGATGATATAACGACTATCAGAGCAAAAGTATTACTATCTAGAAAGTTTCGTATTGGACGGTAACCGATTTTCAAGAGGGTGGGACCAGTGGAGGATGTAATCTTTCAGGAAAGCACCACGTAACAAGGATCTAGGAGTTCCGATTATGTATTTGCCCCCTCTTTCTTCCGGCCAAACGTAGAGTTAAGGAAGGGTAATGGCGTGGAAAGAGCTCAAATGACCCACGAATTCAACCGAGAATTTCTCTTCTTTTTCTTTCGTTTCCTTTGTACTCCATAGATCGTAATAACTTCTCGACAATGATATGGTAATACTGCTATTTGTACAGTAAATTTATGATAATTTCTTACTTAATCATTTAAACATTCGATTTACTGGTCGTTATTACGCTAAACTGCAACAGGATTATTGTCTCAAATTATTCGAGATTATCCAAGCGAATGCAATGAATAAACAAAAAAATAATAAAAAGGTGCCGAAAGACAGACTGAAGTAGTGAAGGAGTCGACTAAACTTGAGTAAACACTCGTGAAAAAATTAGCCGTTCCCACGTCAAGCAAAATAAATATTTTCGTATTTAACCATCATTAAACGATTATCCTAGAATCGAACTAAAGGACTTGAAGAAGGATATAAATGAAAGAAAAAAAGGTGAAAAAAAAATAGAAGAAAAAGTAAATCTTTAGACGACTCACCAACCAATGACGAATGCGTATCGCTCGTTAATTTTAATGATCTTCGTATTTTT
Source organism: Chelonus insularis (assembly GCF_013357705.1). NCBI lineage: Eukaryota > Metazoa > Arthropoda > Insecta > Hymenoptera > Braconidae > Chelonus > Chelonus insularis. The sequence continues at coordinate 147,177 of NW_023276562.1, read as the reverse complement.
ATCTTACTATAATACGTCGAGTGGCAAATTATCGATCATATTCACATTTGTTTCATATCAAAAGAAAATAGATTAAAGAGATTTAGTTACGAATGGCAGAATTTAATATAGCTGACCGAGGAATGTGATTTATCATCATTATTATTGATAATTAAATTAATTATTCTCTACAATTTTGCTTGATTTTAAAAAATCTTATAATATTGTCGAACAAGTAGGAGACAATTAACAAAGATATCACATTCTTTTTTTTTTTAATTAAAATTTCAAAGTGTCAGAAAAATTGTACAAGACAGTGTACTAGAGAGATGTAGGCATGTAATTATTGATAATTGATGAAAATATTCTGGAAATTTTTGTCAAACGGAAATAGAAAGGAAAGAGAGAAACAAGAGAAATGGAACAATTTTCTTTGTACTTTTTTGCTGTCAAAGTATTCAGTATTATTGCGGTAAAACGAAGGGGCTCGTTGAGATTTAGACATACGCAGCGACAAATTTAGAGAGTGATGTGAATTTACAGTGGGTGGTTTTTCTCATCGGGTCGCTGTACATCTATCTACTCATGAAGAGGACGATATAGCAGAGGAACCCTCAAGTGTTTAATGTATTGTAGCTTTGTATTGTTCCACTAGGCACTGTCTCTCTCTCATATATATTGAAATAAAGAAAAAACATAAATTCCATTAGATTGATATTTTGTGAGATAAAGTTTGGATCGATACAATTTTTATTTAATATGGCATTTATCAATAAACTAATTTATTTATTGTTTTCAGAAAGATTCTTTTGATTAAAGTACTCAAATTTTTTGCAATTATAGATATTTTATATTTCAATGTTTTTTTAATTAATTGGAAAAATTTTGTAATTAACGAGCAATATAAATTAAAGCAATGAGATCATCTACTTTTTAATTGAAAAAATTTTTAAAATTGCTTGATAATGATCAATTTGAAATATATTTTTTCAAAAAATTAACAACATTTAACTATACTTATATATCTAATTATGCAAAATAGTTTTTTAACATAAAATATTTTAAAAAGTAAAACAGAAAAAATAAATTGCAAATTTTTAATTTAAACTAGCTTTCCATTTATGTAAGTGACATACAAGTGGATAAGAAAAAATTTTAAATAGTACAAATAGGATGGTAAATGAAAAAAATGTGAGCCTGTCACTTGAGCGTTGGGATTTATTGAGAGAATCAAATTAAAATGGAATTATCGCATTAAGAGCCGAGTCATCCTCGTGGCGTGCTGATTGCGCTGCCAGGGGCGTAACAAGGGTGATCTACCAGTAGTTTTTTTCTCTTTGTCTCCTTCTCACTTTGAAGAGTCATCTGCACATGCATCATCCCCCGAATATCTCAATGACTCCCACACCCAACAATTCGGCTTGAACGACAAGTCGTCGTGGCCTCATGAATTTTCCGACGCTCATTGAAATAACCGAATGATCTTGCACCAACACTGTGAAGTCAAAGGAAAGGGATAGCTTTTTGACTCCCTCATGAGGGTGAAATCATTCGACCCTTTGCACATTTATTATTTATATATTAATAGGCAACCCCATGGTAGATTCTCAACTTGACTTAATGCATATCTAGACCTGTCTATTTATATTTAACATTCGATTTATAGTGACAACTGTACCATGCATTTTATCAATATTATAGTTTATTCACAATTGTAAAAAAATTTAACATTAATCATTCGATCAGTGGTATTTTATTTTTATCACATGAATTTTTTTACTATCAAAGTCATTTCTAAATGATAGACAGAGAGAAAATAATTGTAAATTTTACTCTAATAAATAGTAGTCTGTGACTGAGTACTTGGATTACTTGATATAATTTTCATTGTTGATCTTGTTGTACGAGTACTCTTAGTCTTAAAAGGAACTTTGACTTAAAAAACGTAGCCTATGCTTGGTATTAATTATAATTTTTTTCTTGTGTACTAATTAAACAATTGCTTATTGCCATTTTTGTACTCGAAACGATAGACTACTATTTATTGGAGTAAAATTTACAATTCCTTTCTCTCCGTGTATAAATGTAAATATACATATTGATTATTTCAGCATTTATAACAAACTTACTTAAGTAACTCACTCACAACTGATATCAATGATGATTAAATTTCCCCTAAAATTGAATGAACCTTGCACACAAAATGTGTAAACGATCATAAAATTACTGGAAAACCTTATCGCTGCAGGAGAAAAGCAAGTGATCAATTCCGGGTGGTCGAGTCGTATCCCTTGCGGAAGAATTGACCGATACTCGAAAATCCCCCGACATTTCTTACAGCTTGTATGAACTATCCGGTAAATAAATAAGGCTTTTTGGCTCATTGAATTCATTTTTCTCAATTTTCCTTCACTTTTTTCTTCCACAATTCTGTATATACCACATTTATACCAACGAATTCAGTTCACTTAGCAATTTGGGCGTTGACGTAATGATCGTACGATTGTAAATTCTAATAAACTCGCACAAGGGAGACCACAAGACGTACGACTGGGGAAAACATGCGGATACTCATCGTGGTAAATATAAATCTCAACTAACCACATTAAATTCGAAAACATGGTCCAGAAAAAGCCACGCCCGCAGCTTTTCTCGCATGAGTCGTCATTGGAATTTAATTAAAAAAAAAAAATATTTATATGAAATAAAAATCATTTAAATAATAGAAGATAAGTTTTAATAATCGGTAATACGGAAGAAAAATATTTAATTTAGCTTGTTATGTAATTCTATGAATTTATACGCAGAGTTTATCAAAGTCGCATCGGTCCTTAGGGACGAGCAAGTGTCCCACGTAATGATGTTCAGACGCGTGCCGCATCACAGCAGGGTATCAAAGAATATCCCTGTGGTCCATCGCAACTGTTTAACGCTCAAAAGGGGATTAGAATGAGAGTCTTCTTTACCACATACACCACTCTACACTGAATAAGTAGCGCGTAACGCCACATTCTCGTTACTTATTTGCACAAATTAATTGGCTTATGGTCCCCATATATCATCACATGAAATGTATATTCATGTGGGAAAATAATATCATGATACTAAAATTGCTAATGGTCGTCAATAAATACTTCATTATCATTTAATAAAAAGCTAACGATTATTAATATATAAAAGAATTATCTCAAGTTTTCCAACAATGTATCATTTAACGAAATATTATTTAATATAGCTAAATGAAACGCCTTGTTTTAGAAAAAATGAATTCTTTATTCAAGCTCATTTTTTCTTGGATATTACAAAACATTTACCCTAAAATACATTTAACTTTAACTTCAAAAGATAACTACATATTTTTCACGAGTTAAAATGAACTCTTCATTATTTATTTGACTGTAAAAAATATTGAGCAAAGTTTTTTTTTCTTTTTCCAATATTTCATTCTAACAAGTAATATCTCAAACATTCTTTGCTCCAAGTATTTTCCATTATTCTTGAAAACTCTTAAAAAGTGCCATATTGTAGTAGAAAATCAAAAAACTCCTTAATTTTGTCTATTACCTTCAGGTTATTTGATCTTCTATAATACTGTTGAAGACGGAAACTTAATATTCAAAGCTCACAGAGATCCCCAATCTTCATCTCCGGTGTGCTGCCATGAACGACCAATACTCTCAACGTCTTCAAGTATATCTCAAGTACAAAACATTATGCAGGCTCAAAGAGTCGAGGTCAGAGCATGATTTCTAGTATTTCTCTATAAGCAAATGTAACAAGTAAAAAACAGTTTATTCATCATTCCATTCTTTTTCTTCTCTTTTCAATATCCACTAAATACTTTCCCTTGTTTAGGTCCAATCGTCAGAGTCTCGTCAGTCTGATCGATGATACGCTAACGTACTGCGCATGCCATTTAATACACTGAACCGTCTTATTAAATTAATCATATTTAATTCATACAAATGATTCTGCTTTTTTTTTTTGAACATACGTAATATTTATCTCAAAAATTATTTCATTATTTAACAGAATCAGACATGTTGAAAATTTAATTAAAGTTAGTTTAGAGAAATTAATTAAATTAAGAGGTAGGATTTACTTAAACAAATATATGTTAACCATTTAACATGAAATTACATACCATGAAACAATGTTTACATTACAATATCCTTTTATAAGTATAATTGGTTAATTATATTGTGTCATACATTTTCATTATTTTCTTATTCAGAATAATGAATACATAAATCAATACAGTGTACTATTCATAAATATTATTTTAAGAATTTTCATTACTTGAAATAATTGATTCGATGCAAAAAATTGGCCTTTAAAATTTTTTTTCCCTCTTAATAAATATCCTTTTGTATGATGGAATAAGCGAACAATAAAAAATAATTGAAATTACATTTGTTTTGAAAGAATAAAGAAAATAACATTTAGTTAACTAATTCAATTATTACTCTATTGTAAAAATAATAAAATATTTAATTGTCACATTTTTAAAATAAAAAGTAATTCAATTTTCTATAAGTTACAAGTTTTTCAATTTACACAATTGACAAACAATGAAAGAATGTATTTAACAGAAAATATATAAATGACTGTAAATTAAAAAAAGCAACTTGAAGTGATTGGATTGAAAAGTGCATTGAATGGATTGGTACACAGCTGTAATAAAAAGTCGTCAGGATATTTGGAAAGGCAGAAGATAATTTCAGGGTGACATCGTAAATTGACAGAACAACGCGCGTTTTCAATTCACTCAAATTACGTTCCAATTCTGCCAGTGACTTTAGCATTGTTGCTACAAATTGGTACACGCCCTGGCTCCAGGGCAATTCACGAGCTCTTTTCTACTCACTTATTCTCTCCTATTCTACCCTTTTACTCGTGTACGAAGAATTTGTCTATATTGTGCATATAAATATACATTTCTATTTATATGATATTCTTGAATAATCACGTACATAACACTCATCTCAATACTTTTATTATTACAAGACTACTTTTTAAAATATAATTGGCTCAAGTTAAAGAAAAAATTCGATACTTCACTAATAACAGTAATAACTCAATTACTTTTAAGAGAGCTTTCGTCGTATGCTGCCTCGTAATTGGCCAATTCTTTTGCTTCACAAGTTTACATCATTAAAAACGAAACAATTTGGGTGCGACGTTGACAGCCAACACGTGAACGATCTGCAGGCGGTCATTAGAAAAAAATGTTCTTCCTTCTTTTTTCTTCTTTGCGAGTATGCAAAGAAAATTAGAGTAAACATGCTTAATTCGTACCATTGCCAAACTCGTTTTTAGTACCTACTTTATATTCTTTAAAAATAATTACATTAATAAACAACTTAAAATGAGCTCAACATAATGGCAAAAAAGAATATAATAATATTCTCATAACAGGATATCTTGAAGTGATCGCAGATATTTATGTACATATAACAACAGTTAACTTCTTGAAGAATACTAACTCTTCAAGTAATTAAGAAATAATTCTAAATATGATTCAACTTTTATAGAAGTTATGATCAAAAATATCTAATTCTTCAACAAAAATTAACACTACATGATCATTAATAATGTTAAATATATTTTAAGAAAAGGAAATTTTAGATGAATGAATTTTCCAGGTATGGTTCCAAAACCGGAGAGCAAAATGGCGCAAAACAGAAAAATGTTGGGGAAGAAGTACCATAATGGCGGAATATGGATTATATGGAGCGATGGTACGGCATTCTCTACCACTTCCGGAGACAATCCTCAAAAGCGCCAAGGAAAACGAATCTGTAGCACCTTGGTTACTTGGTAAGTTCACATGCTTATCTACTTATAAAAAACAAAAAATAAATAAATGTTTCACCTTGGACAAATTCACGAATAATTGCGTTCTTTTATTTACAAAACACTCGACTCCAAACTGAACTCGAACAAAGAGGAATAATTAGTAAGAACACGGGCTATAATGTTAAGAACATGTCGAAATTTTTTTTTCTGTTCGTCTCTATCAGCACAATCGTCTAAGACAAGCAGCTTTAATCAAGATTTCGAAACTAATCAAGAACTGATTGACTGTGGGCCCGCAGGGATGCATCGAAAGTCTATTGAGGCAGCAGAGCATCTGAAATCAGCCGGAGAGGACAGTGGCAATGATCATGCTGGCAGTAGCAGTAGTCCAAATCACAATCATCACCAAGGTGGACCTACCAGTTCTGAAAGTGGACAAGAAAGCCAAGACGGTATGGGAGGCACTTCTTCAACAGGTATATTATCTTATTATCTCAACTAATCACAAAAAATATCTTTTTTGTATGACTATTTATTTAACTACACTACTTACCTCAGACTTCAATCTATTTAAATTATGAACATTTTGTTTCTAAATGATTTTTTTTTTAATTATTTAATTCTAATTTTTCTCTAATAATATGACATATATTATTGGCTAGATATGAAAAAATTTTATTCATGAGAATAACACAAATATTCACTGATTAAATTTCTCGTTTCCTTTAATTAAAATAAAACCTCATGTATCTATTTTATATAAAAAAAGATTGGATCACAAATAAAACAAAAAATATATTATCTTCCAACAGGTGTTGTACAAGATACAGAACAGTTGAGGAATGAAAGTATTGCCTGTCTGAGAGCTAAAGCCCAACAACATCAACTCCAATTGAGCTTACAACCTGCAGCAAGCAGCGCTAGTAGTTCAACGGCACCAGGAAGTACGTCATATCCGACAGGACCTCCAGCAAATACGCTTCATGCCACAGTTTAATTCACAAGTCTCAATTAATTCATTTCCACCTTGACGATGGATAATTGTATTCTGGTTATTTGGATTACCTGCTCCAACCATCGGTTTTATCCGCCCCATTTCCGCTTATATCGGTTCTGCCGTTATTATAGCATAATATCCGGAGAAATCACCAATTTCCCTGATCTTCAAGTTACCTGGATTGGTATGATACACTCAGGAGCAAATGTCGATGAATAGAAAGCATCAGTAAAAAAAAAACTGATTGGCTACTAACGAATTTTTTTAATGTATACTTAAAAATTTATATTTTTTATATTTTGTGTAAACAATACCGCGCCTAATCAACGATTTATTGGTACCTACTTAAATTAATTTCAATACCTTTTTTGATTAGCAACGAAAGTGAGCCTACTCTATTTATTATACATTCTTAATATTTTTAATAACACATCAATTTATTGAACGGCCTATTAATAATTCATTCATAATTCATTGATGGTTAGTTTATCAAAAATATTCACAATTTGGATTCTATGATGTTTATAATTAATAAGCAGTTAATAATTTATTAATCAATGACCTCACTTTGGGATTATGTTCACTGAACAATTTTATCACTGCTACTACAATGAAAATAGTTTTTCTATCATTACTATCTCTATTAATTAGTTTGTATTTGATCAATACAATTTTATTAATAACTCAATATTGATTATATAAATTATTAATTAATGCCTATTGATTTTACACGGATTCCAAACTTAATTGAAAAGAAATTAAAAATGTTTAGTTGAAAAATAACACTTCGTGGCACTACAAGTTGATCCCTTTATAAAATGGAATAAAGTCTGATTGTTGAAAATGTTTCCAGAAAAAAAACCTAGAGTATGTAAAAAAAAAACAAAATATGACATACCTGCAACGAATCAACGCTTTTCAGTTATTCATAATCAAATGAATAAAAACATACATCGAACATGAATAATGTTGTTGATTCTTCTGTGAACAGTTGATATAAATAGTAAACCAAGGAATGAACTTAATCGAGAATAAGAAATAAGAATAATAATAATTTAAATAAAAGAAAATAAGAAAGACGTACAAAACAGATTTTTAGAAATTAATTCCTCATACTCAAGTACTTAAAAGAGACATAACTGTTGTCAAATGTGCAATATGTTGATTTAAGTTATAGGATGATAAGATATGGTATAATTCACTGATGGACAGGCCGAGGTGCTTAATTTAATAAAGTATGAATTGAAATGTGTAATATAATTCATACTTTACTTGTGTAATTTATTAATTCATCAACTAAGAAAAAAAAAATAAATAAATAAGAATAAAAATTTTTCGTAAAATAAAGATGAAAGTTGCATATAACATTAAAGCACCTCGAATTTTTTTTGCCCACTGTAAATAAAAATATAAATAAAAAACTATGAATAAAATAAATGAATAAATATATAAATAAAAAAATTATATAAATATATAAATATAAATATATATATATGTGGTCTCAACGCGTCGGAGCGGACAGTTTCTCCCGGCTTTGTCGAATGCAAAGTCATTGGCTTTTGTAAAGTATATGGAAAAACATTGTAACATTGTAATTTTCCTGTTTTTATTTTTTCATATGTTCCTAGGGAAATTAAAAAAAAACAGTTCTATTGTATGCGTAATTGCATATTGTTCGTGTAATAGAAATAAAAAACTTGAGCGCATAAGTAATGTAAATTGTATAAAAAAGAAAATGAATAAACAATAAGTAAAAAATAATTAAGGGAATAAAGTTAATTAAAGTAAATTTCTAAATCACGCGCTCAAGTTGGACTATTCTTGAAAGGAAAATTCGAACAATTAATTATTGTTAATGACAGAAAATAAAAAATATCGATACTTGAGGATTGGATCGTTTTGACGCGAATCGGCTCTACTATACTATATTACATATTGTAACGCACTATAATTTAACAAATAAATTACTGGAAAAAACGAAAAAATAACCATATGTTCTCCAGAGTAATAAACCAATCAATATAAACAATAACTACCGATTGACAACAATTAAAATACAAAGTAATGAGAAATCAACAACAATAATAATAATGTTATTGCGAACTAAAAACTAAAATACATGTGGGGACATTTTGCAAATTTATGCTAATTTTTCCTCACAATTGAGCGTCCCTATTGCATAAAAAATAAATAGTAGTCAGCTAGTGTACGTAAGAAATAAAATTTCTGAAAAAAAGTTCTTTTTTCGTACAAAATTATTCAAAACCTTCCTTTATGTGATATTTAAATACATTTTATTGTTACTTATGGTTTGTTATCACCAATTTATTACAGATAAAATCATTGTAATAATTATTCTCCTCTTAATAATTCATATTAATACTAATAATAAATATAATAATAATGATAATATTTAATAATAATAATAATAGTCATAATAATTATAATAATCTTATAATAAAAAAAAGGCATGAATACATTGTTGACCATTTTCTGATGATTTCACTAACAACTTTGACTTACCCGTACTAGCGCAATCAACTTGTAAAACTTTTTGTGATTTGTTTTTTTTTTTTAGTATTTTTTTCATCATAAAATCTTTTTTGCTGTTTTATTCTTATGTCTTCATGGCGAATAATGTTAAATATATAAATTGAATTTGAAAAAACAGAGTTATTCAAGTTGATTGTACATCCAACAATATTATTTTATATAAAATGTCAAAAACATTTAATAATCTAAAGAAAAAATTAATAAATCTTGTATTAAATTGAGTAAACTGCATTATCATTTATTTATACATTCATACTCTTTGATGATTATGTTAATAATTACCTGTAAATAAAATTTCTTTTATAATCAGTACATTCTTTTTTAAAAATTTCTTTAAAAGCTCAAATTATTGAATTAGACCCTTCAACTTGTACTTACTATAAATTTGTCTACTTTATTATTTCTTCTACATTGTATGGTTATCAGCCATGTACCAGTTGTTTTGCTTTATATAATATATTATGTTCAATATCTGAATATTCATTTAAAATTAGAAGGGTAAGGTCTTTAAAGGATATCTATTTTTCTTTAAATCCATAGACATTTTTTAGTTGTAAATTACAACTTGTAAAGATACAAATAGATTATATTTGATTCTTATTAGTCTACATTTAAAGTTTTGCATTTGAATTTTAAGTATTAGAGCGGTTTTCAAAAATACTGTTTTCAGTGCTCTCTGTTGAGCTTTTTATGAAGTTTAAAACCGCGCAAATTGGATTTAAAAGTAAATTTTCGATATAAAACAATTTCAAAGAAATGCTTTCATTTTAATTGAAACAAATATGAAAATATTTTTACTTATTTCTTAATGAATTATGAACATTATAATCAATAATTCAATTGTTTATTAATATAATTAAATTATTAAATGTTTTTACATTTAAAAATAAGTATATTACACCTAGAGATGTTTTATGAGTAACTCGTCAACGTTTGAATCATAAATTACTTTTTTTTATTTTTCATAAATGTATGTTGAATCCAAAAATGAATAAATAAAACAATTTTCACATAAATCGTATTCAATTTTCAATCTTATAAATAAATTGAAGTTATACTAAACATGCGATTTTCTCACTCACAGTAGTATTCGTAATAATATAAGTAAATACACTACTTAAAAAATATTCATTAATAATAATATTAACTAATTATATAAGATAGTGAAAAGCTATTAAATATTTACAAAAATACAAAACTTACAAAATATTCGTCAATAAACAGTATCTTAATTTAAAAAGTGTAAAAGTTGAAAAATTCCACGCTCTAATTATATCTTCATTTTTATCAATAATCATTACCTGAATTTGTCTTTATCTTGAAATATAAGATTCCGTGGTTTTGATTATAATTAACTTATTTGTTTACTCCGATTATGCATAAAAACAAGTTGTTTAGGCCTTCCAGTGGTGTTGTAAATATCAAAAAGTGAAAAATTCACTCAAAAATCCAGACTTAGTAATACTCTAAAATGGTAAATGACTTATGAACAATTATACTTAGTTTTTTTTCATAAAATTATGATTTAACAAACTGTTTTAATGTTTGGATAATAATATTGAATGCTTTTTGGTCCAACAAGTACGGGTGAAAAGATTATTCTTTTACCTTAAATAAAAATTCAAGAAATAACTCACTATAACGAATTGACAATGGAAATAATGAATGCAATGAGAGACTATATACAATATAAATTATGATTCCATGTCATATACTTTCTACAAATACATTTCAATAAACTCTATCTTTTCTATATTTATCTTGCTCTTTTTTTTACATATACACTTTTTATTTTGTGATCAATATTTATGCCATATACTCTGATATATTATGATTCTCTGAAATTATGCCGATAGATTGTTTCTACATTAATATTCTTCATATATTAATATTCTTTCATAAATTTATTGCACTGCAAATAGTATACTTCTTATTCTTCTAATTGTTTCTTTTTAATTTTCATTTTGCAATTTATAAAATTTATAAAATCTGCAAATCAATTCAAATTTAAAAGCGGTATTAAATTAAAAACTAATTTTAAATGTCAAATTAAATTTTAGTTTAAAAGAATTATTCTGTTCATTGATTCAAATAATTTTATACATTTTGACTAACCACTGTATAAATAATTCGCTATATTAAAAAATTGTTAACATTTTAGAATGACTATGAGAGAACTTTTTTTCACAAAGATGTACTTTTTTAATCGTATACCTTTAAAACAACGTTGTATTTGATATGTTCATAAAATAATAATAAAATTTTTATGAACTTACAATCAACTAAAAACCCCAAGACAATCTTCATTTTACATTTATAGAAACTGTTGGCACTAAATATTAATTTGCAGTCTTACAATAGAAAATAATAATTTAAGATTAAATTCTATTGTATTTGTTCAATCAATGAAATAATAAATTGATAAAATTGATAATGTGGGAATGTATCATCGTTCGTGACACTATCACTGAAGAAATTCTAGAAACTAAAAAGTCCGAATGATGAAAACACACTGACTGACAGTACTCTACTCCAATGCTACTAAACTCGATGTAGATGATGAGTTATCGACTGGAAAGAAGTGCAGAGAGACTACTTTTTCGATACACTGAAAACCAAATTATCTAGTGTCGCTCACGAGAGTCTTCCCGGTGGAGACTATGCCTCCGGGAGTCTTGACTGCTTGGAGTTACCGGTCGTCGTTTTGATCTTTTAAACTTAGCAATATCTTCACCAAAAACATCTCCAGTTCTCAAGGCTGAAATTAAATCATCAAATTCTCCTTTATTGTCTCCTTGTCCATTACTATTGACTTCATTCTTTTTATTTAAAGAAATGCTATTGAGAATTCCTTCTCGAGAATTTTTTCTCTCCATCGTACGTTTCTTCAACTAAAATAAATACAAATAATGAAAGTCAGCTTTAATTTATCAACTAACTAATTTAAATTTTACTAAAAAAAGTTTATTTTACCTCTTGTTCTTGTTTGGCACGACGTTCTTCTTCTTCAGCTTTCTTTCTCATGTTTTCAACGTCAGCTCTGGCTTCAGTAAGAGCTTGTAAAAAGTTTTCAAAGATTCCGAAGAATTCGTCAGGTTGAACACCCGCAGAATCTTCTCCAAAAAGTCTTACTGCTCGGTCAAATCTGGTTTTCATGTCTTGGAACAAATCTTCAGCTTCAGCTAATCGACATGTTGCTTGAGCTTGAAAATCTCTCATTGCTGGTAGGAACATGTCTCCTTGGAGAACTTGAGCCTGTCCTCGATGGAATTCTGTTTAAAAAACAATTAAATAAATATTTATATTTTAAACGTAAAAAAAATTTTCAAAAAATCATACCAATTTCCCGTTGAACATCTTGGAGTCCATTCTTCAGATTGGCGACCTCCTTTTGAAGGTCAACCATGCTTACTCTTGCAGCTGTTCTTACATGCGGTAAGTCTTCTTCAATATCTAAAACTTCCCTAAATCTTGACTCAAGTATTTGAACAAGATAATGAAGCAGTGTCGTTCCTTTAGCACATGAAGACTTGGTATCTACTAGTCTGTTCAAAGAGGCCAGTCGAAAGCCACAGGCATTGCCTCGGGCGTTTCCACGATTGATGTAATTTCCGAGAGCAAGAACCAGTTCGAGTAACTTCCTGAGTCTTCGTGATCTAGCGACTTGTCGACTCGCTTCAAGAACGGCACGCATCCTCGGCGTCAATTCCGCGATACTGGCAGCAAATTTTTTCTTGTAGTGCAAGGACCTCAGGCGTTGTTCGTAATGCGGTACTCTGAAATCAATAAAACGGTATTATTAATCACTGCATAATTGCAGTGTTCTGGATTTTAAAGTCCTGTCATAACATTAAAATAAACAGTAGTCTTTATATAAAATACAACTTTTATGAATCGATATATTTTTGTTTTGATAACTCAATAAACACTTCTTAAAAACTAGAAAGTTGAAAAAAAAATTCTTACTTAGAAATTTGATAGAGAAAACAATCCGCTCGACTCTGCAAATCTTTCTGATTCATATCAAGCAAAGCAGCTTCTTCAGAGGAAGGAATGTACTTCAGCAATTGTTCGACCATGTCAATATGTAGAATGTTTTGTTGATCCATCGATAAAATTGTTCTTGTAATCTCGTTATCAGACATCTTCAGCTTAGACAGTAAAATAGTACAATTTTGTGCTCTTCTTGAATCGATAACTGACATAGTTTTCTTGTTTTTACCCAAGTTCCTAAGATCTTCAATAGAACCTTCCGCAGAAACACCATTTTTCTGATACGCACAAAATATTTTATCGATCATATCTAGATCCATAATATTATATAATTTAGTGTCATCTAACTCTGACCAGATAGTGCCTTGAAGCTTCTGTTCAGGAATCTTAGACCAGTTAAAGGATTTTAAAGGATTGCTTGATATAGGAACATTCTTGATGACTTCAACCTTCATTGGTGGTGGTGGTGCTGCCGGTGTAAAACATAACGGAGGTGGGGGTGGTGCTAAAGGCGGTGGAGGTGGAGGAGGTGGTGTTGGTTTAGCTTCAATCTTCTCCACCAGATCGTCTTCAACAATTTTAATCGTTGCTTTTGCGTCATCTGGAAGACTTCCTGAGGCTACTAACTGCTCTAACCGCTTCCTCTCAGACTTTTCATTATTAACCTGTCGAGAAAGAGCTTCAATGTTATCTTGGAGTTCAGAAATTCTTTGTTTCGTTTCGATGTGCATTGATGTTTCTTTTTCAAGTCTTTCTTTAATTCTTGCTAAACTTGCTTCCATGTCTTCTTTCTCTTGGGTCCTTAAATCTAATTCTTGTTCTTTTTTCGCTAATTTTGTTGATATATCTGAGTTTTCTCGTTCTAATTCTTCAGCTCGTTTTCTTGCTGCTACCAATTCTTCTTCTTTTGCTAATAAATGAACAATTTCTTTAACATTTATTTCAATTGGAGCGACATCTGGATTCCTAGGAGTTCCACCTTCATTGCCTCCTTCAGATTGCAGAACTATTTGCTGAACAATACGATCAAATAATAACCAATGTTGAGGATACGAGCCGTAATCTAACGGAAGAAGAAGACAGTGTTCGAGTAAGCTTAACAAATGAGTATAAGCTGCTGTATGACTCAGCTTTCTTCGTAATAAATCAAACATTGCAGTTGCACTCTTAGTATCTATGTGGTCTTTCTCAAATTTTCGCGCTAATTCCTTTTCATCTTCATTTCTCACCATTTCAAAAAAATCTAAATGCCTGTCTAAAGTTTCGTTTTCATATTTACGTAATTTTTCGATAATTGGTTGGATTCCAAGCATTAACAATTCATACCGAAGATGAAGTCGAAACTCTAGAGTCACTTGTCCTGGTCCGTAATTTAATACTGCATTAATAAATGACATAATTGCCGTTTTTAAAGATAGATTGTCTTTATAGATGCCAAAATTCTTGTCTAAATCGTTGATTATACTTTGGAATCGAGTTCTTTCGAAGTGATATTTTTGAAAATGAAGCATCGCTTCTAAAACTTTCCGATGTCCTCCAGGGACAAGGCATACTGCACCCAAAATTTCGAGAACAGAAATTTTTGCTTTAATGTTTTCTGTTGCAAGTGATTGAGATATTGTATTTATCGCTGTTGGATGAGCCAATACATGAGCCCGACCATTCTAAAATAATGAATCAATTAATTAATAATTATCAGAGATGAGTTAACATTAAATTAATATTATATTAATGGATTAATTAGTTTAATTTAAATATTCCTGAATAATTTTTATGCTCTTTTTTACTCAGAAAATATTGAGAAAAAGTTAATTACAATCAATAAAATAAAATAAAGATCGAATCAACCAAGAAAATTTCTAAAACATTATTTCTTTCGGCATTCTACTAACGGAACTCTGAATTATTCATTAGATAAAAAACAGATTAAGAACACATGTTCCAATTAAGTAAATATAGTAGAAAGGAAATTTGTTCAATAACAGTATTTAATTTATCAACACTACTTTTCAAATGTACTTGTTAATTTTTTTTCATTAATAAAAAAAAATTTTTTCAATAAATTTTAAAAAAAATCTTAACTAGCTTAAAAGATAAAAAACTTACCGAATTGTTCATTAGTGCCTTTAAACATCCTATAACACTTGTATGGAGATTACTATTAGCTGCTTCAACATCTATAGTTCCCAAAATTTGCAATAAAATATTCAACCCATCAAGTTCAATAAATCTAAGAACAAAACTGTGTGGTTGTGTTCTTAAAGCAGTTTTTAATGCTTCTGCTTGTCTTATATGATTGGATAATTCTTCAGCATCTTCAGAAATCGGTGTCTATAAACAAAATTAATATTAAAAATGAATTAATAAAACACTAAACTTTATAGTAGCTTCTTAAATAGTTTACTTGAGTAAATTTATTGAAACAAAATATCAATTAATGCATATAAATATCTCTGAAAGCATCAATAAATTACAACAAATGAATCATTTACCGTTGTTATCACACGAATCCTGTTGATATAGTCTTCGGGATCTCCACTTAAATCAGTCGTTCGTAGGCCTCCATTATCAAGGGTATCATTACCTTTCCTTGAGCAATAAATCTGCCATTTTTTATTGGCAGGAAGTGCCAATACTGCTTGACGATTCGCCTGCGTAAGATCTAACTCATCAACAAGCTCCAAAAACATTTTATTTAATTCTTCTTCAGCAGGCATTGGCAATGTTGGGGTCATTGCTTGAAGCGTGAGTGTACCCGTCTGCTCCACAACGCAGTACGTAATTTCTGGAGGTTCATCATCCTGAAAATCGTGAAAATATTATGTAATATTCTTTTTATCATTCTCATAAATTGTTAATGTATATTAATATTTGATTTTAGCCAAGATTGCTTAATATTTAACAATTGTAAACTTTTACTTTATCTACACTATCTAAAGAAAGGTCAGAGGATTGAAGCAAGTCAACAGAAAAAAGACAAGTTTGTAAATCGTGTAAAGGTCTGATATTACTGCAGTAACAACTGTAATCGATCGGGGCTTAGGAAAAATGATTTACCTTTCCATATACTCAACAACATTCCATAATATTTTCTGAACGAAATTGTTTAAGTTACGCATAACTGTAAGTTTACACCTATGATTTTTAGACAATAAATAACAAACACTGACAACTGGTTCATAATAATTATGTTAACGATAACATCTTTATGCATAAAATAACTATTTAGTATATATGAACAATTTCTTTCTCAATTTTCTCTCTTACTGAAGCGATGGACGGATATTTTTATTTTTCAACTTCACACCTCGTTTAATTTAATTGAAAATAGTGATCAATTATAATCATAGTAAGATTAACCTATACGTGAAAAATCGTATTCTCATAAAAAACTACCCTTTTCAGAGTAGAATAAAGATAATGTAGGTTTAAAAAATGATACTGATAAACCAAAGAGAAGCAAATTAGGCAAAGTAGTTTTGGAAATTTTTGAAGATACCATTCCAACTTTATAGCTAGTCGTATTTTTCTACATTCAAGTTGTAAAACTGAAAAAATATGCACAGTTTTGGCAAAGTTAAATGTCACCTTCGACATCGACCAAAAAACGTAAAATCTTGAAACTACAGATTAAATTAAAAAAAGAAAATACGTGAAGCAATAAGAAGAAAAAAAATTTTTTATCGAGTGAACCTAACCAAGGCCAACAAGATTTGCAGCGAGACACTACATACATGGTTTTCCTGAGAAATCTGTATCCTGTCATCGTTTTTCTTTCTTTATGCTTCCCTATTTCATTTCTTGTCTGTACAGCAAATAGCATTAAGAGGGAAAATGATTTTCACAAAAAGAAGATTCTTATGTAATATTCTTAGCATAAAAAAATAATGAATCATGATTTCTGCATGCAAAAAATATAAATACTATCACAATACACTGTAATACGTGAGAAATTAAATAAATTCGATTATTGTAATAGTTGATCACATGATTACAGTAGTATATAATCTTCCCGAATCTATGCTATTAGGTAGCATTACATTGTAATATTTTTTGTCGTGTAATAATACATAAGTATTTATGAATTGTTTTTGATACATTAACACTTTATTAAATGACTTAGTTACTAATAGGATATGTAATGTGAGTTATCTAAACTTGCAATTAATTAGAAAGATTTATTTTTCTTCAAGTATGTAATGTCTCGTAATTTTCCAGATTCCTTTGTCACAAATTACCACGTCATTGAATAATATATGCCGATGGCTGTCACGGAAGTGAATAAAGAGCAATCAATCGATTACTTTCTTTCTATGATGCACAAGGTCATCATATAACTTATGGCAGGGACAAATATGCAATAAATCGTATGACGAAGACAACAACAAGTGGTAATAATCATAAAAAGAATGTTTCCTTGCTCTGAATGACTTGCTCATCTTCAACAATGTTAAGTAGAGTTCACAACTGCCGTAGCAAACGATCCGTAGAAAAATGTGTCGTTAAGAATAATCTAGAGTCAGTATATTTAATGATACAGCAGCATACATTGTGATTAATATAATTTTTTAGAATCAATTCAATTATTTATCGGATTACTTGTCGTATCTTAGATTTATTTATTCATTTATTTATTATTCATTTGTATCAGAAACTTTCACTTGATAGAAAAGGCATATTTTTATAAAATAATAAAATTTATAAATGATAGCTGTAAGATAAAATAAATCTTCACGGTCTATTCAAACACGCTCGCAAAATAACTCTCAGTTTCTAACTTGATTTCGATTTCCTTACCTGCAGGCAACCACAAAATGATTTCTTCACCCGAGAAGGCATCGTCTGGCAGTGCACGACAAATTCTTTAAGAGGTTGAGGACTTCTCAAGGAACAAGTCGGGATCCTCTGCAATAAAAAAAAAAATTATTAAATAAATAAATACTTCATTTATCAAATAACAATTGCTTTTTATGATGTTATATTAAGAATTAAAGAATTTAAACAAGCTATTTATAGAATATTCCAAAAAGTATATCAGATAATGAATGTGACATTAATCATGACATTAAATGATGAATATTAATAATATCCATTAAAATATATTTCAAAAAATATTGTCAATTCAGGTGATAATAAAATGGTGTCAGTGATGTTTACCGAAATAAAATCACTCCAGAACTTCATTTCCTGTTAAATGTAAATGTCAAACATTGTGCGAATAAATTTCTTATTTTCACTTGGTGAGGACAACAACAAATGACAATCAACGATAAATTTCACTTTTGTACATTTCCGTATATCAGTAAGAGAAATACTATCAAGCAATACTTTACTTTAAGCTGCGCGAAACTTCCGTCTTTGACACCGCAGAAAAATTTTCCGGCTACTAAGAAGCCTTCAATCGTTTATTATCGTCAACACAAAAACTTTTTATCAATGCAATTAACTCCTGGTCATTATCTGCATAAATGTATGTGGTGGTATCGTTGAGATTACTAAGCAGGTCAAGTTCCTGGGAGATATGAATTATTAATATAAATGTACGGTTATATGTATCTATGCTGATTTTAGAGATACATTGAAAAAATACAAATTGTTGTTAATATGATTTTTTTCATTTCTACTTGACATCGATTCTGTCAAGATTATTAATATAGATTCAGAATTATTATAAAGATGCCTACACAATTAAGAGTGAAAGTAAAAAATTGTGGTTCTTATTGTCTTATAATTGTTTGTATTGTTCATATTAGACAAGTTAAATTTGTAAAAGAAAACTTATAATTAGGCTGTAATAACTGCAAAGCGAATTTATTTAAATTAAATTTAGAAATTGATGGTTATTTATGTTGAAAAAAATCTTGGAATTAAAAAGGAAAACGAAATTTTTATGAAAGTGAAATGAATATGAAAGTCAGTGTGCATCATAAAAATTACAGATTTTGATGAAAATTTAAAGATTAATCACTAAAGAAAACTGAACGTTTAAATACAATTACAATCATTTTTTTTTAATTATCAACTTTTTCACAGATTAAGAATTATTAAATAATTCATTCAAAACACTATTATATACAATCTGTACATGATGTGAGCAAGGTAGTTATAATTATAAACAGAATAACATAAATTGTGATTCTTTTCAATTTTTCTTTGGGTGAGAAATTGAATTAAAAGTTTGAGAAAAAAATCATTAAGCAACAGATAATCATCAAACACTTTGTACAATCAAGGGGAAATAATATATGTATAATTAGAAAATTTGATATTATTTTTAAAAACTTGATAATAAACGATCTGTTAATGATGTATTAATTTCATTTAAAATCATACTATTGATTGTCGATTATTTTTTTTTTCACTAATATTCTTTATAATTTCATTACTTTTTGTTTTCACTAACTATAATTTTATCTTAAATCTTGATATAATATCTATAAGTCTTTACAAACTATGGATATATGCAAATGCAACAAAGTAAAAACCATTAATTAATTTTTTATATAACATTTAAAGATTTTAAATTATTTCTAGTAGAATAATAAGTGAGAATCACATTCTATCATACGCACACACTGAAGTTTCCTCTTTCAATTCACGCGCTACCGAGAGAGTATACTTGTTATCTTGATAAGATAACATTATGCATATTTAACAAGTCAATTATGGAATAGAAAAATACAAACGCATCACAAGTGTATCTAACACAAGTGTTCTTTTGGGAGCATCAGATATATTTTAGGTAATACTGAGCAAATAAAACTCATTTGATAATATAAAAGTCAACATACAACAACAAGGCAAATGTCGAAACAAATTTTATGCTAAACATTATGTGACCTTCAATAATGGCTTTGAAACTGTGTTTTGATAATTATTTCGTGAAAAGAGATAAGAAAGGAATGTCAATATATAGTATTCATATATAACTGCGTGAATTAAAACCAAGTGTGAAGTAAAATTCCAGACAAACAGGTAATGTCACAGCAGGTCTCGGGTGGCAACTTAATATATGAGACAAAAATAAAATAAAAAGAATAAAGGTAATAAAAGAAAATATGGTCACCCGAGATTTTCAAGGATAGAAAAGGCATTTATTCATATAATTAAGATTTCAAGTGAATATCTTTATATACAATGAACTCCTGTAATCGGGAACCATGAGTATTAGTTATCTGAATAATTATACGATCCATCTCGTAAACTCTTTACGCTCCTATGACTATCGCGCTTACTTGCGCGTGATTTTTAGTTAATGAGGATTTTGACTCCAATCGTATTTGTAATTTTAACTAAACAAATAAACAGAAATTTCACTTCGTACATATCGGTTTCTGTTTACTCCATAAGGATTTAAACATTTATGTATTTTTTTTTTAATGATAAATTTTTCTGTATCGAAAGTTCAAAAGGTTAAAGATTTTTACAATTTATTCTGAAATGTCGATTAATGAATAATTAAAAATAATTATATGAAAGAAATATACATATAATATGAAATTATTCATTCATCAATTTGAGAAAATGTTGAATATCTAATTATGATAAACTATAGTCAATTAACACTAACTAACGCAATCAATATGTTAAGTAGAAAAAGATGTTTAAAATGTGGTCTATCCAAAAGCTCCTTTAATGACTTATTGGAGCAAAATTAATGAAGTTACAGTTGATTAGTTGCTCTATCAAACAGAAAATTGATACTACAAAAACCTCTAGTGACACTTTGAAAATATTATTGTGTATCATTTAAAAATACAATCAGTTAATTTGACAATTAATAAAAAATTCTTATTTAATTCAAGAGAATTCAAACAAATTCATATTGCATTTTCTTTCAAATTTATAAATATTTGAAAGTTTACAGTAATACATAGTGATATAATGATGTACCTTTAACTATTTTAATTAGATAAAAACGCATCTACTGTTAGTAGAAGGATCTACTGTTCAGTTATCGGTTTTAACTGTTTACCTGTTGATTTGTAAATGCTGATTAAATAACCCAACAATACTTAAACCAATAAACAACTCAGCAATAAAGAATTACAATTACTAAAGTATATCTAACTCAGATTTTATTGCTTTTTTAGAAAATTTCCATTATCATATGAAATGAAAAATAAAATATATTAACTAAAAAGTAATTTAAAGTATTATACATTTCTTCTACTATTTCATCACTACTAAATGTTTATTTTTGTCATGCTGAGGTACTTGAACAAAGCAATGTTAACCAAAATGCTTGTTCATATCAACAAATTTATAAAACTAAAAAATGATGTTTTTTGAATTTGACATTAATATGTTCATAGTATGCTATTTCATCAGAAAAATATAACTTCCATTAACACCTAGAAATTCTCCAAACTTAATTACATTCCAATTCTCTCCATTAATAAGACAAGTCAACGTGAGAGTAATAGCAGTATAACGTTAATAAAAAATTGAGTCATTAAACTACTCATGAATCGGACTTTTTTGATAGCTTCATAGTATGATTGATAGAAGTTTAATCTCATGATGGAATTTGAGCAGGTGAAAACGAATCACGTTTGATCATTTTGTATTAAATCTACAGAGAACAAATCAACGACAACTATGTGTATAGGTATATAACCGATAGCCTATAGTTTCTCTCATCGAATAACTTTGGTGAGAGTGATGAAGACCCAAATAAATGATATACAATAACATCCATGAATGTTCACATTTTTTTTTTCATTGTTCATTGAATAGACCAGGTAAATTTCACCGAATGTTTAACAATTATCCTTTAATTATGCGAATCAGTTGATGCAAGCTTATTATAATAAATCGTAACATCCAAATGAATAATAAGACAGCAATTCACTTTTGATATTGAATAAATTAATTGCGATTTTTAATTAATTATTATTCTAGTGAGGGGGTTTAGAACAACCACGATAGAATAATAATCTAGAGTTATTGCAATATTAAATAGTCCCACGGAATTATTTTTTGCCCTATATGTGTATCGAGAGAAACTTTATTAAATCAATTATTTAATTCAATTTAGATGAAATAAAAAATGTTTTCTTGAATTGTTTTTGATAAAATGATTAATAGAACAGCATTTAATAGCAAAATAAAAGAAGAAACTTTCATAAAAAGAAAACAAGTAATTAATTTCAAAGATGAAAATAATTTTGATAATTGTTTAAATGGAATTTATAAAGACATGATTTTAATTTGATGATAAATCTAATAAACTAACAGTTATGCAATTTTTTATGCACTGAAAAAAGTTAAAAATACTTATGAAATTTGTATAAAATAAATATAATAAAATACCAGGTTGAGTTTTCCAATTTTTTCCAGCACAGTCTCCATCTTGAGATAAATATAAAAATACTGAAATTCCAGAATTTTTCCCGCTATTCTGTTATTTTGATTTACTTCTAGTGTTCACAATGCGTGGATCTTCGTCATGCCACGTCTGTGACGTTTGAGATGCGATAAGAGACCCTTCAAATCTCTCTCGCGTGCTCACTGTCGTTTTCTTGATTCCTTACTGGTCACGGCGCGTGTCGGTCACGCGTGTGACTTTCATCCAGATCGATATTTGTGAAGCACCATGAAATTTAGCAGGCCACGGTTAAATTATCCTGACCACCTTAATCGGGGTATAAAACAAAAGACGCAAATAAAATGACTTTAAATAAGGGCCTCTTCTTGCCGAAATTTCACCGGCTGCAGGTGAGATCGAGCCATGCAAACCTCAATTGCCTGCACGAAAGTTCAGCCTCAGGCTGTCAGTCGTTTCACTTTAATTTTGTATCACAAATTTTTTTACTCAAATTTATTTATTAAAAATAAATTTAACTCATGTCATATTAATTCATTTGACTGATGGACATCATAAAAAATAAATAATTAAAAGTTTGTTGTTTTATTTTTAATAATTAAAACAAATCCACTAAAAATCGTTAAATGTCTGTAACACGTGTTGTATGTAACTGGCATATATCAAAGTAAAATGATTAAACGGTATAGGTTTTTTTTTGGAGTTAACATTAATTTTTTTAAAAATTATTTAAGGCCGCACGTGTCGTCATAAATGTCCCGAGTACGATATGAGAGAGCGGAGAACCTCCTCACTCGCGATTCTCAACCGAACTGCCAGCTGAAAATACAACACCTCTCATGCACAAGTGTACCTGTAGAAACTTGTGAGGATTGTCTGAGAGAAGGGGACTGACTGACTTGGGCCCCCACGGGACTGCCATGGGTCAATCTACTGTTTTATTTTTTTATTTTTCAGTTTTCACATATCAAATTCAAACTATCGACATATTAGACATATTTTTCAGAATATAATTGACAGGCAAATGAAAGTGAAATGCAACCAGGAAATTCATTTCAATAAATCTCTTCTCTGATTAATAAAAAAAAATAAAACTCAAGAGATATATAAATGGAGTAATTAAAAAAATCCCGTAAATTTATCTTTTCTTAAAGAAAGTTATATAAACTCGTTAAAAAAAAAATTGACAACTTTTTCCCAAATTAAGCGTTTATTTTTAACTGTTGCTCTTCACATTGCTAAAACTACCGTGACATTTTCTCTTATCCTCCTTCTCGACATTCTATCACCACTCGAGGACCATTAAATCTTACCAGGAGTTTTGAGCACGTCGTAAAACATGTCTGAAGATATGAAAAACAAAAAGAATTATATTCAGAAGCAAACCGTATACTTATTCATTTGCAGTGAAAGAAAAAATAATTTTTCAGCAGTAGAAATTACTCGAACCCAACAAGTATTTTATTGAAGCATTTTAATAACATATTTTTTCATTAAGTACTAAAGATTTCTCTTTTTTAATTTTAATGGCATCCTAATATCATGTTTGTTGATGTTTGAAATATGATGATTATAATAATTCTCATAATTAATGGTTTTTCGTTATTTTTATTAAATTAGTCAGTACATTTGGATTAATAGTTTTGTTTATTATTGTTTCAGAGTTTAGAAAATAATCGTTGATAAGTAGAAAATTAGTATTCATAAACAACAGGTGAGTAAAAGAAAATTTTAAAAAAAGTTTTTTTTTAAATGATAATTATTACAACTTTAACTGATAATTGGAAAACTGAAAAAAATTCATATCGTCTCTCTGTGACAAGCTTTAATTTCAAGAATTATCATCATTTTTTTTTATGAAACAAAAAATGATGTGCATGACTGTTTGATTAATTATTAGTTGATAGATTAATATTTGTATAATGAATAGAGAGTTTCAATTCTCGTGTCGATAATCGTAATAGTTTCTGCAGTTTCTAATTATACTAACGATGATGGTAACTCCTATATTTGTTCACTCTTAATATTTTTAAACTTTCATTATTTTTATTTTAGAATAGTGAATAGTAGAGCAATGTCTTTTCTTATTTATTTGATATAAAAAATAATCGTATTTATAATTAATATTTATCATTAATCAACGAAATGAATTTTTTATTTATAAAGTTGATAACAAAGATTTTCATTTTCAACGTCAAAATTGTATCATTATATCAAGTTTGAGTTCTAATTAAAACAAAATAAACCATTATTCATGATCAGTCATTATGTACAAGAAATTAAATAAAAATGAATATTTCTATTTCTATGATTATTTGTGTTATCAAGAATTTTCCTTCTGACTGGTCTTTACATTGTTTTAAAAAATCAATATGTTCACAATTATTGTGTGAAGTTAGTTATAAAATGAAATTGAGTGTTTTAACATTTAAAACGTAGTTCAACTATAAAATAACAATCATAGCAAGTGGTAATCATAAATATTTCCATAAAAATTTCATAACATTAGAAACCTAACAGAATAGCAAACTTGTACATAATCTCAATTTCGATAGAGTGTCTGTAAAGCCTAGATTCCATCTCATGGATGGTTGCGAATATAAAATAAACATTTTTCCTCGTTGTGTCCATTATGAATATTTGAAGGAATGCAATATGGCATAATATAGAAATCAGTAGACACAATTTCTTTTCTTGAATCATTACACGGTCCGTCTGATACTCGTCCTCCTGACCTGACCTCGACGGTATCTCAGTATTCGATCTATCATCGATACAAGTACATTTACGGGAAAAGATGTGAGGATATGCAGACAGGCGATCCATGGCCATAACATAATAGCTACTAAGTACCAATTCTTAACTAACACTCAACTTACTTCTCTAAACCTTTCTATTGCAATTTTATTTCCGTCGAGGAAACTGCAAGCTGATAAAAGCTTCACTTACCAGCTGTTCGAAGGAAATAAGAGATTTCTAACGTTTTGTAATCAACTAACGGCTTCTGTCAAGACTGTAATCCACACCTGTGTAGCGATCGATTCTCATGTACTATATGGGTTATGTACGGTACCTACCATCAGTTATACATGCATATAATATGCATAATATAAATAAAAAATGTTTATCGATTTTACACTGGCACACTTGATGTATAGCCACGATAGTTCGATCCCCCTTTTTTTGCAAAGATTCTTCGACTCTGTAGCTAAATTCACTTTTGAAATGTATAAAGTATTCTTACGTATGATCATCAATCATCATCAATGAGTAACTGAAGCCTTTTTTATCGATTCATTACTTTGTAAAAATCAAATCAACATGTATTTGCTTGACTAGTCACATTGCAATATTTTTTATTGTAGTAAATTTATTATTTCAATCAGACACTCCAAGAGAATACTTAACGAAGTTCATTGTTTTTTTTTCTTTATTATAATTTTGAGAAAAACAAATATTTTTTAATTAATTTGTAATTGATGATTGTAGAAAATATTAAAAACAAAAAAATTTATAATTCATGTTGCTGTTAATGACAATGAGAACAATGTTCATTAAAAATGTCATCTTCTCAATATTGTTTTTTACAATACTTATTTTTTATTTATTTATTCTTTTTAATAAAAGAAAAGTAGAAGAAAGAGAGTATTCATGAGCAATTACATAGAAACAACCTTTTTTTTATTATTAAGTCGACTATTAAATAATAAGGAAAATGTAAGTTTCACTTACTCTAATTACTCTCAATAAATATTGGATTAAACTTGAATGTTTTTTAACAGCGAGATTGAATGAAATAAAAAATTTTTAATCGATAATAATCGTTGGTAAAACAAATATATTATTAAATTAATCACAATACTAATTGAAATATAGCAATCGTGACTTTTAGTTATTCTTGATCGATAGATTGAAAAATTGTTTGTTTATATCATCTATGAAGACATGAAAAGGTTATAATTTTTAACACAAATAATAAATACAGAATTACAAAATAAATAATGTTTTGTTTAAATTGATATATTACAATTAAGAGGTTAGTTAATTAATGATAAATCATCGTTAAATATGTTTCATAAAAATTTTTGTTTCCTCTGAAGCAGGAATACGTCTAAAAATAATTCTTGTGATCTTTAAATATTACAAAATAGAATTTTTATGCGTCTACACGACTGATTGATGTTTCTAACAAGATAATTTAATGACATACCAATAAATGAGGATATTTAAGCATTTGTCAACATTGAATATACACTAACCATTCCCCTACTCAACATAATAAATAATACAGCCGAAAAACCATAGAACCTATTTCATCACAATCTTCATATATAATTACATATGAAGCTGATAAGCTACTCAAAGTCATTTAAAACGAGAAAAAACCGTCTGTGTATAAGAAGAAAGTATGTGAGATAAAGGTGAAAGAGCATGAAAGATTTTTAAAATACTTATGTATTATGTCAGACTATAAGACGCCTACAGGTATAGATATTTAACTGAACGTTTACTCGAATTCTCATAAATATCATGAGGTATTGGATAAAATGTTATAAATTTTCATATAAAATCACGATGCGGTTCTTTGAGCTCCTCAACACCTTTTTTCTATCAAAAAATCTTCAGGTGGGCCACCCAAATTAGAATGAATTTAATTTAAACGTTAATCTAGTCTTACTCTGCGTACGTTTTTCTCAACGTCCTAATCGGTGTCAACTGCTGCATGTATCGACCTACTCAGGAAGACCCGTTATGCTGTAGCTCCCACCTTGGACGATTCTAACTTTCAGAACATATTCAGGCAAGTCTACACACTCTCGATCAGTTGTTGGTTATTGCAAAGATATGTCCAATTGCCAGGATACTGATAATTTAGCTAAAAAGTTTAGTAGATGCTTATATGTATTTTACGTATATAAATATTTATTAGAAAACTACTGAGACAAGTGCGTAGGCTCATTCATTACATAGTCTACTTAAGACCGAGCTGATTCTTATCCAACTTAATAGACAATTTCAACGACCTTTTAAAGCATTCCCACGTAATAACAGTTTTTCATAAATTCGTCATTATCATTAATCACTATATTTAACCAATAAATTTCTTTGTATGCTTCATGCTGGGTGAAAAAAAAGGTTTTTTCGATTTTTTTTATACGTAAAAATTTTTATACTTTACATTGTCGCTTTTAGTTATTTTTAATTAAAATTTTATTTCCTATAATGATGAAAACATTTCTCAATAAAGTAATAAATTTTTTTAAGCAATCGAATTTTGGAAATGATTTGAAAATTCATTGAAAATCAATTTCTCTTATGGGTTTTATGTAATAAGTGTTATAACATCTACTGAAGATGAGAAAAGTCATAACAGTAATTTTTCATTCTCGTAACGAGCAGTATTGTAAATTAGTAAGTATTCTTACAACAGTATTAGCTTAATCAATTGTAACAATGAATAATTCATTCAATTATAAATTATTCACTTTTAGGAAAAAAAAAAATTTTTTTTCGAAATTTAATAAATAATAAAATTACAGTTATTTGTATTGTGCTGTCACTTAATAAACATTTCACACAGAGAAATATTTCTTTCCAACTTTGAATGTAATTGAATTTTCAATTGTTATTCATTTAAATTTTACTACAATTTTATTTTATTTTTAAGCATCCTATTCAATAGAAAGAAATCCTAATCACTGATATTTTTTACTTTGAAGAACAATGAAAGCACATAACAATCTTCATTAAAACATGTTTAGCATACTTTAATACTTTATTTATTTTGAAAAAAACAAAAAGAAACAAAATATATATTTGTGACAACGAACCTGACTAAAAATACTTTTCTTCAAAAAAATATACAAATTCACTTTTACTCCGATAATAAGAAATTTTACTCCAAAAAAAAATCCTCCCATTATTATCATCATAAACAAAAAAAAATTATGTCATCAGTGATAGAAATGATAGTGGAACTAGTACGGAATATTTGACCTTGCGTTACACTTAAAAATAATTGAGTCAAATAAAGAGATCCTATCAGTGTATAGATCAATGAGGCCGATTGGATTGTATGAACAGCATTTCAATGCCACACTGTATACCAAGGAAGTTTGAACAAATATTCCACTTTGTTCCATCTCGTGTAGGTCAGTAGATATATTTTAATCTTATCATGACTTCCAAACACGTATCTGAAACGAACAGTTGTCATAAAAGTGTTTGCAAGCGGTTGAATTGTCATGCAAGACATTGACGCCCTTTTTCGAACTCGCATGACTTCAAGTAGACCAGCTGAAAGTACAATATATACATGATTATTCTCTACTGGACATCAGCGGCCCAAATCCATACTGAAGACGTCCACTACCAACTGTTTATACTGGTCAGAATCATTTTTAAATGTCGCGCCAACTTATTATAAGAAATAAATAATCTAAACACGTTTATTCTCAGAGCTACTATGCTGAATAGATTTATGCCAATCCAGACACGTTTTAAACACACTTTTTTCACGTAATAAAACGATTTAATCGTTCAATAGAATAAAAAAATAACAAATACGTTTAATGAGTGATATAAAAAGGTCAATCTACTGCTTCCGGTTTGAATTAAAATGAATGGATTTTTGAAAAAAATTTATAATAATTAGATGCAATCCAACACTATCAACAACAACACTTTATTCACGATTGTGGGTCAGTGGACTAAACGAGATTTTTGCCAAGAGAGAAGTCTATGCACTCTTTTTTCTATATTTCTTCCCTTCTCTCTTGCTAAGATTAGAAACTTTACGCATGAAAGAACAACCATAGTATATGTATGAATATTATCGATGTTTCTTTAGTAGTTTATGTACGAATTAATTGACAGTTAAAACTGTTAAAAGATATACCTAATTATTTTTGTTCAATTTATTATATATAATCATTACTTTTCATGACTTTTGTGATAAGGAAATTATGAAAACTAACATTAAAAGAGGTTTATGTGGAATTTTAATAAATTAATCTAATATGGAAAAATATTGTTGCATGAAAATTCTTGTTTTGCAAAAGTAAGTAATTAAATTCATTTTTTTTTTATTTCTAAAACATTTTCAATTTAATTAATTTAATCGAATAAAAAAATTCAATTAATTATCTATAAATTAAAAGTTGTAATAAAATAAAAAATTATTTTATTGATTAAATCAAGTGGATAATTATGAAGTAAATTTATTTTAGACTGAAATATATAATGAGTTTCAAGATATAAAATGGAATATCTGTGTGAAAAAATATTGAATAGCGATGTAAAAATTAAATTACGTTGAAAACTATATCTGCTAAATGCGGATTTTAAAGAAATTAAAAAAATTTCCAAGATCAATCTATCACGATACAAGTAAACTTAAAAATCATTTAAAACCTGTATTATAACGAGAATGACTCCAAAAAAATTTTAGAAAGCCAAAACACTAAACAATCTGATCTGAGTTCAGAGATGTTGACTTGCCCAAATACTTAATCCCAAATGAGTCATCAAGGTAAAAAATCAAGGGTTGTAACCTATGCACCCAGACAAAATCAATATTAAACACCTTAGTCATAGGAGAGTTCTCAAACTATCCACCTCTCTTAGTGTCTAGTATCCCCTTTCAAGTAGAGTCTGTTGTCGTACTAATTATTATCTCTCCAAATTTATACCTTGTTTACACAATGTATGAACATAAGGCGTCAAGATCTATACACTTATCTATTAGTTATTTCCACAATTTCTTCCTGTTTGCTTTATTACGTAAACCGATGTTACTGAGTCTAATGCGATGCGACATCCAATCGGATAATTTGTTCGGTAACTCTCTCGTATCACGTATGTATGGCCTTATGAGAAAATCCGGAAATAAGTCAAGAAACAAGACTTCTATCAAATTACGACTACTGCAAGTATTTCCAATACTCAAGCAATTTATATATAACTCGAATCAATTACAAAAGTAAATTTTCCATGTAGTATTATGCAGCCTCATTAAACTCTACTCCTACTAATCAATCAATTATTTTTTTTTACTTTTCTCAGAAACAATTAATTTTAAAAGAAAAATACTTCTTTAATTGTTGCAAAAAAAAAGTCAATCAATTCAGAAAGACTAAAACAGTTTAGCTGTTTTTAAAACGCTGGGTTTTTTGTTTGAGTAATCAGGTGTCAATGAACTGGAGCAAATATCTTTCAAGAACAGTTCACAGTGTAACATGGGTAAAACATTTTTTGATTTTTTACGTAACTTTTCATTTTCTGGATGAAAATTAGTTTGGATTAAAGAATACAAAGTACATTTTTTTTTGGTTATAAGTTGAATTATTTATCTTATGCCTGATGCATTAGTGAAATTGTCCTTCAAACTCTAAAAATATATCTTAGCTCCAAAAAATGAAATAAAGTTTTATGAAAATTAGGCATTAATATTGATTACTTTTCTCACTATTAATTCAAAAAAAAAAACTCTCAATATGTTTTTAATGGATAAATAAATTCTTTTGTACAATTGTCTAGATTTGTAACACTTTAAAATAAATTACTGTATTGATAAAAATCAATGTTGATGTTTTTATTTAATATTCTAATAAAAATACTCGTATCAGGCTGTGATTCAGTCATTAGATAAATTCAAGTAGTTTTTAATTCCACACTAAAAATAATAAAGCCACTTTTAGTTTGTCATCTAGTGTGAAAGTAGAGAAAAAATCAATAACTCTAGACCACCAAATTAAACAAAAACATTATTTAAATATTTTACAACTCAAAGTAATCATAAAAATGAGATTTACTTTAATTTAAAAAAAGTTAATAATATTAAAATTAAAGCTAAATATTACCAAATTGCCCTAATTACAGGCTATGTATGTATGGCATAGATTACTTTCTGACTTAATTGACAACATATTGATGTTTGTGCAACAAAAAAATTAATTCATTTTAGAAACCACGTGGTTAAAATTTATGTAGAGTATTTTTAAAAATTTCTTCAAATAAAATAAATTAGTTTGAAAACAAAATAAATCGAAAAAAGTTTACCTTGTGAATACTAATGAAAGTTGATTAGAGATGACTGAAGAACTAAATCTACACTCAACTCACAAACTTATAAACAACAATAAAAATTGAAAGACCATTGTTCAGACACAACAGACGACTTGATATTACAACATATCGAGCGTTTGGCTAACATACTCGGCGCTGAAGCTGAACGAACCGTAGCTATGGTCGAAGGGTAGTTCCTGTTGCAATACCCCATGGGGTATTACTGAAGCCCTCGTACCCTGGACCAAACATCTGTCCTATTCCCCACCACAAACGGTTCAATATTCAGCTTGAAAGACCTCTGGCACGAGCCACAAATTTCGATTTCTTTACCTATTACTTTTTTTTACATTTTTTATTGACTTTTGTCAATATCTTAATATTAAATACCCCCATAAATAAATAAATAGTATTTTATTATTTTGTACAACTTTGGAATAACCGTAAATATACGTTTAAAGCATTCATGCAAACCATTTCACACCGGAAGTAGTATATGGTAATTTCACCACGCCTTTAACGTCCTTGTAAAAGAAATTTTTGCAATTAGGATGATTTCACGGTGTGTTAAAGACAAATCACCAGGGCAGAAACTAACTATGGGTCGAGGTCAAATGATTTTTTAGTGGATGATCTTAAGTAAAAGAGTTTAGTTAGAAGTAAGCAAATCATTTTTGATCTTATCTATAGTGATAATGGAGTGAGAAATTTTTTGAGAATTGTTTGAAGAGGTTTTAGGATGACACATCATATTTACTATAATGCTACTTGAAAGAACTTTAAATAATTTATAAGACAATAAAGATTCAGTTATTTTATAAACTTTTCAATTTTAATATTTAACATAAAATCAGTTATTAATTTTTTTAAAATTAAAATAAACTATTATTGACAACTAGAAGGTGATATTTATTTGTTGTAAATAAAGTTTAATTCCTTTCAACTTATAAAATATTTTACGAGAAATCTTTACTAAAGAAATTCTTGAATAAAAAAAAATTCTATTTCTTGAAAAAAACTGTCCTTTCAATCCGGTGTATTTATTATGTAAAAATCTAGTTTACAGCTCCCACTCGTAACCTATTTTCCTTGAAAGGAGCACTAAAACCGAGACCGATGATGGATGGTGGAATAAAAAAATCATTCTCAACCTATATGACATGATATTATAATCAAGAGTCATAAGTGTAAAAAAAATGCATATCCGCAAGGGGATGGGATGATCAAAGCGGTAATCAACGTAAATTGATGGCAATTGGCTAGTCTCTGAAACTATGGAGTACAGTATGATGCCTCCCAAGTACTTGGAAGTTGTGATTCTGCGTTGCACGATTTAATGTGGTTGAATCTTTTTCTTAATAAATCCTCGCAAACGAATAAAGAGTAAAAAGAAGAGAAGACTACTAAATAAAATAGATCAAAGCAGAACGAGCAGTTATAAAAAGCTTAGAACTATTCGAAACAAGTGTTTCAGAGAAATGTATAAAATGTGATAAAAAGTATATAAAAGAGATGTAATTCCTCTCAACTAATTAGCATTATGCCAAAGAAATCTCGAGGTGTTGGTCTATATAAATGAGAAAAAAGTCGATGAATGAAGAAATTGAATAAGTTAAAAGAGCAACAAGTTCTTCATGTGGAATAGTTATAGAACCTTTCCGTCTCAATAACCACGAAAGGAACTCATGAGAAGAACAACTGATAAACTCAAATCTTCTTTATATATAATAAAATGAAATTTTCATTGGCATATAAATCAATGATTGAATCAATATAATTATTTATGAACTTTCATTTAAAATCTATTTAAACCATCATTATACTGTATATTGCTCTGATATTATTAAAAAACATCAAATAAAAAATCTTATAAAAGTATTCATTTTATTGCAAATTTTATTCTAATCTCGAATGATTTATTCTAGCTTCAAGCTCCAAAGAACAACGATAAATTGAATTTTCTAGATACTGATAAGTAAATAGAAATTATGAGTTATCCATTTCTTTTTACACATATACGAAGTATATATGTAAATATTGATTTTAGTAAGACATTGATAAATAGATGTTTACATGAATTTCTATAAAATTACAAAATAAAACTAAAAAACATGAATTTGTGTTTTTCGTAATGAATTACAAAAATACCTTATCAAAGACACGTATCATAGGTGTCAACAAATGGAATTGATAATCATATAAAGTCGGTACCCATTGAATCTAGTTGCCCCTCTGATCTACGAATAAGCAGCTGACAGCTGCGAGAAAGCGATAGTCCACATGTTAAGGTCGTTACTCTAGCGAGACGTTGGGATATCAGTTTCATCGGCTCTCTTAAGCCAATTGACGTGTATCTTGAACATCTCTGAGTTAATTTATAAACTGTGATCTAAAAATGAATGAATGAATGTTCAAGATACGTGTCTGTTACAATTCTAGACAAATTAGAAAGGAATATAATTAGGTATATATTTTTATAAATAAATTCAAAGAAGAAACAAATAAGAAAAAACAACGACAACTAAACAGAGAAATAGGAATCAAAAGGAAACATAGGCAGTATATCGTATTAAATTCACTTCTCACTACATCTTGCTCTCTTATTTCTTGGGGAAACTATTTTGGAATCGACTGCAGACTCGCAGAACGTGCCCGTGCACTTGGATTATACATCTGGAACGTCTGAATCCCGCTACTCGATCTCACATGAATTAACAAATAGATTACTTTTATCAAATTATCATATTATGAACAGCTTCAATCTACATCTATTTAATTATACACATATAGCTGTACTTTTTATATACCATGAAACAAATGAGAGTGATCTATTCACTTCCTCATGTAATTCAGTACAATAAACACGATTCAACGTTACTAACTATTGGAATCCATGTAGGAAGGTACTGACATTTACAAATGCCGCATACGTTCTCTTGCAATTCTTCGTTTTTTGTCATTTTACTTTATAACAAAACCATTTTCTATTGCATTTAGGTTTATCACTCACAATGGTTTTGATATAATGTCAGAGAAAATACTGTATCACCTTGAAAGTGCATATTTCTATAGAAACATACCTCAGGCTTTTTTTTTACAGTTTTATACTTCATTTTTATTCATGCATATCGTGATTTTTCTTAGCTTGATAAACATAAAAGATAAAATAAATATTAAGTTGACATTCATAATGGTTTACTGTAGAATTCTTGGTTTATATTAAATTAAAATTTATTATGAATACTACTCTATGACACAATTTTTAATTTGATGTATTTCTGTAGATTTTAACATAAATTCTAGTTAGAGGCAACCTAATAAATGAAAATTCATCAATATTTTAGCAAATTGTACAAACTACTATAAAGTTCAAATACTAAATATGTCATGGAAATTTTTTGATTGATCTGTAATTCTAATAGTTTCACGGATTATCAGCTTTTAGTTTCTAATACAATATAAATATTCAATAATAATTTGTTGAAAGTGTTGTAGGTTTTTTTTTGTTTAATTAAGATTTAGATCTTGAATATAAATTTTAGAACTAATAAATTTCCATAACTTGAATGAAAGTATGAAGATTTTGTATTTCAATTTGATTAAAAAATTAAAGGCCATCGTTGATAAATATTTTGTGTATTATTATATAATAACTAAATAATAAACATTAAGTAAAAAATCTATAAGATGATTTATCATCATATTGAAAACAGTATCCATGAAGTTTTAGTTTTCACTTCAGTCTGACTTACAATTATGTAAAATATGCTAAGTAGAATTAGCTATTCTTAACCTTAACCTTGCTAACATCTACATAGTTATTTTAAGTAAAAGTAACTAGAAATACAAAAAAAAGTTATTCCAGTATGTTTTGTTGTACAACATTACCGAGTTAACTTTCCAAAATCAATATTTACCTTATTATGAATCAATTTTCTATTTCAGTTTATTCTCCTGTTTTGTTTTTATTTAAACTAAGAAAATCAATATTACAGTTATTTAAGAGCTAATAGAGTGAAATTAAATAAAAATCCATAAATTCTTGAGTTATCTTTTTTACGCCAAATGCACATGTTATTTGTATTAAGAAACTCATTAATTTTGAATAAATACTTTTGGAAAGTTTTAAACAAATCGTTTTACTTTTAAAACATTCATTTAGCTTACTTTATCTAACTTACATGAAACATCATCAATCTAATGGTATGTAAGATATGATTAAAATTCACAAAATGATTAGAAAAAACATTCCATACTACCAATAAATAATCGTTTCAATTAAATAACTCCAGTCAGCTATTAACAAATCATTCAATGTTGCAAATATAAAAATGAATTTAATTACATTTTTGTCTTATCGCAAAATTCAAAAAAAAAATCGTTATTCAGTTGAAACCTACCAAGCTTAAAAGTTTCACGATTGATTTACTTTTGTAAAATGATACTATCACTGGACTGGAATAACCTAATTAAGACTTTAATTATTTATCCCCTAGCTTGTTTAGATTATTTCTTAGTTCTTGAAAAATTGATTAGACATCGAAAGAGATACAGGTGCGGTCGAGTTAATTGGGAAATGATTCAATTCCAGTCGTTAGTATACTCGGAAGTGGAGAAAGGCGGAACAGAGATGCAACAAGGTCTATTTTCTATCAAAGTCTGTATTCGTTTGGTGAATAGTGTCTCTCTTACTTGTTATGCATATGTACCTATCACAATTTTTGTAAGTATGACATTGTTCTTAACAATAGTTTACAATAGTAACATTACATCTTTCACTACATCATCATTCATCACAGAAAGCTTTCTCATCAAAGAATCTACTGCTACTCGTCATTTCTGTTGAAAAAATTCAGAAAGAAAGGTGTCTAACTTTACAATAATGCTCGTATACGATCAATATCATAGGACTTTAAATTTAAATAATTTTTTAATAGCTTCTCAATTTTTTTCTATTGTTTTAGAAAAGTTTTATCGGTCTTTCACCTTTGCTTGCTCTTTTTAGCTTTTCATGACTATTTTTTTTTTCTCTTTATATTGAAAAAGATTTTAATCTCTTTTATATTCCCTGACAAGGAGTTTGAACAAATGTATTTAAATTGCTCTTAAAATCTTCTTAAAACAATCAATACTACTTGATAAAATATTCTTTCTTTGTTTTCTATTATATTATACTTGAGGTCGATTTTAAACTTAAAAAACATCTAATAACCTCTTTCAATTTTATTCACTATATAATATATTTACATGGATTGTTATCTTGCTCGTTGGAATAAATGATCCATATCATTGGAAATGCATTTTTATTTTATATACAATACTTTTTTCTTTCACTTATAATACTTTTGATATTTTTTTTTACTTCGTTGAATTTTCAAACCTATTTTAAAATCTCATTAATGTATTTTATGCAAAAAATTTATATTGTTGAAGTACTATGATATTTTCCTTGATAAAAAGTAACTTTTATTATCTGTGGTCAATCAGTTAATTTGCATAAAAGTGGTTATTTTTTATCAAGTGATAAAAAGTCAACTTACTTAAAAACCGGCCGGCGAGTGTCAAATTCCCCTGTATAGTGAACTAGTTGCAGATCAATAGGTTCCGACCGGGCACATGTTTCTTCAAAATAAAACTTTACTCTGTTGTGTTACTTGAATGACATCAAGTATGAGGATGCAAATATGATAATCATCGTTCGTATTGTCAATCGTAGACAGTAAACATGTGTTGGTAGAAGGACGTATATACGTCGTGAGTTAAAACAAACGCCGGTTGAGTTCTAATAATAATAAAAAGAGTGCGCGCACGCGAGAAATCCCGAGAAAAGTCTTCCTACAAACTAGACGAAAACGAGAATGGAGAAACCGGGTTTGTCTCATCTACGTTCTGCGCGTGTCCGTCAAGCTGACGGACTGCGTCGTCAAGGAGACGCGCTGCTCATTCAATTCTCGTGCGCACGATTCAATTGATCGAACTGTGATGCGATGCTAAACGGCAAATTCAATGCATCTTATCGGTTAATTTTTTAGAAATCTTTTAGCATAAATATTTATGAAATTAATGACTTCATTTCTTCAATTAAAGTGAATGATGATGGAATTTTATATTTATTTAATCAACACTTTTTTACGTATTAAATATAGTTTTGCATTTAATTCAATCTGAATAGGGAGTTTTTAATCATATTCACTTGCAATTAATTTTAATGCACAATTGAAGTAATTAAAACATTAGAAAATAATGACTATGATGAAGATAAATTCTCTAATCATCCCATACGAGTCCAAATATTCCAATCAAATTCTTATTTAAAGCTACTCCATGTGGAACTTTTAGAACTTCGATTTAGTTTTTTGTAAGTATCGATCAATTCTAAAATTTGTGTTAATCAATAATAAAATACAACCCAATTTTACTTTTTAAATATAAATAATTAAAAAAGAAAAAGTTAGTATATTTAAAATAAATCAACAAAACAAAAAACGTTAAAAAGTTTGGATAAAAATTAAATAAAATTATGATAAATTTATATAAATTAAAGTTATGAAACATTTTTTCAAAAAAATTAATAATCATTTATTTAATTCAGTTAAATAACAGGCACTTATTTAAATAACTATCAATTATAAATAAAATATTTAAAAAACTAAACTATAATTTGTCATCATTTAAGGAATAACAACTGGAATAAACCTCGATCTATCACCAACTTTCGGAGCAAGCCTCAAATTCACTCGGTCTTTTCCTTCTTCGCCAACCTCCAAGAATGAATTCCAATCGAGAAGAAAGTAGAGACCAGATTTTCTAGGTGCTGGTAGTGCAGGGTCCGGCTCTGCAGTACTACCGCCAAATGAGTCGGCTAGATCACTTATATTTGTATCTTCTGTTGACAAAGAAGATTCCGTTGTGGTGGTGTCT
The DNA here is from genome assembly GCF_013357705.1 of Chelonus insularis. Lineage (NCBI taxonomy): Eukaryota > Metazoa > Arthropoda > Insecta > Hymenoptera > Braconidae > Chelonus > Chelonus insularis. Next base: position 108,541 of record NW_023276562.1, on the reverse strand, counting down.
GTATCAATTGATTTGATGTCAGTATCAGTGTGAGTTTCCACTGCATCCGAATCTGTTATTTTCAAATTTGATGTTTGATTGACAGTATTTGGTATATTTGTTGAAGAGAAAGTATCATCCATTGACGTTTCCAATGTTGTTACATCCGCCGTCGTCACTGACGATGCCAAGGAACCTGAAGACATTTATTCAATGAAAAATCTGCCAACTTTCTCATCTATATTTATGTATAAATAACATGTGAGATAAAGATAAAATTTTTTTTTTTTAAGTGTATACTTTTCCTGAAATCATGTCCCGGGTGAATGACTGTTATTTTCTTGTGCATTTAACATTCGTAAAATAATAAGCAAGCCATTAAGTTGTCGTACACTATCATTCAATAGTTAGACATGCAAGTTCCGTCTGACATACGGTATGTCAAATGATTTGTGATGTAGAACAGTGCATGAAAGTTTTATATATGATGCAATGAGCCATCACATGTCTAGAACCTTCACTGAGTAAATAAGAAGTATATTAAAGAAAAAATAACCCAGTTTCCAAACAGCAAAAGGAAATATTTTTCATTTTTCTTGATTAGAAAACAATAAATAAAAGTTATAATTGCTGATAAATCGTTCGATTTGATGTTGTTTTTTTGTTTATGAGTATGTTGATAAATAATTATCAATTAATAATTGATACCGGAAATTTCTCTTAGAATCACTAAATGTTATTACATACACTCATGAGCAACAAAACTAGAAAAAAAGTTCAAATTAGTTGAATTAAATAATATAGCATGCTAATGTTAAATTATATTGCAATAAATATTGCCTTAAGATATTTCTTATATTTTGCCCAATCTCAGAATTAATTTTCTTAAGGAGAACGGAAACATTTGAACTTCAAACGAGGTTGATTATTGCATCATACGGAAATAATCTAAACCTTAAATTAACAACCTTGTTTTATCAATCATTAATACTCTTTTTTCATACCATTCTCAAAAAAAAACTCTTCTTTTAATGGATAAAATATTTAAAGAAACATTTCTTATGACACAATCCATTATTGTATAACATGTTTTGAAGTATCTTAAAGAAAAACTTAAAATAAATTATCTATGTTAATATTTTGCCATTAGTAAAGCTGTTAGTTTTTAATGTAAAAAAAAGTTATTCCATGCGTTTTTTATCAATCAATATAAATAAAGAATAATTACCATTTTTCTTATCTTCATCAGCATCAGCCTTGTTCTGTCTCTTGACCTCATTCTTGAGATCATCATGATAAATCTTTATAATCTCTTCTAAACTCAGTAGATCTGGACCTCCCTTGAGTGTTTTCGCAGCCTCTAGGAGATCATTTGCAACTCGACGAACATCAGAAACTTGTGCTTTTCCCTCTTGAACTAATTTAACTGTATCCAGAAGCTCATTTATTTTTTCTCTTTGTTTTTGATCACTAATCTGGGTTTCATGAGGTTTAAAAATGTGATTGGTTGATACTTGATTCGATATAGGAGGCAGTGTTATGCTATGATTACTGATATTGTCACTCCTACGTTTATAATTATTCTTACTCTTATTAGTATCACTGCTATTGATATTATTATTTATAATACTTTGAGAACTGGGTATATTGTTATTTACATTGTTAATGTCTATTCTGGAGTTTAATTTTTTTGTAGTTTCTCGAGGCTTGCCAATGAGTCCAATATTCTCAAGAATACTTTTCATTCCTACAGGTACAAAATCGATGATTGATTGCCTTTTAAATGAATCATCATGTCTAATAGATTTCTCTCTTCTATTATCAATACCGAGACCGAATTGTGCTAAAAAGCTTCTCATACCTTCATCACGAATTTGTGAACGAGGAAGTGGCTTGAAACCACTCCAAGAATTTTTAACAATTGATTGAACCGGGTTTTTAGTCGTGGTTGATTCATGACTTTCTATTGATTTATTTTTATCTGGAGTTTGAAGTCCAAATCGTTGAAAGAGCAATCGAATATCAGGCGTTAAATTACTTAAACCTTCTTTAAGATTTATTTGAGAATTATCAAACCCAGTAGCAGCTAATTTTGAAAACGAATTAGGTGAATTATTATTTTCTGGAACTTGTGAATTTAATGAAATTAAATCATTATGATTAGTTAGATTTATTTTTTCTGAATCAATAAATAATTTATTTTTCTTTGAATCTATTCCTAGCGATTCTAGAAGAGTTTCTTTGTGCTTTGGGTTTACAGATTCTTTACTTTTATTAATTTCTTGTTTATACTCTGGTTTAACTGAAATCAAAGTAGTTAGAGAAGGTAAAGCAGCAGAATCTTCTGGATAAATTTCTGAAGGCATTGGAGTTACAAAAATCGGTCCTGTAGGCTCATCATTCATCATTCCATAATCTGCCATATCAAAACTTGAGAATTCAGGTTTTTCAGGAGGTGTTTCTTTCGTTGGTTTTATGGATGGTGAAGGCGTCAATAATATTGTATCATCAGAATTCGTCGAAAAAACTGTTGGAATGAATGGCTGAGGCTTATTAACAATTCCTAAAGGCTTTGCCGATTTTATTGTAGATGTTGATTGCTTTGTGGTCGTTTTTATCACAGGCTTTTTAGTTGTAGGAGTGCTCAGAGTAGCTGGAGGTGCGAAATATTTCCATTGGTCGAAAGTCAAAATATTTGTTGACTTTGTAGAAGGAACCGTTGGCTTAGTGTCCTCAATTGGATTTAATGTAATTTCCATTATTTTTTCTGTGGGTTTTTCAGTCATGACTTTGCTATAAAATACATCCAAAGTTGGTTTTACTTCAATTGTGCTGTTATTTTGATTATTTAGAATGTTAATGGGATGGTCTTGAAAAGGTAAATCAGTAGCTGATTTTAGATCTTCTAATTTCCCCAGCACGAAACTAAATTTTTCTGGCTTTGTATCATATTCTCCATCAGATAAATGGATTTTATAATTGTCTGAATCATCTTCTAAGCTTGATAATTCATCATTAATTTCTGAAGAGTATTTAACATTGATTAAATTATCTATCAATCCTTCTGTGGGAGATTGTTCAGCTTGAATTGAAGCAAAAGGTAACATGGTCTCGGTATCTGGAATCATTTGAATCATTGGAGGTTTTGTGAACAAATCCTTGATATCTTCATTTTTAGCATCTCTTGAATTATAAGGAAGTACTACCATGAGAGCCCTTTGGTAGTCAGATCGTGCTTTTTCTACAGATTCTTCTAGGGATTCCACTTCTTTGGATGTGATGTTGTAGAGAATATCAACTATTTGACTACGAGACAGCTGGGGGAGACTTGTATTTACTTTCATCAATCTTTCGACTTCACTGATGGTTCGGTTTATTGATGACTGGATTTCTTGTTGGGTTGGAAGCTGGTCTAAGCAGTGACCAAGACCGCAAATGGTCATTAGCAGTAGTAGAATGATCTGTAATAAATGATTGTTATATAAATTGTTATTCATAGTAAAAATGATTGGTTTATTGATTCTTCTATTATTATTCATGATTGATGAATGTGTTAGCTTTTCAAATATATACTTTTAAATTAATTGTTAATTCAGAATTAATCCTCAATTGAAAATTAGTATTGAGAATGCTTCTTTATGTAATTAATAATAATGCTGTTGTATCAATCAAATTGTAAGTAATAAAGAATAATTTGAAAAAATATTAAATAAATCAGCAGTAAATAATCTTACTGGAGATTGTAATCATTATTTCTTCCAAGTTACATAAATTTGTTAATTTCATTTTTAGTCAATCAACTTGCCAATTTATTTAGATGTTAAAAAATTACAAATAACATTGTTTTATTTAGTAAAGAAGAAAACTTATTAAGAAATATATTTAATAAAATCATTTTTTTTGTTAATATTTTTGTCATGAAATAGTTGTTAGCATGTACTTGTAATTTTTAGTGCCTTTAAAGTAATTTTCACATTCCATATAAGTAAAGTAAATTTATAGTGGAAAAGACTAATGTTATAAACAGTTAATTTTAACGGATTACACGGTTTTTTTCATAAACATAATTATATGTTGATGTAAGAGTTGCAATCTTAATAAATTTGTCTCTTTTGCAAAGGAGAATAAGAATAATTTTTGAACTTTAACAACATTATTATTGACTTAAAAATAAAAGTACGCAATACCAAATTAATATTCATATATTCATGAACACAGTTCAGTTAAATGGACATCAGTGAGGTCCTTGACTAGCCGATTGAACGAGAAAGTTCAACGCGGTGTCTCATACACGATATCTCTACGATGAAAATTATTATGTGTACACACCAATCAATATACTTTTGACGTTTCCAATCACATAAGCCGATTTAAAATACCATTGATTTATTCTATTTAACTCACCAATTCCACTTTGCAAACAATACCATTGATTAAAAAAATATTATCAAACTGACCTATATACTTCCGGATATTATTTGATTAACGTATAAATTATTTATAAAATAATTTTTTAATAAACAAATTGAATTTTATAGAATAACTTGATGATTAATGTGATTTAGTATTTTTGAAGAGTAAATGAAGAGTTTTTGTGAAAGGATTGAAAAAACGTGTAGGAATGTAAAACAAAAATTTAAACTCACCATCACTCTGTTCAATCGTCTGGAGACGTAGTCAACAACTGACTGAACGACTGAGGCCTACTTTCAAACTCTCTCTATCTTCCCCGGTAATGATTCTCCCCATGTACTAGCATTTATACCCTCCACCATATCAATACGATCGGTTCTATCGTTTCTTTAATGATTTTATTTATTTATTTATAGGTTCAATGTAGTCGTTAACAACATCCAGGATTCAGCACGCTAGAAATTCGCTTTCAGCATCAGTAAATCGTACCAAGACATCTCCCAAGTTTTTTCAAGTTCAAGAAAAAGGAAAGTTTAACCGACGACATTGGAGAATAAGGTCAAATGTCTTTGATCTTTTCAACGTTGATTTATTTTATGGAATTTAATTGAAATTGTGATTGAAATAATGACTCTTACTAATACTTTTTTCATTTAAATCAGTGTAAAGATAATTTTATTTAATTGAAATAAATCAAAGAGAAAAGCAATGTTGTTTAATGAAAGAATTTATCATTATTTGAATAGAATTCGAATTAAGATGTTTTTTCATCTAAAGTACAAGAAGAAATTTCCCTTGAGAATTTTTATCAAACCGACAGTTGATTTGTAAATAGAAACCAACAGTGGAAATGGTAGGTTACTATAATAACTGGATTTTTACAACGACTTTTGAATCCTGAACCTTGCTTTAGTAATTAAATTTAATAACACTTCTCATTAATTGAATATTTTTGTTTTGAAATAGTTTAATTTTACCTTCCTTTATTTTATTTTGCAACGTTTCGTGTTTTTAATTAAAACTAGTTTGATTGATTCTCTTAGCATTAACTTAACTCCAAATCAATATTTTTCGGATCTACGAGTAGCAAATTTCAAGAACAGAAATTACATTTTTTCTCAACTGTTCTTTCGCTATATTCGGAGATTTTCTCTCTATTATTTTATTAGCATTAATTCACTATTTAAAAAATAATATAAAAAAGTTTTTTTTTTCTTTTACACATTTATTAACACAATATATCATAAAATAACCAATTTTTATAAATTAATCAATAGAAAAATACCACTAATGGATTATCAGCTGATAAAATTGAAGGTTTAACTCTTTTTCAGAGTAGTGATGGTATAAATCAGTCAAGAAGTACTCTCCATGGAGCAAAAGTAAAAGTGGGGACTATGTACTCTCACTTTATTATTAACAGAAGTCAACCACTCTTTCTATGTCTCAGTGTGAGCACCTTGCTCTTTTCTCTCCATAAGATTTAACTTAAATTGGAATTTTTTAAATACAGTGTAGTATAGCTTAGATTATTATTGGCACGAAACATGGATTATTACTTCAGTGTGCCCGAAGATGTACCAAATTATAATTATTTAAACATATCCTGTGATGAAAGGGTAATACCTCCTGCTGCAGAATTTATAAATAGTAAGTAATTGATCAATTAAAAAAGTTCAACTTTGTTAGTTATGTAAATAAGAAGTTTTCTTTGAAACATATATAGATTGTTTCTTTTTCAAATTATTTAAAATTAAGCCATTAAATAATGTTCAGTTGGTAAATATTTTATAGTATTATCGCAAATTTTGAAATAATCTTTATCAAATTAGAACTAAAAGGCAATAACTAAATATGATTTTATAGAGTATTTAGAAAACATATTAAATTAAATATTGTTCTGACAATATTCCAGAACAGTCAATTCCTGTAATCGAGTTCATAAATAAATGAAAAGTGTGTATGAATGATCATGAATGTGTTCTTGCAAATGAGAAAATAAATGTTTGTTATTTTTTTCTTAATTAGTAAATAACAAGTCAAATAACATGAAAAAACTATATTTTTTGAAAACATACATATCTTATCAAATTAAGTTAATTCCTTTCTATTTTGTAAAAATTGTAACGCATGCACTTGTGTAACTCTCCGTAAAGTAGTGAAAGTTTAAACTCTCTCGCTACTCAGAATTATATGACGAAACACGAGCGTATTATCTCCACAATTCTAACAAAGTTACAATGTATTTATATTGGAAAAACAAAAACTCCTCATTAGATTAATATCAGTTAAAATTAATTACAACTTACTATCATAATTTGTTAACGAAATTCTTTCGAAACTGACTTTATAATAAAATTATTAAGAAATTTTATTCATTATTAGAATTTACAATCTTTTTAAATATCTAGTAGTTGTCTATTTTTAAAAATTTATAAATTATTTAAATTTTCTAAAATTCTTCTACTTATCTTATTTCAAAAAATACAATTTTTCATTGAAAAAGATTTTAAATCCCTAATATGTTGGGTAAAAAAAGTCCCTTTGACTCAAGTTAGCGAGAAAATAGGGTGAAATGTGCATGATATTAGTTGAAAGAACCAACATTAGTGCATTGGGGTTAAATGGTTCCATTTAGAATATATAAAAATAGACGATATTTTTGTAAACTAACTTAAACATAAAAGGTACATTCTCGTAGAAAAATGGATGTTATTGAAAATTCTCTCATCAATAATCAACTAAAAGAAAGAAAATTAAGAAAACTCTACTTTAATTTTATAAAAAGTAAGCTAATATCAGAAAATTAATAGTGCTGAAAAATTTACAGAATTGGGTGCTTTTGGAGCAACATTTGTGAGCATTGGAACTATTTTAACTGTAGCAACAATAGCACTGGCAGCAGATGCATCATACCACATATTCCTCCAACAAGAAACAAAATTCTACAAAAAAAGTATCTTCATCATATTATGGGTTTATCCAATTGCCAGCACCTGTAGTCTTATTGCTCTTTCAATACCAAGGTGAACTATCGCTTTCTTTACTTTTCAAACTTAAAAATGTGAAGACTTGGTTTTATTTCCCTCATAAGATGGATCAGAAGATGTCAACAGGATGACACTACAATTACTAACCAGATAATTATTTGGAAGCATTTGGTCGACTAGGCATTATAAAAGAAGACCGTGAGAGCTTGGTTTTGTTTCTATAGAGTAGGGTAGATCCCTCGTTAGGGATCACTTTTAATGAACTACAAGGATGGAAAAAAAAATAAGTCGTTCTGAGTAGCTAATGATCTCGTTCCACTGATCTTTGGATCAACTTATGCCTTGACTCGTCGATTAGATAACGTCAACTAGATTATTTTATTTTCTTAACGATCGATTTTACTACGATCTCCACGTATTGACAGTCATTTTATCGCTCAACTTTACCTTGATGGATATTTTGAAATCATCAAAGACAATGTAAAGTAAACTTTCAGATCGTTTTATTTATCTTTAATGGAATAAAACAGATTTACACTTCATTGCTATTTTTTAATATGTAGTTTTACAAGAATTGATTTGTAATTTTTAATTATGCTAATAATATGAATTATATTGTTAATTTATTAAACATTTAAAAAAATAATCTGAGAAAGAGAAATGTTTTCTTGAAAAAATTCTAAAAAATCTCCGGCTTCAAAAAAAAAAAACCTTTAATTGTATGTAAAAGAGTACTTTTTGAATAACAAATACGATTAATTAGCAAAATTATCGTTCACTTTTATCTTTTTACACTTTCACATATTCATTTAGTGAATAAATTAATAAAATAATTTTTTACAATCTAAAAAGCAAACCTTCTGCGGAAATCATTTTATTTTATATTTGTTACAATTCAGAAGAAAAGTAAGTTTCAAAACAATTTTATTGCACCGTAGAAATGATTGTATCATTAAAAAATATACCTTTGAAAACTTTATATTTTTCTGTTAAACTTTTGACTTTTTGAACATCATAAAAAAAACGGAAAATGCTATTTTTTTAACGATCAATTTTATAACACCATCTCAATGATGTTCCTCCAATCACTTAGCTATTAAATTTAGCTTTCCGAAATTTTATTTCGCAGAAAAAAATTTTTTGAGCTCTTAAAAAATACGATTTAATGACGCTGGTAAGGCTTTAAAAAAATGAGAAAATTGGCCCAGGTATATACACTTATTATTGTCGCCAGTGTCTCTATTATACTAAACCGGTTTCTTTCTAAAGAACAAAAGAGAGAGATGAAGTAAAATGAATAAAAAAGAAAGAACTTCAAGTTCCCCCACTGATGTTAGTTAGATTACGTAGATTACCCTCAAAGATCAGATCTTGCATTTGTGGAGTTTTTTGTAAAACAATTCCCAAAGTCAATTCAAATATATCTTTCGTTCAACTTTTAATGTCTCCAAGGTATTTTTTGTAAGTTTCGGTTCCCTCTGATTCGTATCTCGATCAAATTGGAGGCCAAGACGACAAGCTTCCTCTACTAATGCTAAAATTTAGTGCGTGTCGCCTGGTGGGCCTGTCTACTATTTTCCGAATCATGAAATGAATCAAATGACAGTTACATTCACTTCTACGAAATTTCAAGAATTATATAAATTACCCGCACAAATTAGAAAAAAGCTATATTTTTTCTAACTCTCATAAATATAATCCTTATCATAGATTCTAATAAACATCTTGAAAAAATTACTTTTTTTTTAAAAAAAAAAAAGCTGAATAAATTATTTCAGTTATTTCTGATATTTTGGATTCTTTACATTCAATTCTCATTGTGATCTGTTACTGATAAATTAATTGATATTTTACTACGAAGGCCTAAACGACGAATAAATTATCATGTACAACAGTAATTCGATTTCAAGAATAGATTTTTTTAAACCAAGTGTGATAAAGACTTTAATTTCTATGTATTTGAATGGGGAAAATTTCGAAATTCATTAAAGTTAGGGATTGAACAATTACTCGTTTTTCGAAAATTGGAAAATAATGATGAGATTTAGACAGCTGTATTCTGTCAAAAAAAGTCGAATTTTGATGAGTCAGGAAACATATTGAAAGCTGGATCTCGATTCTAGATGGATGAAACACGAATAGCATATGTTAGAGTACGAAGTTTGATGCGATTAACCAATAGTTGATAGCTAAAAAATCTCAACAATCCAACAAAAATTTTACCTATTCAGGAGTATCCACTTTGTTACGTTGCATTTCGTTTAAACGAAATTACAAGAATGCAGTTTACGCATAAGTCAATGCGAAAAATTTAAGTATTTTTATTGTTATTCGATAATTTGTTTAAACGATATTTTTATAAAAAAAAAAGAAGTAAAGCCATTTAAAAAATGCCAAAACTGTAAATCGTATGCTTGAAATACATTATAGTTAGCCAATATCTAATTATTGTAAAACTTGAAATGATAAATTTACGGAGAGAACAATCAACAGAGTTTTTTTTGTTATGAAATATTATTTATAACTTGCAACAGCATTTTTTAAAGACATAATAATTATCCAACTAAAAAGCAATAATTCGATCAAGAATGATAAATAATTTAATAATGTGTAATTTTGCAAGGAATAAAATTATAACAAGACTTTTGTTTGCAGAGCCCAATTATTGTCTGAAGCAATTACTCAAATTACTTTAAGTATATCGATGTATCGATTATATCGGGTGATCATCGAAATCAGCAAGAAAAAGGTCACGGAGACGACGACAATGTTACTGAACGTGGGGCCATGCTGTTGTTGGCCAGGATTACCGTTTCCCAGCCTCCAACTCAACGATGCCAATTTGTCCTGGCTACAAATAATTGTCTTTCAATTCCCTATTATTCAGGTATAATCGACCATCTGAACCTAGACCTATCCTAAGTTTATTGTATGTATATATTATCATGACCACAGTAAAGACAATTAGACGTCCCATTATTGTTTGCCCACAATGTTATGACACTATTTGACCATGATTAGGATCCAAAACATAATTGTTTTATTGCAGGGGATCCTTTACATTATCCTACTTACTATGTATATTGAAGATCCAGTTTTCTATACAAGTTATAATGTGTTTCTGCAACCTTTATGCATTACCAGTATCCTTTTCGCCCTTTATGGGCTTAACATTGCAGTTATGACCATGAAACAGGTGTATCCAGGTACTGTAATACTATCTTAATGCCCTATATTCTCCAACTTAACCTTTCGATTTTATTTTAATCTTTTGTTTACTGCAATTCCATAAATTGCGATTAGTCCAACGACTTGCAAATTTTATTTCTTTTAAATTTTTATCTCTTCTAGACACATTATTTTTGCGTTTTTAATTTTCCTTCATCATTACAATATTACAATTATCATTTTAAAATAGTGATAGTTATCACGTGGGTTATGAAAAGTAATTTTCTTCTATATTTATTATTTGTATAGACAGGAACATTCATATCAGGAAACCAATAAAATCGTAAAAGAATAAACGATAAGAAGTCTAGACACGATATTTTGAGAACTACAATAATTTATAAGAAATACTAATTGCAATATTTCTATATTTATCATTTACTTCATTTGTTATGAGATTTAGTTGAATAATTAGATAAGTAAGTGAAATTGAAGTTCAAGACGGAAGCACTTAACTATGTTTTTGCATGTTTTAAAAAGAAAATTTTTACTGCAAGAGCTAATTGGGTTTTGTATTATTTTATTTTATAATCTGACTTCTGAACTAAATAAACAATGAAAAATATACCATATTTTCATATCAGACGATAAGAAAACAATTAAAATTTTCAACTTGTCTAGTCAAGTATCGTATGAAAGTTTACGGCATTACTTTATTGCTAGACAGTCTAGTATTTCTGCAGTTATTAGACTCTTACAGAAAACGATGAAGTCTAGCCGCTCCGATAATACTCTCAACATTATGACTAGACTGTTTGTAGTAGACTAGAAGAATTTTTAAATGTTTTAAAATTATTTCAAATCTAAAAATCATGATTTTTTTAATGTAGAATATAGATTGAATTTACATAAAAAAATTAACTGTATAAGTAAAACTGATTTCTTTTTCATAAATCCATAATGCAGGTTTTCTCTGTGATATTTTTAAGCATCTTAAATAGTATTAGTCTAATAAGTTTTCCTTGACATAACATTAAGTCCTCAGAATATCAAGTAACTTTTAAAATTAGTAGTTTTTATAGAAACAAGAAAGTGTCTATATTATATCAACTTTTATATACTTATCACTGCACAATTTTTTATGCAAAAAGAATTGACAAATACTTTAATGATTGCAGAAGCAAAATTACAACTAAAAGCCCTGGTGACTCAATTAGTACTTTGTTTTTCGAAGCTTCAAGGATTCATAATTAAAATTTTACCAGCAACGGGTCTCTTTCCATGCAATCCACCAATCACACCGCAACTCTATGCAAATTGTGAGTAACTTTCAGATCACTAACACTAAAATATCTCACGAAATTGATAAAAAGGTGAGATGTAATGATAGAAACTATAAGAGTCAAGTTAATTAGTAAGGTTGAGGTCATATAGCTATCCATATGATCGTATACTTTTCTCATGTTACCTTCTCCATTTCAGTTACTTACAACTTACTGATGGTAATCGAGATGTTGCTTCTCTGCTACGTAGCGAGATATGTGTATAAAAATCATGACAACGTCAACAATAAGCCAACAGAAGAATCATCACCGAGAAAAGTAACTCTTCAAGAAAGCCACTGTGAGGAGAATAAAACAAGCACCGTTGGAGGAATCAACAACAATAGTCACGTCCAACTACCTATCAAGCTTGTAAACATGACCGCTTGATAAGTCAGTAATCAGATAAATGGAGAGAAAAATTAATTTTAAAATTATTGTCAACGGAGAAAATTGTGATTCGCCGCAAGAAAATGAAAATAAAAAATGAGTATCATAGATAAAAACAAATGAACAAAAAATTCTCTAAGAAGCATGGTTTCCTTCCTGGAAAAGGAATTATAAAGTCGGTGGAGACAAAGGAGTATTCTGTTTCACCTTTTGATTTTAAAAATTTACAATCCTTGTCTTTTTCTTAGCTCATGACAAATTGGGATATCTACTCGATGTGGTCAGCAACATTAAGAGATGCCAGACCAAGATGACACGTGGGACGAATTCCTGATATGTTTTTATACTCTTATATGTACCTGGAATGTAAAAATTTATATTTATAATTTAAAACTTTCGAGTTTCTACTTTTAGTATATCGAAAGAATACAATAAGGCAATTTTGTTATTCTAAATCAAAAGTACAAAATAAAATACTTTTTAGTATGACAAAGAAATGTTTTAATTTCAAGGTAGAATAATCTTGTTCGTTGCAGATGGGGGTGAGCAGAAGTGCACTACTGAGAAAGAGTGTTTTTATAAAAGTAACGTCAAGAGAAAGGACTACTTAAGAGACCTATGAGAGATCTGAAAATAAAAAAATAGAAATAAAGTGGATGAATAAAGAAAAAGTCACACAAGATAGAGAAATGGCTTCAAGAAAGATGTGTATTTTTGAAAAAGAAAAAAATCACTGAGACCTAAACAACCATTTTTCTCAAACATCCATCAGCAAATTTATCATTTTACCTACTCACTGATGCTACAAAAAATAATATTTAAATGTTAACTATTAATTATCTTAATAAAATATTTTTTTAACCGAGATAATTTTTTCCCATAGTTAAAATTATTATTCTATTTTGAAGAAGCATAATAAAGGAAGAATGTCAAGCACTTAGAAAGTGTAAACAGTCATTAAAAAATGTTTATCACTTCAAATCATATGTCAGACTAATCACTGACATTCTCTTGCTCCAAAAAGTGTACCTTAATTAGGATAAAAATTTTCATTTATAATCACTTGATTTAAATCGAAATTTTAATGAAAGTTTCGTTTCAACACCTATCATGTATAAGCATTATCTCAATGACATTTTTTCTCCATTTCTTTGACAACGATCGAGCTAAAGATGTCGACCATGACGTAAGCTAAAATGCCTAGTCAAAAATCCAACACGCACGGATGCACGACGTCTATCATCAACGGTAGTTTGCAGCCGGAACGAAACCTAAGTCAAAAAATCAACACAAGAACCTACGAGTTCCCCTCTTCTTTCTAAATTCTACAACAGGAGCTCTCTTTTTGAAAGCCTCCAAAACCGTTCGTGGGACCAATGAATCACTCTGCACAGATGCCAACGCTGTTCACAAATGAAATAAAATATTAACGCGAATATAAAAAAAACAGCTCGTAATATAATATATGAATGCATTTGATCGTTTCTTCTCGGTTGTGTGTACATTGGATAAAAACTATTTTCAAGTAAATATTATGTTTAAAGCATAGATAGTGTTTTATGTAACTAAAGAAAAATTCAATTGCATGGTGAGAAAAAAAAAATAACTATAACAAAGGAATTTGTTGAAATTGTTTTTCTTTTTTTTTTATTTATTTATTTATTATGATAGCAAACTCTTATTATTTAGATAAGAAATATTAAAACGATAAAAAATAAGTTTTATCTTAACGTAAAAACTATGAAAAATGTTATCTCAGAGGATCTCATAAAAGTTAAATCAAACTCTAGTAATTCTATAAATGAGAAAAAGTTATGGATGATGTGAAATTAATTAAGTTTTCGATAAAATTATAAAAGATATCAGATGTATATAAAAAATGATGAATTTTCAAAAATAAATTTATTGTTAAAAGTATTGATAAAAAAGGGGGAATAAATTTATTAAAAAATCTTGAGATTCGAGGAAATGAGTTGAGTAATGCTCAAATTGAGAATAAAAATGTATTATTATGTTAAAATATTCAAAATTTTGTTGAAATGAATTTTAATTCATTTTTTTATGTTCAAATAATCAAAAACATGATAATTATTTCTATAGCATCTGTTCGAAAAATTACTCCAAAATTCATGATTTCAAGCTCATTTATGCTTTAATGGAAATCACGAGTAATTTAATAAATTAATAACATATAATTTATGAATCTCTGAAACGTTCTGTATATGTCTACTCAATCTTCCCGTCACTCACAGGAAGCTAAAGGTTCATCTTCTAATCACATGGATGAAGACCATCAGCAGCTCATGTACGAGATGATGCCATGATAGCTAGAATTTTTACTTAGAATTCCAAATTTTATTCTCATCTATGTCCTGACGATCTACAAATACATGAAACGCGATGCCTATAAGATTTATCTTTTGACAAAGACGAAAAAATATACAGGAATAAGCTGCTCTTGTAGACGTCCCATACGATGGACGCATGTTTTCTTACAGAAATATATGTAGGCCTCAGGCTCATATGGCCTAAACTTCAAGAAAAAACTACTTTTCTCTATTTTTTGTATCGCCATCTTCCTTTTTTCATTTCTCCTCTTCATCATTCTTTTCAAGGGTCAGTTTTACCTGCAGCCAGACCTCAACTATAAGATCCAACAAGGCAGCAAATCTAGGTAGGCTCGATCATGCACAATTCAAATTCTTCATCCTATTCTTCAGATTTTAAACTTTCGAATCGGGTCGGAGCTGAGAGATTTGATGCTTTGAATTTTTTTAATCATAAAGGACTTATAACAGTTTCGAATGTTGACACACGTGTACACGTATGCTTTCTAATACTGAACAATAACTCAAGGGTTGATACCCTACTACTTCAATCCAAATGTCTAACAGGATCTTGAACTCGTTTCCTACTAATTTTTTGCCTTTTTAACCCCTTTGTACCTTCTTTTGCATTAAAAAAATACTGTTGAATTCATGGATCAATTACCATTTGAAATTTCTTTTGGTTTAATCTTTTGTTACTTTATTTATAACAATAGAATAATTGATCATTTTCTGCTACGGTGGTCAACTGTTATATAATACGGTTAAGGGCGCATTTACTATAATGTTAAAAGTCTCTTCTTTCGGTTTCAGAATACACAATTTAATTTTTTCCTGACATTTAAATAATACATGAAAATGAAAATAATAATGTGATAGTTTTTTTTATAATGATAAAATATTAATAATAGTCATCATGAAGTTTTTACTGAAATAACCAAAATATAAAAGTAAAATATTCATAACACTCGAAATAAAAAAATACATAATCCCATTATTTAATTGCTGTATAAAATCAACTGAACTATATAGAAAAAATTATGAATATTAGTGATGTAACAGCTAATTGTATGATGTAAAAAATGGTCAGTTTCAGTGGTTTAGAAAGAAAAACAAAAAAGTTTTAATTCATTTGAGTAAATTAGAATGGAAGAAATGCATTTTTTTACTAAAGAAATTAAATTTCTTTTGATATTGGCCGGTTCAGTTTCTATTTTTTATAATTTTATAAGTATACAGATACGCAACAGCGGGTTCTTTGATGGTTTAATTTATGGTCTAATTGAATTTTCCGGTAGAAAAATTTTTCTTTCAAAATTATAACTCTTCGAGCGAAGAAAAAAAAACATCCATCATCTTCTCAGGTAAATGCATCAAACGATAGAACCTACTACCACTGTACAGACGTAATTGCACGTAAAAGTAATCATTAGTTAACTGGTTATATTATATAGTATACAATATCCAGACGTGTCTAATTGTTGTGTTGTGGACCAAAAGAAGAAAGGGGATTTCCTTCTAAAAACTTTTCTTATTCACCATACAACTAATGAACTCACGATGACAAACAATTTCATTTTTTATTCCTCTTTTTCATGAAGTGACTATGCATAATTCACTTTTGGAGATTTTGTAAATATTTCTACACAAATCTATAACTATGCTCCTTCTAATGATGCTAGTTGTACGGATCATTTTGCAGATGATTTTGCAAAAACCAGTAAAGAATGCACAGGAGTTTAAAAAAAAATAATTTGTCAAATAACTTTACAAAATGATGAAAACCTTAGGTAAACATCTTGGGAATAATTAACTTTTTGAAAGAAAATTTCAAATTGTAAAGTAAACATTCACAGAACTTGTTCATTAGTCGTTTTTAAAAGAAAAGTTAAACTCCATGAAAATTTTCTGAAGAAATTTTCTGAAGAATATATTTGATAAACTTTGGAGAAAATTATCAGCATTTTTATTGACAAAACTTTCAAATAATTTCAAATTTTTTGAAGAAAAAATACTGTCTCAACATAATGTTTTATCTGTCTGTAAAACTTTGGTGTGTACACGAAAATTCATTAACAACATGAAATTGAAAAAAAATTTCTTGAGAAGAATTTTCGTGTTCTTCAGTATCCAACGTCGATGGAATTTCAAAAATTTTTTCACTGCAAAAATAGCCATAAGCAGTTGTGGTGAAGGAAACTAATCGTTACTTGAAAAATATCATATAGAATTTAATAAAAAGGTTTTTTTGAAATAAATATGTAAATTTATTTAAATAATAAATAATAACATTCATTTCAAAATGTACTTTAATACTCTCTGAATGTTAAAACCCTTTAATCTGTATAATTACAATAATTATAACAATTGTCATGACTTTTTTTTTTATACCAGTCCAAAACATATTGGTTTCGAAATATACAAATTTTATTCAATTGTACATTACTTATGATTCTACTTCCAAATGATTTCCCATTGTATGCTATGAATAACTTTACAAAATATATAGATCATTTAAAAATAATCAAAATTGTCTCCTATTATATCATTGAACAAAAGGTTTAATTTTTAAAAATAATACAGACTCGAAGGTTTTTTCATCTACCTTTCAAACATTTCCTTGAAAAGAAATATTATGCTACATTGTTGAAATACTAACGCGCATCTGAATTCTTCTGCTTGCCATTGTCCAAATGCTTCGCCGATTATAGAAACGGAAAGGTTTGCTCACGCAACTTTGTATTTAGTAAAAATCGAAATGTTCTCTTTTTATTACTGGGCATCATTTCAGATGAATGCATTATTTATTAACGGTTATAAAATTATCTAAACCTTAAAAACATTTCAGAATAAAAAGAATTAAATTTATTCAATTAGGCACGATCCAAAAAAAAGATGTAAACTTTTTGAATATTTAACGATTTTTTTTTACAATACCTCTATTAACTACAATTTGTAGAAAATGGTTCAAGTTATGTTATCATTATAATTATTGGAAGATCACTAAATTTAAAATGGATAAATGAAATTATTGAATGTTAATGAACCGCTTAATTGTGTAAATAAACATCTATTGTTTTGTAATAAATATTACCTGAAGAGATAGTGAGTTATAAATACAGGTTTCATTGCATAGAGAATTTTCAACCCTGAACAGTTGGTGAATAGAGACTGTTGACTGTAAAAGTTAATTTACTCAATTCTGTAAATTATGATAATCTGCCGATACCATGTTACCTGGAGTAATTTACGCCACACATGTAGTCAAATATTTTTTTTGTAGGAATATATTTTTTAAAAGATCCAAATAATGATTATTTTTAACTCTTTTTTTACGGTAATAAAATTAAATATTATAATATCCTAAAAAATGATGTATAAAATGAATTTTTATTTATATAAATAAGAGTATGTTTGAGAGAGTATTAAAATATCAAATAGATAAATTGTTGTTCAAGCTCTAATAAACGTTCCAAAGTGCACTTTAATAATTTAAACGAAAATTTCCTGTCTCAATGTATTAATGCAAGCGGAAATATTAATTATTTCGTAAACATCCCCTCGGCTACGAAACGTGATATGATATCTACATAAGAGACTCCCTGTCAGTAACTAAAACCTGACAACAATCATATAAAATTATTCAAATGACTTTTTCTTGACAAACCAGTACGATAAATAGCCAAAAAATAATAACGTATCTCATAGTGAAATTTAAGTAAAGTCAAACGCATTATCACTTCTCCTTAATCGTAGATGATTATTTATGAAACAAAACTGATAACGTTTATTCGATATAACCAATTACGTTTCAATTAAGCCGTAAAACGTAGTAATAATGTTGAATCAGTAACACATATTACACTTATAAATCTTGTCGATGGAGCATTAAAAAAATCGTGTGGATCTTTTTGACAGTATTCTTTTAGATGTTGCCGACTGTTAATTGACTTAATGGTCCATGACACACTTATGATTTTAAGGCACGATGTTCTGTCACATGTTTCTACATCCTTGCAATAAGTTTCTTATCTCGCCCACTTTGCTTGTTTCAGTGACAATCTTTCAACACTACTGCAACGATAAATTAAAGATTCATGGAATGGATACGACTTTAAGCATTTAAGCAGATGGTAAATATCTTGGGGACCATACCGAATTTTTAGTGCGCATTGATGACGTTCAAAACAGATTTTTAAAGGCTACACAATCTCAAGCATCAACCATCTGCGACCTCACTTCAAATGTAGAGCTAAAGAAAAGCGCTTTTCCGAGATCTAATCCAATACAACATATGGTATACGGACGAGGTGAAAGATGGAACAAAACAATATTATTTCTGTGAAATCTAAAGAACCAAAACTGAGACTTTAAAAATACCATGGACCCTTCAGGCATCCCTCATGTTTTATTTAGAAACAGAATAATTAATCTTTAAAACATATCCAAGAATAAATTCCTCCATCTTAAAATGCATTCATCCTTTGAATTTCTTTTTCAATAATTATTGTTTTAAAAATTAATTGGCAGTTGCGTGGAGAATATAATGAGCTAACAATGAGTATTTTCTCAACTTGGTTTCATCTTCGAAAATAATTTGTTTTCTCAGAATAAATTTAATTCCATTTACTTGGTCAAATTAGCCAATCAAAAATAATTAACTCTTAACTTCTATTGATTTATTAGTAATACAGAGATTGTATAAAATAATGTAGCAGCTTATTTTTTTAAAAATCAAATACTTTCTCAGAATTTTAACACATTAACGCATCACCCGTGGCGATTCCAGCTGCGAAAAAAAAGCTACAGGTATTTTGCAATTGAGGAAATGAAAAATTTTATGAAAATAATATTGTTTTATTGTAGGTTTAAAATTTTTTTATTTTATGCATAAAACATTTGCAATAGGTAAAAATAAATTTATTAATGAATAATTAAATAATTATTATAAATTTTAAAACAGGACTTTAAAACGCTGAAATTGCTAGTGAGATTAATAAAGGTGATATACTTTTAAAAGCTAAATACTTTCACCAAATTTCAAATAAAATATTTTCCGAACCTACACTTGGCATAGAAAGAACTCTCGTCTATTGAACCCATCATATAAATAATCCAAGATAATCAATCTAAATTTAAAATTGACCTATTAGTGATTTTTTCGATCAACATATCGCTAATTTACAACGGAATGAAATCATGACCTCTCTACCATGTCCATATGGATCTGGTGAATATGTATGGAGATAAAGAAGATTAGTTTCAGACAACAATAAAAAGGATATATGTTTAATCAAGAAGATCCATCTACTTTGACTATACGGTCCATAATCTATAATAAAGCTTGGGCTTGTTACATTTGCGAGCAAGTAGTTAGTGTGACCATATGGTTGCCGACGGCGCATCATTATTTTTGTGAGCTCAGAACACAGTGGGAGGGGAAATGAAAGAAAAAGAGCATCGGCAAAGAGCTGAGTGATAGAAGGGAGTAGTCGACTAAAAAGTTAAGTTGGCCTGTACAAAATTGTCTGTAAATTGCTCCGAACGTGGTCTCAGCCACGCGGTTTTTGAAGATAATTTCATAATTCGAGATTTTTAATTTGAATTTCAATTCCGCGGTCGCATCTCCCCTTTCGTCTTCGGACTCTTTTCTCTTTTATTCTTGGAGCGTGCATTCTTTCTTTTTGTACATCACATTCTTTTATACATAAAGCTTAAAAGTCCACGCGCTTGTCTTTTTATCTTTTTCACTTTTTTCATGACTTTTTTCTCTATAAAATATGCTAAATGGTGGCGGATCAGGGCGCCCCCACTGTCTGGCCCTCCGGGTGCTATTATTTGCGAATTATGAAAGCTGTAAGATGAAAAATAATAATCGACGGGTGGCTTGGCCAATTTTAGGACGTTTAAACCGAAACTTTTTAACGCGTTCACATTAAGCAGGGTCCATGATGTTGAGCGAAAGTCTCTAGGAATTCTATGGACAAGGGAAAAGAGAAATTACCAACTGCTCTCCGTTATTTATTGACCTCAACGTCTTGACCGCGAGAAATTGCACGGTTTGCAGTAATTCCTTTCTCTCCCTTATTTTTTCCCTTCAACTAAAATCCTCCAAATTTACCAAAAGATAATAAAGGGCATCGAATTTTCAACCAATCATATAGACGTTCAACCTTATTTACGTTCGTGCAAAAAATCACTCTTTTATTGTAATTTTTAAGAGCGCATTCAATTGAGTTTTTCAGAAAATATTGAACTTTTTAATTTTCCAAATATGAAGAAAGCATTTTCTATTTACGTCTCGATGAATTGAAATCTTTTTAAATAGTAGTTTTATTTTAAATTCTAGTAATTTAAAAAATTATGCTTATTTTTTATTCAAATGTTATGTAAATTTGGCAAAATACATTAGTGTTTTAATCCTTTTTAAAATCAAACTAACAAATCAATTCTCCACTTGAAATTTGAATTATTAAATAAAATCTTTTAAATTGATTTAAAAATTTTACTACAATAATAATTATTATAAAAGTAAAATTGATTTATTTTAGAAATATATCTATTCAGAAATATATTTAACACAAAATTGTTAATTACAATTTGAACATGTTAATAACAAGAAAAAAAATCTCAACCTCGAAAAAAGTTAACACTGAAGTAGTAAGTCATGCTAATTTCCACAGAGATTTCATGTTCTTTTCCGAATTCCAAAAAAAGCGTCACAAGATAAATCAATTTTACAGAAATTTTTTCCCAACAAATTTCTCTGCATAAAAACTTTCTTCTAAAAAATGTCAGTTGAAGAAAATTTAAGATGTTTTTGATGTTGCAGGGGGTTCAAAAAAATTTTCAAAATTCTTTTCCAATCGTAAAAACTAAGAGAAAGTGGTTGAACAAAAGGTAAAAAATATTATACAGTGTAACATGAAGATAATGTTACTACTGCAGTAAATAAAAATACGAAACCACTATTGATGTTTGTTACAAGCCAAAGAACTTCTAAAATTAAGGAATTGAAGTGCCGAGGGGAGTCCTACCACTGAACAAAAATTAGTCAAAGCCACACAGAGGATATTTTGATTTACTGCCAGCAGCCTAAGGACTGCACGCGGTGACTTGAAGTCATCGGAAGAATACAACCATGCAAAAAGGATCGCCGCAACTTCCTGGCGACCGCACGCACCATGAAGTCAGTACTAAGAACAAGAGAAACTGGCCAAGACGAATGAATAACCAATATATATAGATATAAAGCCAAGAAAAAATGAACAAGTACCCAAACTCCAAAAGACTCACCATTTTTGCCTTGACCGCATCTCAATTGCATCACTAAATTATATATACGAGGTTGCACGCCCATAATTTTAACTCCTGACTTTGGAAAAATATACCAAGTCAATAGCTTCCGTCGTAAAGCTCGATGACGAAAACTGTGACCAATAGAGATTGCGTTTCAAACTGAAAACAGAAAAAATAAACCAGTTATAAAATTAAAAAAAAAAATACTATAGTATCTCGTATAACTGTACGTGGAGAAATATTGATTTATGACTTGAAAAAACCACTTTACTTTACTACGGAAAAATGTGTTGCAAAAAAAAATTTTTTTTTACCAACCAGAGAAATATTTCAAGAATACTATCGTACTAAAAAAATTTTTCATGTTATTGGGGGAAAGTTTTCATGACAGGGATACTCAGTTCTTGCTTAATGAAAGAGGATGAATTCGATAGATGGGAATGGATGTATACAAAAAAATATTTTCTCCTTCATTGGACGCAATTTTACGGCAAAAACTTTTTCAATAAATTTGAATTAGAATGTGTAGATACATTTATGTGGATTTTTTGATGTAAAAAGTAAATTTTTTTAGATATCGAGACCATCAAACAATTAAAGTATCTGTGACTGATGTTAATATCTGTCAATAAAATGAAAGATTTATATTATACTTTCAATAGAAGCACTAAAATATTATTCATTATGACCCAAAATACTCACTTTGACAAGTAAGAATATTTCATAGTCTTTTTTTTCGAAAAAATGTAAGATAAATATATAATTAACATGAGTAATTAGGAAAAATCTTAAAGAGATTTTCAGATTAATAAAAGATTAAAGAAATTTTATGAATAATTTATCCTGGTTTGGTTTAAGAATTATCTTATCAGTTTTTTTAAAAAGTTGAATGAAAATTCTAAATCGATCGTGACCTGTTATATTCCTCTGAAGGTAGTGGAGACATCAACAAGTCATTTATTATTGGAGGGAATTCGAATGGATCATAAAACATATAGTCGTAAAATGATTTAATTAATAGATGACAATTAACAGCTGATATTTCTTTAGAACAGATGACAATTTAATAATGAGGGTTTTTACTTTTATAACTACTTTTTTTATATTTCAAGTATTCATATTTTTCACTTGACAATAAGATTTTTGAGTCATAGAATTACTGTATTTTTCAATAATCCATAACATTCCATCCGCAGGATCTCATTTAATACAATAAAAAGTTCTTAATATTTATTTCAAGCATACTGCTCTTTTTTGCTTTAATATGAAACTAAAAGCCTTCTTAAATACTTCATAATGAATTACTCGAATAAAAATATGAATAGAATCTCATTTGTCACACTATATTCAACTAAACGTAACCTCGAAAAAAGTGAAAAACTTTTGTTGCAGTGCATATATATTAAGAGATTCCATTAATCTTCATAGCGTTAAAAAATTACAACATAAAATAAATTTCATACAATCAACCTATTACTCCTCTCAATTCCAATAAAGAAAGATACTTAGAGAAATGTAGGATTGAGAAAGATTTGTCTAACTGGAACATAACCAGTATGATATACGAGAAAAGATATCAGCTTCACTACAGCGATTAAACTTGAAAAAAATATTCAAAACATATTTTTTCAGTGATTTATACGAATAGTTATAGTGCACATGGTGGAGTCGTGCTAATCGGGTGCTGATCTGGCACAAATCCTAATTGATCCCGCGGTCCAACCACTGCTCCGTAAAACCCAATAACTCTCATAGGAACACTCTCCCAACGACGTGGCGGTCTCGATAAACTTGGCTCATAAATACGGGCTTTTTCGTAAATTTGTCAAAAATTCATTGTAGTGTGTACACTAACTATAAAGAAGATCACAACCAGTAGGTCACAATGACAGTTTTGAAGAATAAACAGCCTCTCGCCGTGTCTAGTTACCACCTGTCCCCTATACAAACCCGAAGAGAATCGCTTAGAAAGTTTCTATCATTTCTTTCTCAAAGATCCTTAATGTCACCCCATCAAAAGACTTGCCCATGGCACAATGAAAATTTGTCTCCAATGTATTTGACGCGAAAACTGAATGTGAAAAGAAAATCCCGCGGGGTTTCGACACCAAAAGGAACGTTCACCAATGAACCTAAGATTGAAATTTTCTGCTTTGTTACACCGCCCAGAGATTTTAAAATTTTTCACTTTTCTCGCTCGCTTTATTTCTTTCACACTTGGTCGCTAGAAGTGAAGGTGCGATCTTTCTCTCCGGATAATCTAGGGTTGCTTTTGCGACACTAATCTTTATTCTGGAATTCTCAGATACTATATCGAGCCACATCTCATTTTCTAGCTCGCTTAACGATGAAAAGTATAATCCTTATAACCATCACCTTATTTTTACAAAAATTCTTTTCTTCTAATAAATGTTAAGAACTTTTGATGAAGTTTATTACCAATGGCAAGAATGATTTAACAAGCTAAAAAAGAAAACAAGGATTTAAGCACTAAGGTGACATTGAGAAAGACACACAATAAAAGTAAAAAATGAAATGTTTCAAAACTTTTGTTAATTAGTACAGAATACTTACAGAAAAATTAGAAAAAAAAACAAAGCTTTTATGTTATTCACTTGATTTGTGTGAAAAAAATTTTCAAAGCTAGCAGAAACTTCTCTAACAAGTTTAAATTTCATCAAGAATAAGACATTTTGTCAGCAACTGTTCTCGTCAATTTATTGTTGAATTGTAAGAGTTAGAAAAATTTTTGACGTGACGTTTTTTAAAGTAGGAAAAACAAGCTTTAAAATTCGTCCTGGCTCATCCATATCCGTTCATTCTGAGAAAAAATAAAACTCTCAGAATATCTCTAGAATTCTTAATGTTCAAAAAAATTCTTTATACATTAAAATATCACAATTTATAGTAAATAAAAAAATATTTTCAATCTATCAATAAAAAATATTTTAGTAATTTCATGTATTTATGCTTAAGAATAAAAATATTTTAATTATCATTTATTTTCTTTTATCGTACTAAAAATTAAAAAGACAATAAATTATCATTAAAAAGTAGCAGTAAATTAAAAAAGAAAAAACTTGTTTTCCTAATTAATAAAAATTTAAAAAAACTTAAAAAGAAAATTTATTTATGTTCCTACTTTTGTATCATAAGCCGTGTTTGATTATCTCCCTTGGACATAATTTGGAATTCAATAAATTAGAAAAACTCCAAAAGAAAACAAACCCCCCAAACAATCATAAATATCTTTTTCTTTTAATGAAAAAAAAAGTTTACTCAAGTCTAACTTTTTTAGTTAATTTTGCTAACACAGTTATCTAACCATTTATTAGACCATTTATCTGATAACTCATATCAAAGCAGCATCTGCAAGCACATCGCCTAATCCCCTCAGCAAACAGTTTCATGATAAACAGCAAAGATATGTATGAATGTTCAAATACATATACTTATGAGTGTTTCCTTTTGTATCATTATACAAAAATGGATCTGATATCATATGCGCTAATGGGAAAATGAAAAATAAGGGATAATCTCTAACAACGTGAAAGTAAGATTATAGATCGTACAAAAACATACCAAGACTAGATTTCATTTTCACCTCTTGCCAAGCAACGAAAAAGATTAACAGAAATAGAACGAAGCATTTCCCCCGGACACCTACAAAGCGGAAAATCTGGAGCCCACAAATAGCAGGAAATAATACTCTGCGGACATTATACATCCTTCTATGTTTTTTTTATTTTTCTTGAAATCTTCCATCAATGAGAAATCACAGGAAATCATCAGTAGCGAGTATAACAGTCTATTTTTTAACTAATCTTCCTTTTTAATCCGTAAAAAAGACACTTAAAGCGTGAATTAAACATTAAATTTTAATAGAAATTTTTTTAATGGAATAATCGCTTTAGATGGAACATGAGTTTTTTCCTGAAAAAAAATTAAAATAATTATAGTGTAAAAATGATAAAAGTACAATATAAATATTCTGGTAATATTTAAAAAAATAAAGAAATCAACCTCAACTATTTAAAGTTATTTCTTATTTATTATTTATTTGGTGGACTATTTTTCATTTCTTTCATTGATACACTTTTCTCACACTCAAAAAGATCAAGAATGGGACTTGGTGAGAAATAGAGTCAAAAAGTAGTAAGAAAACATATCATTATATATAAAAGTGACACAGTAAGAGACATTAGTCGGGTCAAATAGAATCCTAGAAAATAGAGACCAAAGATGGCGTCATAGATATGAAAAATCGTTCTACACATTTCGTTCTGACTGGATGCCGAAACCATACTATGACAATAAACGTCTAGTCCAGGTGTAAGGGTAGTTTGAGCTAGACATAAGTATAATAAAACGTCAGCTCACTAACTACATTGAAAACTCTGCATGAGCGCTACCCTAAACATTACCAACTATATATGGCTGAATGCATCTTCTACATATTTTCATATGTGGTATACGCCTTACACTGGCCACCAAGTTTTTCTATATTCAGTTCGTGGGCCCTCAGAGTTTGGAAGAGACCGTTTAGTCTCGCGTATATTTCACCCTACAATCATCTAGCGAGCAAATATATACCCTGATTTGTACACATCCTGTCCTTTGTAAAGCAAACAGACTAAGGGCTAAGCTGGTTTTTTAAGGGCGGGAGTTGCTCGAGATTTACAAGAAGAAGATGAGGAAAAAAGTGGGAAGTAAACGAAGAGACTTCCTGTTTGGTTCTTTTCTCAATGTCTTCCTCTCGTGTCTTCTTATTATTCTCCTCTTCATTATCCTCCAGGACTCAGGCCACTCCTTCGGGCTTATTATTTCTCGCTACATATAAGTTTGTGGGCGTTTTACTTGAACATTCAGATATTGTCTAGTTGATACGCGACACCGGTGCTTTTTTTTAATTTTAAACAAATCCTCATACCCTTGTGCTACGAGAAAGAGAATTATTCTTCTTGAATATCATGTAATTTTTTTTTAAATGCCCATTATTTTTATTATTATAGTTTTTCGAAGGAATAATGTAGGGGAAGGTGGGGTGAAATGATACACCAAGGAAAAACATTAATCAACAAATTTATTAATACATTAACAAATGTTAATAATTTTTAATGCATCAATAAATTGAAAAATAAATAAACAAAAAGTGCAATAGGCGTTTTTAAACTTATATTAATAAATTATTACATTTTTTCCAGCATTTCACTTTGCCCCCGAATTCCACTTTACCTTCTCTTCCCCTCCCATGTGATTTTGTAGATGTTTAAACTAGAAATGAATATTCGATAAGAAATTAATCAAATGTATCAATGAATTATAATAAATTCGAATTGAAATTACTATTAAAAATATCATTCATTTCTAATAATTTCTATTCATTTTTTTAAATGTTACTAATGGCAACATGTATTTAAAAGAGTAACAAATCCATATAATATAAATAAAATGTATTGATTATTAAAAAGCTTTGTTGAATCTTATACAGTAAAGTTTATCGTGGGAAAAATCTTTTTATTGTTCTATAATCCGCAAAATTAACGATTACATATGAAAACTAAATTTATTGATGTTAAATAAATCCTTCCATCAATAAAAATTCAAAAGGTGTCAATTAATCATCTTATAATGCTAAAAACGAGATTATAATAAATGGAAAAAGTTGATCCCAATATTAAATATTCAACAATAAAAGACTTTCGATATTTCGTCATACGTGATGTGCATCTAGATGTTAATGTTTTGTGCTAACGTCTTTTATATCGTTATTTGTATAGATATATTTACAATAAACTATTTTTTTCAATGGAAGAATTAATAAAGCTTAATCCAGGATGTTTTTTCTCCACACAAATGTGTCACTCCTACCCCGGATACGTCTCAACATTTGTTATAGGAGCGCGGCGAGAACAGTAGAGAGAACTGTTAAGTACTGTCCGGATGTATACCTGTCTATTGAATTGAAAAATCAAATATATTACTTGTACGAATGATGGGATAAAAGAGAAGCTTTGGTCCATGAGCACTGATACTTTTTTCTTCGTTTTGATTATGAAACTCAAAAAAATCATTGAAGTTTTTTTCTTGATATATCAGTGAATAAATGTAATTATTTAAAAATTATGAGTTTGTTTGTAAATTTATATTAAGTGTCACAACCCTTAATAAATATTTTTGAAACGACGTACATGCATAAAAAAGACTCTAAAACCCATTACCATTTTCCGAAATTGCTTCTAAACTTGATAAAAATGATATGCCACTCTAAAAGCGTTTTTCTTTACGACCTACGATAACCAGATGTGATATATCTATTCTTATTCGTTTTCGAGTGAGAATAATCATTCAAGGGAAGAGAAAATATTTTTAATTACTCAACCATTAAAATTGTTTGTTTAAAACATTTCTTTGAGTCATTAACTACACTAAACAAGATCTTCAACCCTTATTTATTCTTAAAAAAATTTTCTATTAATAAATAAAATTTTTTTTAATTAATCAAATTCATGAAGAATAAAAAAATTCTTTTTACATGTAAGAAAAAACTCTCAGAATAGTACATTTTAATGGAACTAATTTTTTTATTCATTAACATATTAATTAGAAAAATAAATGAATGAAAAGAAAATTCATGAATTCGTTGTTTGTCTAGGTAAATGGAATTTTTTTAGTTTTACATTAGATGTGTGTAGGAAGGTATGTGAAATAGTTGTTTCAATTTTTCGTGTATCATAAAAATAGCTGAAATGTAAAAAAGTATAACACAGTTTGAATAACGTAAGCAAAAAAACAAAATTCTATTTTTCTAGGTATATGAGCTAAAATATAAGAGCGTTAATTTTTTCTAGTTATAACCGTTGGCAAGCGGCACAAAATGAATATCCTCTTGACTTTTTTTACTTCACCCTCTCACTCATCTTTTCGCGACGGGAAAAACAATTTGTGCGAAATAAGGCGGTGGCCCGAAGGCCCATGCCATATGCCAAGGGACGTCAAGCAACCCATAGGTAATTACAAGGGATGATGCTCTCTCTTGGTCTGTTACTGCGGGCTGTGTGTGTCTACCTAGTGGGGAGAGTGCTCCGAAATTTGGGAGTAGGGAGGTGGTATATATAAGAAAGACCGTGTACAACTAAGGTCACAGTTGATCTCAAATTTTCGAGGGCTGAACTCTAGTCTCTTATTCACGGTGTCTTTAACATATCAACTGATTGTTATTAACATAAAATTTTTTTTTTTAATTAAGTGTTACATTGGTTTGTAATAATCAACATTAAAGTGTAGTGAATATACATAAAAATTGAAAATAAGTGGAATTAAAAAAAAATCAAAATGCGTTTATTGTGGTTTGTTTTTCTTGTGTCATGTATGAGAATTGCTGCAGCTTTTGATCTTGGACCTCTCATTAGAATTGCTCAGTGCAGAATCCAATGTCTTAAGAAACACAGTGCAGACGGTACCTGTGATTGGTATTACAATAGAGGGGAATCAGTTTGCAGTGAGGTGTGTATTATTTATTATCAGTCATTACTCACTTTAATTTCACTTTCCTCTCTATTATCTTGACATCTAAATCTCATAATGCCTCGAGTAATATAAAACGGATTACAACATAGAATTCTACTGAAACGACATACATTAAAAGCTAATCGACAATATATCAAACATGTCTTTACCAATACATTTTAATTAAAAGAACTTAGTGTTATTAGACAAATCATTCATTATGAAATTGCCTCGCAGAAAAAAAAAACTTTATTAAATTTTCTTTCATTTCTTCATCGTCACAATTAATAACGAATCATTTATATTCAAACAAAAATTATTTAGCAATAATTATTTCCTTTAGAGATCATATCAATAGATGTTTATTTGTTGGCTCAATGAAGTAGTTATGTAATAGAGTTATGTAGAAGACCGTGATAATTAAGTAATCCGTTTTCTTGAGTTTCTCTCACCTGATTCTGCACCTGAACACTATAAATATATCCTGATTTTTTATTAACATATTTAACCCTTATATTGAATATTTTTATTAAAAACCATCAAGGTGGTCTGGAACACGTGATACGTTAGGGGGTAAATTTGAACGAATTGAGGGAGAGCCAGATGTGGAATCACGATTATCTCACGCACGTTGGATATTGCACAAGGGGAGGTCTCCCTTTCCAAAGGTCCAAAGGCCATTGCTCATTTACCACGTACATATGGGGGTGTCCATTAATTTCAGGGGAATCGATTGCACGAAAAGCCTGGTGCTCTACTCACACATAAACGATAAAAATAAAAGAAAAAGAATAAAGTACCAAAAAGTAAATGAAAAGAAAAAAATAAGAATGATGACTTATACACTTTATATACAACATTATCAATTCAAATTTATGCCTCAGAGAGACCATGTATGTCTACTTCGCGACGTTTCATCAAACGACCCTTCTTCCTATTAGAATAACCATTTTTATAGGGCGTACACCTACTGACGGAACGATTAAATGTAAAATAAAAATAACAAAATCCCTCGCACCTAAAGAATATATTTAAATGACCAACAAGTCGGTCTTCAATCCAACTTTATTAACAATTCAATTCTCTCGATTGTCATGTAAGATTAGGAAAAAAAAATTAATCGACTCACGATGCAGTTTGTCTTCTCTAAATTTATCCTCATGGGGTGCCAAACAAACAGTAAATAAATCAGTACGCTCGAAAAAATTCTACGCCCATACGTGTCTGTCTGATGGAAATTGTTCACGCGTCTCAATCAGAAAAACTAACGGAAACCTTTTTTCAACAATTCACGATAAAACGAATACACAAACGAAGGATTTATTGACTTTGATTTCAAAAAAAAAAAAAAAGAAACTTATTCTTCAAAGAATTGACAAAAGAAGAATGTTATAAATGATTAGAATACAAATTCTTCAAAAGTTGATAAAAGTCATTTTTTGATGTGGAATAATTATTGGAGATCTAAAGCTGAAACCACGTGAAGGATTATGAGATTAGTTTGGTTAAAAAATTTAAAGGTTTATGGCATTGTTCATAGCTGAAGCAATGAGAATAACCTGGACCAAGGTATATAGGTATAAATATATATATATATATATGGAGTTGATTCGTTTTGAGAAACATCATTAGTGGTCCAAGCAGAGTAGCCGGCGGATTTTCTACGAAGAACGCAGACAGCGGCGGTCACAATTAAGGTAAAGAATAGAAAGCAAAAGAAAACGAAGAAGGCCAAGAAGCGCAAGAAGATGAAGAAGAAACTCAAGAATAAAAGAAGAAAAATGTGAATAGTCGGAGCGCGCGCGATTATCCCAATAAATACGAAGACAACGACGAGAGTGTGGCCTGGTATATATGTCTGGAACAGGTTGGAGCTAATTCCAAGTCCCCAAACCCTCTTGCCGCTATAAGGCCTATAAGGGATCTTCTCTCTATGCTACTCCACTCTTGTGGACCACGCATCGACCCTGGTTAAATCGCTCGATTCAACAGACGGCTTGATGGTTTTTATTCGCCTTCCACTCATTCTTCTCCTACGATTTTTTATGAGCCCCTTGCCCTCTCTCTACTCTCATCGGCTCATTCCCACCGCCAGTAGAGTATACTTGCTGTTTTTCTTTATTCCTTATTTTTTTTATTCTTTTTAAAAATCTCTTAACCTTTCTTCCTGTGCTTACAGTGCTGGCAAAACTGCGAATCCCTCGAGACACAGTGGGAGGCCACGAAATTCATTTGCGAAGGAGACGAATATCTTCGTGTGAGTATATTTCCATTTCTTTTTTATTTTACAAGCTTTTATTATTTTTTCATTCCCGCGAGGGAAAAATAAGAGAGAGAGAAAGAAATAAAGTACGAGTTATGGCCATGTTTGTTTTGAGAGATGCGACTCATTTGCCTGCGAGTTTTATATGTCTCGTTGTATCTCGTTAGTAGATCTACCCAAGAGTCCTTTGAATTATTTTATCTTTTAATAAATTCGATAAATTTTGCTCCCCCCTTCTTACTTAATTTATAGTTACAACTAACCCCTCGACTTATTATCAATCACTTTAGTTACAATTATATGTCAGTTATTTGTCGGACTAATGAAATACATGTCCTCATTCAAACCCTCCAGCTATAATACGATAATTGTAAAATCAATTTTCAACACATAAATTATTATTAGCCCAATTACCTTATTTTCTGATTATTATTTCGTCAAATTTTATTTTTAAAATCCTTTCACGATTTATGTATTAAAAATGGCATACTAGTATTCAAGTGTAGATACATAGTTTGAATAAATTGTCAATTTTTTTTTCAAGTTGGGCATCGATTTTTTCAAAATAAAAATTGATTAATAGTTCATACTTTTTCAAGAATTAAGAATATCAATTCAAAAATCCACGTTTAGAATAATATTGTCAATTGCATCATACACAAATAATCCTGAAATCAGAATTCATAATAATTATTGAATAAAACATGAGGAATATTATTGAAAATAATAAAAGTATAATAAAAGTAAAGTAATAATAAAAGTATTTATTACCAAATCATTAAAAAATTTTCTGTCAAATTCCGTGACTAATAAAGAGCAAAGTTGAAAAAAATTAACAAAAAGTTTTATTATTTCACAGATAATAAATTAATGATTCAGCGTTTAATTTTATATTACACAAAATGTGACTTCTTTACCTTGAGCCTATTTTTCCACTATTGTCCTATAATCAGGAAAAAGACTCTCTTAATATAAATCAGTTTCTGTAAAATTTTCTGGTCACTGTAATGATAAAAGTAAGAAGAAATTTTTCAGTTTCCAAGAAGTCATTTATATAATTTCAACTCTTATTCAATACTTAGTTACCATCTATAATTATCTTCTCTCCGTGAAAAAAAATGAAATAATAGAAAAGAAGAAAAAAACATAAATTATCTCTAAAACCCTACGGAAGTTAGAGCGACCTTTTACGTCATTTCCTATTAGATTATCCGTTGAAAATTTTAAAATCGTCAAGTGAAGCGAGAAAATCGATCCTTTGAAACTGCAAAAATTGTATCGTTCAGGACATTTAGTACCCATGGACCAATCTATTTTGTCAAATACGCCAGATCTTTAACTTTTGTTACCTCAAATTCTTTTTCTCAACTTGAATATGTAAAGAAGAGAAAGAATAGTGCCTACTACTTGCTCTCATATCGACAGTGAAAAGCCCCCAGAGTCCCTCACTACCTGCTGATTTTCACGGAAGAATGAATCCAACCTCCGAGGACCCGAAACCAATTTTATTTCTTAGTTTTTTTTTCTTCTCCACGGCCTATTCCCGCCACTTTCAGATCTAAATCTTTTACCCATAGAATGCTGTGAACACTAAATGGTTCACCACCGCATTATGACTACTACTGCACCAAGATCTTGTCAAGATCTTGAGAGTTTCACTTGAGAATACGAGACAAAAAAAAAACAGAATTCCAGTTTTTCACAGTTTTATCCATGAAATATTATGAAACACACATGACTTTTATTTGAATACACAAGACTCTTTATTGTTTTTTATGACCTAAATATATATAGATATATATTACGATGCATCAAATATGTTGGGTCAAAGATTTAGAAGGTCGTTAATTAGTTAAAATAGCCTGGAACCACCATTATTCCATCTATCGCTCTCAGCAATCAAGACCTAAAGTTTTTTTTTCTCTTTCTCTTTGTCCCTCGCTTATTCTTTTCAGATTGCTTTTATTTTAGTTATGCTTGTAATTTTTTTCTGTCTATCACGCTTTGTCTTACAATGTGACAGATTTTTGTGCTTGATAGATTCATATATTTTTAAACAAAAAAAAACTATTTCTCAACAAACAAAAAAAACAATTTAACAAAACCTTGCATCAAATAATTTCTAAACAATGGACTTTTGAATTAAAAGTTTATTGTTTTCCTTTTGGTAAAATTTAACAAAAGAAAAATTTTTATTATTGAAAATAATAAATGAAAATATTTTATTTGAATAGTAGTTGATTAAAATAAATAATAAAAATTCATTTTAACTTTATAATGATAATAGCAATCATGTTCAAGTATTTTATTTGTTGCTCAAGTTTTTTTTTCAAAGTTAAAACATCTCATGCTGACTTAGAATTTTCTATTTCATGTTCACAGTGTCCAGCGTGTCAAACAGCTTGTCTGTACCGAAAGACAAGAGTGGAAGAGGAATATCTACCGTCAAGTCTTCCAGCGCCAGCTAAAGGACCAATAAAAATTGGACAGCATGACATTGCTATTTTACTGCGTAAAGCGTCTAATGTGTGGAAGGAGTATGGATACTACCCAGGTACTCGTGTACCTCTTCTCAGAGCAGATACATGGATCGTGGCTGTTCTTGAAGATGGCATAAAACACTTCAGCTGGGAGGAGTGGACTCCAACTTTGGAATCTCTTAAAGAAGGCCCATTAGTTGAGGCAACACTTTCTTGGCGTGACGTCGACATACAAATTCAAAGGCAAAGAGAATTGGAGCAAAAAAAATTCAATGATAGAGTTAGACAGTTTTATTTGGAAAAATACGGAGAAAAAGTTCTCGTTGAATGGAGAGATAGTCAAGATTCTCCAATTCCTGAAGAAGTTTTCCGCAGATTTTTCTTCAAGAGGAGATCTGAAGGTGAAGACATTAATTCTGGAGACCTATCGAACTCTTTTAAACAAAACAAATTCCTCGAAGCTTCGGATGGTGAAGGAGAATCTTATGTTGTCTCTTGGGAGCCTGAAACTGGTGGATTAATGGGCAATCAAGTAGTCGATACAAGATCAGCACAAATTTCGTTACTGCCTGGTACCAAATACCTCGTAAGAATTGCATCAAATGATGGCCCTGGAAGTTTCCCTATTGAAATCGATACTCGACCTACCTCAGTCCATGTGTGGAAAATAAAAAAAAACTTCGAAAATATACAGCCTATGGCAATTCTCTCAGCCGCGGCTTGTGCATTTATTGTAATATTCATAGTAATACTCATGAAATTAGTTTTGAGGAGTAAAAGTAAAGAATTCAATGAAGAAAACGTATAAAATTTTCTTTAAATATAATAATATTTAAAAAAAACTTGGGTAAAAAACCTTAGTTTACTGTAAATAGTGTACAGTTAACGTTAAACGATTCCAAAATAATTTACAATAATATATTGTAAAGTTCTAGCACCTGTGAACATTGTCTTCTTATTAATGACTTGCTCAACTTTGAGAAAAATAGACTGTATAAGAATATTATTTTATTATTATGTATAACATATAAAATCCAGATGACTATTAACAATTGATAAAAACTCATGTATTTATTTGTAAATAGTTAAATGAAAAAACTATTGTATATAAAATGTATGTATAATTGATAATTAAATAATCTATTATAAATAATTATATAAATAAAAAGTAACAAATTACTTAATTATTAAACAATTAAATACGTTCTCAATTTTTATTATTCGCAATCCTATCAACTATCAATATTCTAATTTTTTAATAAAAAACTCATCTGATTTTTTAAACTCTAATCATTATGTTTAGGTATGAAAGTTGAAATATAAATTTTCAAATAATCACGTATGCAAATATTAGAGAAAATTTGCAACTCGTTAATATCACCAAGCTTATCTCTTACCTTAAACTCTTAAGCAGAAAAGTATGTCGTGACCTCGAACTCTAGGTCCCGTTATCCTTCCATTGCCATGGACTCTCTACGCTTAGTCTTAACCGGCAAGTCGAGTGAAGATGATACCTCTTCTCGGGTTCTTATCATTACCATTTATCTTTGGTGTTTCTCCAGTAGTTGTTGCACCAGTTGACAACACAGGTCTAGTTACATTTGGTTTTGCTACTGCTTTAATATTTTCCAGTCTTCCAAGTGGATTTTCTGTAGGACCGAGGTATAAAATGAATCGGGCAAAAAAGTATTTTAAAATAATGAAAGAATAAACTCAATTTTGAAGAGATTTTAGTTTAAAGTTTTTACCTTGAATGATTTCTTAGATATGTTCCGAAATGGAAAAAACAAGCGTGCGAAATTCCAGCTGCGCAACATCCAGGATCCCATTATGTTTGTGATGAAGCTGGTGAGGTAAAATGCCTTCCAGGTACGACTTCATTTTATTTTCTTTTATATTTCTTTCCAATAATAAAAGAGTCGCATATTAAAATAGCTATTTATTAAAGTTGTAATTTAATATTTAATTAAGGTTGGATTGGAGATCTTTGTGACGTACCTTTGTGTCGAAAAGGTTGTGATCCCCTTCAGGGATATTGTCGAAGACCAGGCGAATGTCGATGCAAACTAGGCTTTTACGGCGAACTGTGTGATAAGTGTGTTGCTCTTCCAGGATGTCAACATGGCAGGTATTTATATTCATTTCATACCGTTAAAAATGATCTAGTAAAATTAATAAGTAGTCTTGTGAATTTTAAATGGACGAAGCAACGCCATTGACCCTCGGACGGGTGATCAACCTCTTCGGTCTTCACGACTACTTGTCTAACGGTATCGCTTTATATACTCTGTCAATTAAATAGTGAAATGTATCTAGAATTTTCTTTTTAATTCTTTTAGAGCATTCTCTAAAACTATTTGATGACTTTTATTGTATTTTTTATTGACGTAATAATTGCTAATAATTTATTGTTGAATATAAAATAAAATTTATTAATACTTGTATAGGTGTAATGTGAGCTTTGAATGTGCCTGCGATCCTGGATGGAAAGGACTTTTCTGTTCAGAGCCAATTTGTGATCCTGATTGTCACCCTAGTCAAGGATATTGCGAGAAGCCAGGAGAATGTAAATGTCGACTTGGTTGGCAAGGGCCCAAGTGTAAACAGTGTGCTGTTCTTCCAGGATGTGATCATGGAACCTGTCAAGGACCTCTCGAGTGTCGTTGCGAACCTGGATGGACAGGATTCCTATGTCAAACACGTAAGCATAAAATTTACAATTTTATTAACAATAAAATGAAATTAATTTAAGAATCGAAAAATAGACTCTTTGAAAGTTAATAAAATTTAATTGGGTTATTAATATTAATCAATATGTGGAATAAATTGAAATATAAATTTCCCAGCAATCTGCTCACCAGGATGTAGTAGAGAAAATGGTGGATGTCGCAAGCCCGGAACCTGCAGGTGTCGAGTTGGCTGGACTGGCTCGAATTGCACTGAATGTGTTCCTTATCCCGGATGCGTTCATGGTACATGTCGAAAGCCATGGGAATGTAGATGTCAACCTGGGTGGACAGGTGATTTGTGTGATGAAAAGCTAACTTTCTGTGATGAGCATCCTGATACATGTAGAAACAATGGAACGTGTGTGAGCATGACGAAAGCTGATGGCAATTACAGGTTTGTATTTTCTACATCAATGTATGTATACATCTTACTTTAATTAATATTAAAATTACTATCAAAATATTTATAATATTAATTTTTTATATTTAATATTTTTTTAAAACGCATATAGATGCATTTGTCCCTTGGGCTACACTGGACGCCAATGTCAAATAGAAACAGTCGAACCGGCAACAGATTTAACGCCTCCAGTGGCAGATCAATTTAGCTTGATGACAATGACACAAAATTCAGAAGCTTTTAAACCACAAGGGGAAGTTGATTCGAAATTCAATAAAACCTTTGTTAATTCACATCAAGGTCATTTAGACGCTGACAAAGAGGTAATAAAGGACGAGGGAGTTAATGGGGTAACAATAGAGCCCCTGGAGCCAATAATAATAACCGATCCTCCCTCCACTGTGGATCCAGCAGCAACTGCTGGTAAGTGGCCGATTGAAGATTCATCCGAATCATCAGTGATCGACAGTGACAATGAAACTTAAAAATTTTGTCAATTAGACAAAAGTTTCCCAATTATTGGTGATATCATTTTTTAATTATTGATTTTTATATTTATATACTTATTTATTTATTTATTTATTCTACGAGTGATAAGACGTATATTTATTTGTTACAATGATACATGATAATATTTTTCTTTGTAAAAAGTTTAATTTAAAAAACTGTTGGTGTAATTCCAGTTTACTGAATAAATCCAATGCTGTTGTGTCAGATTATGTTGATTGAATGCACGCAAATGTACTATTAGTAATTTTCGTGATTACTTTATTGCTAAGTTAGTAAAAGTTTTATTTAATTACTTCTATGTCTCTCTTATCAGAGGTTAAACAGGTACTCATACTCATACTCCAGATAAAATACGTTTCTCATTTTAATATAATGGTTAGAAAACCGGATAATGACTAATTCTTCAAACAAGTTGAAATCCAATTAGGCCCATAATTAATCACATCATTATGAATAATCTTTCATAAGACACATTTCTAACTGATTTAAGTCATATGATAAATTTTAGTCTTTAAATTTTCCATAGAATATCATTTCACACGTCAACATTTCTGACAAGACATTAATGGTAATTTATCAATATGATAATGAACTCGAATCTTATATTATTATGGTAAGTATATCGCTTATTTCTAAGTTTCAAAAAAAAAAGACAAAGAAATGTATAATTAATTAACAATAATTTTTGTATCTGTCTAGAGACAAGTTCATCTTTTTACTAAACTGCACTAAATAGTCCCATGCAATTACCCACGTAAGCTATTATATTGCCCACGCCAAAAGGATACGGATATGGTGATATAGGGGACTGTTATCCCACATAACGTCACCGTATAGAAGTTACGGTTGAGCGAACGCGAGTACTATGTACATATTCTATTACCTTTACCCACGTAACTCTTTATGTGCTCCGTTTATTACGTAATTATTTGTATCTCCTTTAATACAAGTACTCGGTATTATTTAAAGCTTCTTAAGACCGAAAAAAATCTTTATACTCATATATTTTTTTTCTACTGATTTTTCTGATGGGAATTACATCTCTATTTAATATTTATCTACAATATGAATTTAAATGTTGTTAATAAATTCAACACTTTATTCGGTATAAAAGGTTGATAACAAACATTATTTAGACGTTTCTATAATTTATATGAAAAATAAATCTCTTACAAACATTTACTTACATTCCTTTTTAACGCAACATCATAGTGAGTATTACAACATGAACAGAGATTTGCATTTGTATAATCGATGAGATTGACACACCCTCACCTGTATACAGAAGTAACAACAGAATTAACGCTATCAATTTACTTCGATCGAATAAAACGTTTGCACTTCCGCTTTCTATTTCATTTGAAACTTTCTACGTGGGGTTTCTTCTTTTAATCCTTTTTCACTTAAATCCGACTTGCTCGATTAATCGATGAAATTATTGTAATCAAGTTGAACTTAAACTCCAATCCTATGAGTATTAGAATCAAAACGTTTCATTTACTTAAGAAGTAGTTATACTTTAAACTTATGCCAATGAATAGTATAATTTCAAATGATGAAATAACTATTATTTTTGAAGTAATGTGACATAAAGGAAATTTTTTATGAAGACATAAATATGAATAAATGGAATTAACTACACAAACGCAAGAGTATATAAGAGAACTAATTAATATGCGATTTTATAGAGCGAAACGACACAGTTTCTCGAACAAATATACTTACGAAATTATACATTATTACATCAGAAAATAATCAAATGAGTATTCAATGCATCCATTTATTAGTATTAATCAATCGCTGCCGCAGGTATCTTACTTTATATCACTTAGAGATAACTTTTGTCCTCTTTGATCCATTTTTAACAACAAACTTTTTTTCATTATATCTATCCATATCTGTATGCTGATACACAATGCTATTATGTGCTACATGTCTTTTCGGAATTAATAACATATCGATCCGGTTTACAAGATACGTGCACTATCTTGTCTATTCTCCACCACTCGGTGCCAGCCACTCTTACGTTTTATGTCTATTACGATATATGCTAATTATCTATCGATCGCTGTTAAGATTTACCCAGAAACGTCCATCGTATTCATCAATTAACTGATTACTTAAATACACGGAGATATTCATTTGAATATTAAATTATCAAATTTTCATAGTAATCGATATTAAGATTATTTTTCTCAACTATTAAAAATAAAACGTTTTACTAAATGCTAATTACATAACTTTCCAAGGTCTAGGTGAAAAGTATATCACTAAATATAATTGATGAATAAATAATTTGTTAAAGAGATAATCTGTGTAATATAAATAGAATTTTCAACGCTAATATCTTATAATAAACACTTATTTTGTTTTTTTGAAATTTTTGGCTCTAACTCTTCTTCAATGGATCTCCATGATATAATAAAAAGCTAATACCTACTATTACAACTAAATCAAAATGTTATGGGTTATTAAAATTGATAAAAAAACAGCACATCTCGAAAGACGGATTAATGAATGAATGAAAAGGAGTAAATGACAGTTCAACATTATTATTAATAACTAAACTATTAACCTACGATAAGAATTGTCTGTGTCATGGTCACAGAGGTTGTTCTATTAAATGAATTTATGCTCTCTTATAATACACTGTGTTGACTAGATCAACATTCAACCTTGCTATTGTATTGTTCAGTCCTCGTTAACGGGTTCTCGTGTACACATATACTGATTTATTATTATTTTTACATCATGTATATTATATTCGCTCATGTATCATTCTTGCATCTCAACCGTCAATGAGGAACAATTGTATACGATCTTACAAAAATTTTTTTAATTAACAAACATGTATACTCTCAAGATATCAATTATCTTAGTTAAATATAAAGATCATACCTTCTGTGATTGTAGCATGTACGTTTATATGATCTTTTCTATGATTCTAAATAAATTCAAGGTGCGCCCTGTGACGCGGATCTTGTTCTCACGAGTATAGAACTTAGTATACCCTAGACGGCACATTCTTACTTACCTACATGTTCTTATATTATACTTTTAAAATACATACTTATAATTATAATACCTTAACTCTTTTCTTTCGTAAATTCCAGCCACATGTTTGTGGCTGTGCGTGCATTCGATCGCCCTATCACTCCGCAAATTTGTATCAATTCTCTGCATATTTATCCTTTTAGATTTCTCAAGGTATTTCTGCTGTTTCTAAACAATGTGTACAATTGATAATTACAAAACAAACTAGCATAAACGATTCTCTATGTCTGCTTTCCATTGTGTATGCTTTACATAATAGCCTTTTTGATTAATAATTAAATAAACTTTCTTTATTCGTCGTTATTAAATCAGTCCCCAATGTGACTTAATTAATACATCTCTTTATTTCAATAACTTTTATAATACTGGTTAACTAAAAATTATGATAATTATTTTAATAATATTATAATAGTCCTCAAAGTGTATATTATTTTCTCAATCATACGCACGTGTACGACCTCAACTTTATTTTATGCATTACGTAAAATAAGTTGCGGTGAAAGAGACAAAGATATTAAATTATTGTGATAAGAATCATATAAAAATTATGACTGTTAATCTATTTATTAAAAAATATATTTACATGGTATCGTATTTATCACGACTACCTAATTTACTTTAAATAAAATTATAGAATATTTAAAAACAAGAGCTGAAATTAGAATACAATCAAAGGGATACTGTTAGTAGGCGTGTTAGCTTGATAAATAGGCTGAAAAATATAATATCTCACCGGTCTACATAATTTTAAACGTGTTGCATTACTTGCATGGTCTTAGGGGCAAGACTTCCGCCATTGCAAAAATCATTCACTTCCAATCATCATTGTATTAAATACAA
Organism: Chelonus insularis; assembly: GCF_013357705.1. Lineage (NCBI taxonomy): Eukaryota > Metazoa > Arthropoda > Insecta > Hymenoptera > Braconidae > Chelonus > Chelonus insularis. The sequence goes on along the minus strand of NW_023276562.1, from coordinate 66,868 downwards.
ACTAGACAAGGCGTATAATTAAGATACTTTTGTTCTAGAAAAAATCCCTTCAGAATTCCTCACAACTTTTCTAACTAAACGTTATCTACCGTACACAATTAGTGATAAAAAAGTTTATGCAAAAAAAGTGCAATAAGTATAATAAAATTTTTAAAAAATATTACTTGTTTCAATTATTTACATAAGTTATTGATAATATTAATAATATGAAAGAAATGGATTTTTTCTGATTAAAACTTGAAATGTTGTTATCAAACTTACAGTGCTAGGGGCTAAAAATGTGATATTACGGAAGTGAAAAAAGCAGAAGATAAAAGAATAGAAATTGTGGTTTACACTGGAAAGCATGACACACAGGGTACGAGGTATCACGATGCATTCACATAGCAAGAAACGATCATTTGGTCATGTGTTATACAACAGTGTCGCTTAAATGTCTGTGTTTTATATGTATTATTATACAAAGATATCAAGTAGATCTAGAAGTAATAGATCGTACAGAGTAAGTAAATGCGTGTAAAGTATAAGTAAGTAGGTGTGGCATTAGAAGGACCAACGTCTATTGGTTCTTACATGGCAGGGTGTTAGAGTAAATGAAAGTCAATTCCCTATATAAAGGGTAGTTTTGTTCAATATCAACAGAACAATTTAAACCGATCGACACACAAGTTGCCGTTCAATTAATCATGAAGGTCTTGGTATGTTATAAGAATCTTACTTTTTATTTTTTTTGACAAAATAAGTTTGTAGATTTGATTTTAAAGTAGTTTTTGTCATCAATTTTATAGTATAATTTTTAATAATTAAATAATCATTTTTTACCATCCAATTATTTCTAGATCTGTTTGATGCTCGTGGCTTTGGCCTACGCCGAAGAAGAAAAGACGGTCCAGAAACGAGGTCTTGGTCTCAGCCTTGGATACGGATGGGCTGGAGATTATGGTGGCTATGGACATGGATATGGACATGGGTATGGTGACCACGGTCATTCTGTCCATGTTGCTGCTGTCCCAGTCCCTGTTGCTGTACCCAAACCCTACCCCGTTCCAGTTGATCGTCCCTACCCTGTTAAGGTAAATTTAAATAAATCATTTTAATAAGAGTAACAAATTGTTCTAACTGAACTATACGTTAACAATCGTTTTAATGGAATTTAAGTAGGGTTCGAAATCTAATAATATTTAAGTTGCATTATTTAAACAACAATACATTCATTATTGAAAACTAATCACTCTTTTTGAGAGGATTTTTTATGTTTAAATAATTTAATTGTTTAAACTTTTACTAAATAACTTTTTGTTATATAACACATTATTACTTACCAGATATTGGCCACTTTTTATTTGTATTTATCTAAACAATGAAACCATTGTAACTATTTTTATTAGTTTATGGTAAATTTTGTGGTAATGAGTCCCTTATTAGTAATAATTCTTATTAATATAGCAAATTTACATAACCAAAGGAATAATCGTTAAAATAATATGCACTACAATAAACAATGTCTATTGTTTTTCAGGTACCAGTAGCTGTACCCAAACCAGTACCAGTCGCTGTACCTGTCCCAGCCCCATACCCTGTTGTTAAGACCCAAACAGTTCATGTTCCAGTTGACAGACCTTACCCTGTCAAAGTACCAGTACCAGCTCCCTACCCAGTTAAAGTAAGTAAAAATTGCAACACTTTAAAGATTATTAAATAAGATAATATAATAGGTTAATAATTGTGTTGCATGAATAACATGAAACTGAATCAATTGCAGGTACCTGAACCCCACCCAGTTCCAGTTCCAGTCCCTCAACCCGTCGTCGTTAAAGAACACGTTCCCGTTTATGTTCAGGCTCATGGACACGGATATGGACATGGATACGGACACGGATACGGACACGGATATGGACATGGATACTATTGAAGATGCTAAATAAACATTTTAGCGATTAATCACCAAATTCACTTTTATACTTCACCTTTTTTCATATATAAATTACAACCCACTTGTCAAGAATGAATATCTCGACACCAAATCGCCTGCATTAGCATTGTTCGTTTATCACGACATATGCAATCAACCAAAATACTCTGTCTTTTATTTAGATTTTAAAATTTTAGAAAATTTCATTGATGATAAATAAATTGACTTTTGTCATGTTTTTCGTATAAAAGTTGTATTATCATTATTATTATTTTTAATTAAGTACTACTTTCTAATTGTAATTTTTTAAATTATTTTTCAAATATTAAATTTAAGTTGAGATATTGATTAAAACAATCTACATCGATAATTTTTCTTGTATTCCTTTCTTCTTACAATACATAGATTATTTTTCCTAAAAAAATTCATTTCCAAGAATAATTTTGAAAAAAAATAATTGGAAAGTACTTTTCGCTATTAAAAACTGATTAACATAAAATAATAGTAAAATGAAGAGTTACGGACTCTACATATTACTACAGGTTCTTTATGTTTCCATGTCACTTAGCGAATTTATAGTTTACGTCATAGATGATATCAATAAGCTCTATTGACGCGTAAGATACTAATAATATGGGACCATTTTTCTCTATATTATGTCTTGTTTACCTGACTTTAAATGTATAAATTAATTATTGAAATATTTGAGATTATCTCTTTTGGTGACCATAGTGACGCAAGAAATTAACTTGAATGACATTGAAAGATATGTTCTTTCTCCATCTATGGCAATAAAATAAATAATTCTAACGAGCATTAGAGGGTGTTGGGGGTATAACTAAAGTATAAAAACCACGACCATCATCCAAATCATCACAGTTTCAAATCTCCAAGTATCATCATGCAATCGAAGGTATAGTGTATTTATAAAACTTTTTTTTTACCAATTTTAAGTAAAGAGAAACTTGACAAAATCTTGACTTCATATAAAATTTAATCAGAAATGTTTTACTTACTTTTTCATTTTATTTTTTATTTTAGATAATCATCTTTTTCGCTTTAGTAGCAATAGCCGCAGCAGGAAGTAATAACTCCAAAGAACAACCGGATAATTCAAATGGAGCCAAAAATAAGAGAGGATTAATAGAATTCGGATATGGATATGGTTTCGATTCTACACCTGACTTTGAATACATCTATCCTCCTTATTCTCCAGAAGTAACTGCTGGACTTCAGTCAATTATTACAAAAGAAGTTTCTCTACCTTTAGTGCATCAATCACTGACTCTTCCTGTTAAAAAATACGTTCAAGTAAGTTAACTTGATTTTATTGGTGTTATTGATAAGAATACAATTTTTTTTTCTTTCTAAAGAGTCTTAAATTACTTCATTTCCAATAAAATGATTACATGTTTTAAACATTACAATTTTTTGTTGGGGAATAGTTGAAATAAATATTTCTGAAGAAATTTTTTGTAAAAATAAATTTTTTTTTTATTAACAACCTTGTAATAAATAATTTTGAACATTTTATAGGTACCGCCATATACAAAAACTGTTGATCATGTCTACTCTGCCGAGGTACCAAAAACTCCAATTGTGATAAAACTTGCTCAACCCTATTCAGTGTCATATCTCAAACATGTACCTTCACAAGTCTCTACATACATTGCTGCTCCATCGGCATCATCTCCAAATGTTTACGAAAAATATTCTAATCTCAACAAACATTCAACGTGGTAAATAATTTAAAAATGTTTTTAAACATAAAATTACTCCTACATTTAAAAAAAAATAATTTCTTAAATTTAATAAAAATTTACTATAATAATCAACAAAAAAATTAATAAAACAACAATTCAAATAAAAAATTGAAACAAATAATTTTTCATTTCATTAGTTTTTGTCTTCTGAATGAGAAGTGTCAGAATATGATTCATTTTGTTCTTGATATCCTTCAGTTGATACTTGATTATAATCCGAGCTTTCATGATTAGATTGATAGTTATTAGAAACGGGAACTGGGTGTGAAACTGGATAGGGTAATGGTTGAACAATCTTAACTGGATGAGGAACAGGTAGGGGTTGTGGTATAGAAACAGTTTTTGTAATAAAAAAAGGAACTTGCTGAGGAAGCTCTACAGGTATATGTTTTGAGACTTGATACGGCACATGTTCAGGCACTTTCACTATCTGTGGCACTGGTACCGGTACTGGATGATTCACTGGTACAGGAACGGGAACATGATATGGAACCTAAAGTAAAAAAATCCTTGTAATAATAATCACTTATGAAGAAAAAAATTTTGCGAATATTATTAATAATATCATATTATTAAGGAAATAAAAGTAAACTATTTAATTAATTAAGAAAGATATTAAATAATAAATGAATGAAATTGTATAGTCAATGGTTTCAAATTACCTTGACTGGATAAGGAACCGGTACTTTCACAGCGACAGTTTTTGTAATCTTGATAACTTTTGTTGGCACATCTTCAAAATTAACTGACTGAGACACTAATTTTGGACTAGAGAATCCATGATTTTGTGGGTACGAATAATGAGAGGCGTAACATCCAACAGATAGTAATGTAAATGTCAACTAAAACAGTCATAAAATTTTTAAATATAAATGTAAATAGTTTTTCAACTATCAATATTACTAATATTTACATCAAAATTAAACTCTTTTTATAAAATATTCTGTAATAGTTTTTATTAATATTTACTTACAAACGATATCATATTTTCTGTACTTGAATTATTGACCTTCTTCGTAAAACTATATCACACTGGCTATGAAATAAAGGATGTTGGTTTATATACTGAGACTATCACTGACATTCACGAAGAAAACACTTTCTTTCTACACTCACTAGGCGAGTGCTGATCTTTCTTTTTTTTGAAAAAAAGTATTAACTAGTTCCGCATTGGACAATTCTATTGTAAATTAAAAAAAACTATGATACTAAATATTTAGTAATCTCTTAAGATATCTAATATTTAATTATTTATTGATACTAATGAATTTTTATTTCAGTTATTGGGATTTTAATGGTCAACCAGGATTATTTTGTTTTTCACAATAAACGGTAGAAAAAGAGTGAATAATATAAAATCAAACTGTTACGTAGTAAATTGGAGATTAGAAGAGAACGGTGAAAGGATTCAACACCGGAACTTGAAACATGATTCGTTGGGATCCATTCTATTTCCATCTTCCATTCAATTTAATTGTTGATATCATAACAAAATACATATCAGCAAAATATTTGACAGAGGTTTTTATGTATAAATTTTTGGAAGATGATCTTCTTTTTTCCGTTTCATGGGTCATAAAATTTTTTATTGTTAAAAAAACATGAAAAAATTCTATTAATTTTTTAATTATTTCAGTAATATCATCGGACTATGTCTAAAAATATTCTGTATATAAATTATCAGCTAAAATATGAATTTTTTGTAATCTTTTTAAATCAGACTATTTTTTAACAAGATCGTTATTATATACAGATCACCTTGAAAAAACCTTTGACACCATCAAGATCCTGTTTGATTCTGGCGATCGATACGGAATTTTTATTGTTCTTTTTACTCCCATAATTTTTTATTAATCTGATTCTATCTTTATTTTTAAACATTATTTTATAATTAATTAAAAATTGAATTTTGAAAAAAATTTCTTTTGTTTGATATTTGATGTTTGAATAACCAATATGTGTCCATATATTGTTTGATACAAAAGAAAATAAATTATTTCTTCTAAAAAGACGTATCAAAAATAAATCATGTAAGGAATTCATTTTGGATTTTCAAGGTCGATCTATTCGATCATATACTACTTTGCGAACTCGATTCAAAATTTAAATTTTGTAATGTTTGATGAAAAAACTGTATTCTTTTAATGAATATGTTTACTTCAAATTAATTTTTCATAATTTATAAAAATATAATTAATACAATTATAATGAAACACTAACGGAAACAAAATAAAAGAAACTTTCTTAAAATAAGAATTTTTTTTTTATAAAAAACTCATTGTGAATGAATATAACTCATTATTATTCTATAAATCTTCTACTTAAAAATAACATAGAGTAAATGCCAACTAATGGTCAGTACCTTAATTCATTCTTAATATACTTTTTATATTCCAGCAGCTGTCAAAGGAATCCTATATTATTTAGAGAAAACATTTTTAAGTATAAAATTAAATCCAATCAAACTTATTTCTTATTTTTATAACTTCTATTAATGTAATAGGAAATATTTATCAAAATTTCCCCAAAGAAAATTATTTTCATTCTCAAAATTATGAAATCATTTCTGACATAAATAACAAAAATGAAATAAAAACCGGTAAAAGTTCAAAAATATTGATAAATAATTCAAATAAGTGTAATAAAACTAATGAAAGTTTTGTTTAGTCTCAAGGATAGTAATAATAATTTATAAATCTAACTTCGAAACGTTGGCAGTTTTTAGTAATTTCGCAATATGTATTCAATCTATAAAATTTCGCACATCTTGCGTATTATATTTGCAAACTAAATTTCAATAATTTTAATGCGTATATTAAAATAATAATGATTATTCAACATAAGTTAGATGAAGAAAAAAGAAATTACTAGAATACTCAAGGAGTTGATACTAGAATCATAAAAATTCGAATGAAAAAGATGAGAGAAGATTCCTTTACCATTTCTTAAATTCTCAGACATTTGTCAACGATTGCCTTCATTGATCACATGATGCAAATTAACTATTTGGAAACTGACCATATCTTAGAAAGTACAATTATTAGGACATGAATTCTAATATAGTCTCTCATCTGCAGGGACCATAGGTCTATCCAGTGTAGGTGATAGTCGTCAAATAATTATACTTTCACGTTGCCCTTTCACGGATCGGAAAGAAACAATTTTCGTCATCTATAGTATTATTATATTCATTAAAGAATCCCATAAGGGCCTCCATGACACAAGGAAAAATATGTATTTCAATCCATAAATAAATATTTATTTAAAAGAAATCAACGAAAATTCACACGAAGAAATTGAGAAATATCCTGAAAAATGTTTCTAATTTTTAGTTACTTATTAACACTTTTACGTACACTAATTTATTTAGTTGTTATTTTTGTATAGTAAATATCTTAAAAGCTTTTTAATAAATAATTTATAAAATGTTTATGTTAAATTGATAAATAGTTTTATTTATTACAAAGAACCTTCGCAATATTTAAAATAATTACTCATTTAATCGAATGATTAAATGATTAATTATTGTTATGATTAATTCATAAAAATAGCTTAAATAGTGAAAATAAGATTTAAATTAACAACTAAATATGTTATTATTATTGATATGTTTACATTCAAAGTAAAAAAGATAAACTGAAGAACTAGTGCCTAATTAAGAAAATTGCACATTTAGAAGATAACTTTTTTAAAATTTCGAAGATTCGGCATTCAAGATCATCGAAAGATTCAATGCGACAGAGAGTAGAAGATGAAAAAATTCGATATAAAAAACACCTTCATATCTAGTTCTTCCAATGCCACGAGAATTACGAAATCCATAAAAGAAGGGGAAGAGTTTGGATGCGTATAAAAAGTCGAAATCTTCTTCCCAAAGTGTTCAACTGTCATTGAAACTCCGTGCTATCAACATGAAGTTTCTTTTAGTATCAGTGGTGAGTGCGTTGAAAAAATAACTTACTACAATATTTATTTATTGTTCACTACTCTAAAAGATGAAATTAAATCGATTAAATAATTGTTAAAATTAGGTGCTCTTAGTGGGTTCATCTCTTGCTGTACCAGTGGTAAGGCGAGTACGAAGAGATATTCTTCCTGGAGATCCACGATATGGTACAGATTATCATCATCACCATCATCATGTTCATGGTGACCACCATGATCATTCTCACGGTCAAGTTCAAGTAAGCAAAGCTACTGGAAACTACGTTGGATCTTACTTGGCACCCGCTCCAGTTTATGGACCACCTGGTTACCAACCCGGTACTCCTCTTGGACCTCAAAATACTCCTGTTTTCGCTGGAACTTACCAACAACCAGCTCAAGTAATTGAATCATATTCATATCTTTCTATATCATTTTACTACTAATTTAAAATAAATCAACATTTACGAGTTACTAAAAAGTATAATTTCATTCTAGTTTCATTATCATATATCAGAAATTCATTTATAAAATACATATTTTTCCTTATAAATTATTTTCTGAAGCTAAAGTATTATTTCTATTGATTTTAGGTGCACAATCACTATCATCACGTACCAGCACCCACTTATGGAGTTCCAACCCAACAAGAACATCACCATTATTCAGGTTCTCAACCCTCCGCACCGATTACAACTAAAGTCACACCCACTGTTAGTCAACCAATTGACTCCTATGGAAGCCCAATCAGTACTAACGTTAATCATCATCATCATCATCATCATCATGAAACAATGCAAACAGTTCAACAACCAACCAGAAGCTACCTCACCCCAGTAATTGAAAGTAAGAAGCCAGAAGCCACTGTCAATACTAAGGTGTTATATGACCAACCTAAAGTTAATAACGCATACTTGGAACCAACTGTTCGATCACCAGCTACATCAGTCCCTAAATTACAATTTGTTCCCGAATCCCGGCCTGTACAAAAGAACCAAGGTAATTTACAAACAAAATTATATATTAATATCTTAAAATCTAAAATCTTAATAAATAAAGAATTCATAACATGATTTATTCCAACAGTTACCGTTGAAACTGTACCAGCTACACTTCTACATGAATACACGACCGTCGTTCGTGACGAATCAGTAGGAGAAGCACCATCAGGCCCTTTCCCATCTATCCCGAACTTCCCCGCCTCGTTCCCCAACTTTGAAGTTCCTCAAGTCCCAGACTTCTCAACAGCTACCCAAGGCTTTACTGACAATTTCAGTAACTTTGGCGAAAATTACGAAAACTTCGTTTCCAATTTCAATACCAATGGATTTAACTTCCCTGGTTTTGGAACCCAAACTAATGAAAAAGTTGAATCAACACCTGTCCAATCAGCTCCAGTTGTCAAACAGGCAGACGAACCAGTTACTGACACTCAATCAGTCGTTGTTGAAAATCATCATCATGAGCATCATGAACTCCATCAACAACACCCACATCAAGAACACCAATATCAACACCAACCTCAAGAGCACCAACATCAACAACACCAACATCAACACCAACATCAACAACACCAACATCCACAGCCAACAGCTAACAAAGAAACCCAACAACTTGTTGACAACAACGGTGGATATGTTTATTAGAAAACATATTGATAAATTCTAAACATTAAAACATGCATTATAAATAATAGCATTATAAAATTTTAGTACCGATACTAAAAATAAAAGAATTAGATCATTTTAAGTCAAATGTACGATGTATTTAAAAGAGCTTCTTACAAGCTGATACAAGTTCATTTTTCTGAAATAAATTGTACAAAAATTTTATACAATTTTTAAAATAAAAAGAAAAAAACATTTAATTGCATTGATTTTTGTTATTTCCAACCAATAAATTTAAAATTAAAATAGATAAAAATAATAATAATAAACAGAAATATAAAGATTTAAATTATGATAATGATCATGATGAATGAAGAAGAGTGTAAATAAATTAACGATTGATTGAAAAAAATGGCATTGAAATTTAAAATTCATACCTAAAATCATCAATTTATCAAAGCTTATTGTGATTGCAATATTTGACCTATTCCGCGACATAAATGTCTAAAGGCACATGATTTTAAGTAAATATAAACATTGTTATTCTAGTAGAAATATGTATTTATATTGTAAAAGATTGCATTAAAAGTTCTTTGTAGAAAATCAATTACATCATTACCATATTCGACATTTTTTTTTTGGATTCATAGGTGATCCAACAGGACATTTCCACGCGTCACTAAACTCATTAGAGTTCGTTAATACTGCTCGTAGTCTTACATGACCAGGAGAATGTGAATCTCGTAACATCCATTTCAAGGATTCTGGAGTATAAGCCTCACACCATAACTAAAAAAATATATAAATAAAATCAGTATCCTTGACTTTCAAATTCAATATGAAGATAGTTGTTTAATGTAATCATGAAATTAAGTAATGGAATTTTAAATATTTCGTAGAAGTGTCTGGAAGACGAAAAAAGAAAAAATCAAGGATTCAGAAAAAGGGAAATCTTACATGAGCAAAGCTTAAAAATAACAGCTGTTCGTGTGTCAAATGGGTGAATCCTGGCAACCGAGGTTCTTGACCGTGTTTATCCTTCCATCTTTTATAAGCATAAACAGCTTCACGAAGTCCTCCATTATCGGCAATATTTTCATCCAATGTTAACACTCCATCGATGTGCGCATCAATCTTGAATTTATGAATTTAATTAAATCATTTTATCTCATTAATATTTAATATAGAGAATCTTATTAAAAATTATCCCATCATTACTTAATATTTAATTTTGTATGAAAACAGTCTTTCATTATTTTATAATCATTTTTAAATTCTACTGTTGTTGAAACGCTTTTTCTAAATTAGTATAATTTTACCTGTTCTTCATAATAGTTCTCATAATGGTTAATAAAACACTCCACTTTATCTTTATATTCATGAATAGTCTCATTACTCCACCACTGTCTGATGTTACCTTCACCATCATACAATCTCCCGCTATTATCAAAACCATGGGTAAGCTCATGGCCCAAAACTGTTCCAATGGCTCCATAATTTAAAGCCCTAAGAGAAAAAAATTCAGCAATGAAAATTACTTTCAACATTGTTTATCAAAATATTATCCAGCATTTTATATTTATCTTACTCTAAGCCTAATTCGTAGAACGGAAACTGTAATATGCCCGCAGGCACAGCTGCGTCCGCAATATAATTACAATTTTTGATTAAGAAATGAAACTAAAATATTAATTTAATCATAAATATAATAAAAAAAAATTAATATCTAGTCTTCTCCAGTTATGTTAGTTACAATAGATATTTAATGGTTTATTTTCTTCATTTTATTATGTATTAATTGAATAGCATAAATAAATAATTTATACGTACTTATATGATTTGCTGTGACAGTATAAACAGCATTGACGTCTGTTGGTTCTGCTCCCCAACTTAAAGTCAATTAGAAATTGTTATTTACATAAATAAATAGAATTTACAAGTAATTAACTACATTTTTAAGTATAGAAATGGCCTTACTAAGTTTCATTCATGTAATTAATTCGATGAGTTGATCGAATCTCTCCTTCATTGGACAGACGAATTATCGTTAACATATTCTTCAAGTATTCATCATCTTTCATGTCTATCTATAAGAAAGTAGTTGATGAGTTATCATTAATAAATTATTTTATATCAATTGATCAGCACGTTAACTGAGCAATTTGATTATATATTTATTGTATATTTTGATTTTACGCCTTCATAATATTCATTCAATTTGTCTTCATTATAAAGCCATTCTGGATGCCCAATTACATAAGCCATTTTCTTTGATTTTTCTAAAGTAGCTATCTTTGTATTTTGATCCATCCAGTTTGTTCTTATTACCAAATATGCAAACGCTGCTCGTATGTCCTCGAGCATTTCTGTCACTTTTGGACCCGTTTCATCATGGAATTCAGGATCAACGAACAGCCATGATACAGCCATTCCTAATTTAAAATTTTACTATTATTAATTATATCGGTTTAGATTTTAAATTTAATAACAAAATCATAAAAAGCTTAATCTAAAACAAAATTAAATTCAAATGTAGATTTTAAAAAAATGAAGTCAACTACTATAAATGTGAAAGAGAATATTTTAGAAATAACTATTTCTTTCTTTGATAATTGAATAAATTATTGACTAAATATATCAACTTATGTCTGCAAGGAAAATCAATTACGCTTTTAAACCGGGTTTATTATTTAAAAAAGATTTGCACGTGGGTGAAACTTTAATTCAATATGAGAATTGTTTACATATTTTAGTCTTATTTATTCACTGAACAGTACCTAAATGTAACTTACTGAAAAATGTAAAATAAATTACCCATCATATAATTAACTACTTCAGCACAGTGCAAACTCCTTGGATCATAAATTTCAACATTGACTAAATTATCAATATAGTTTGACCATGTGTCCCTGAGATTAGTTGAAGAATGAGGTGCTACAACATCGACAACTGACCACCATAATATTGTCTCTGGAAAAAAATACGATCAATATATCATTGTCTATCACATCAAAACACAAAGAACAAAAACCAACCTAATACATCTTCTTCAAGTGATGCCATAAGTACAGCTAAATCTTTGAGGTATCCAAGATTTGCAATAAGTAATTTGTCATTCTCACTCAACTCTAAATCTATAATTCCCTTAAAAATCTCTTCGATATACGGTCTCCATATGAGTTTTGGTTCTAAGGTATCATCTTCTTGCTTCACATGCATATCAGTCACTTTCTGAAGTTCATCTACAAGCATATAATCATCATCGTTGATATTTTCGTCCGATAATGTACTATTACTGTCTGCATGTGACATCTAATGTAAAAAAATGCATTCACTTAAATAAACAGTCCACGTAATAAGATTGTAAATGATAAAAAAAATGTTTTAAATAATACAATAACTTAATCAATGTTTCACCTGAAAAAGAAGGCCAGTTATATCATATATTTGTTGTACGACTTTTTTTATGGTCTTTTCCTGTTGTGATGATACTTTTTGAGCAGAATTGCATGAATTCAGGGTACCATTACTAATCATTTCTTTTATCACTGCAGTTATATAGGCTTTTTCGATTAATTCTGGATTTTGATCTACATTTTTATTTAAATTTACTGGATCAAGTTTTGCCATGTCCATTCTTAGAGTTTTCATTCTTTTCTCTATTTCTTTATCACTATATGTGGAAAAAATTTTATTTAATATCCATTGTAAATTATGATTCCTTGTTGGTAGAATTTTATGATTGTTCTTACCCTGGTAAAGGACTTAAAACCGATGGAGTATCAAGAATTATCACATTTTTACTTCGGTTTTTAGGATTAGGAATTATATTAAAGCCAATAAATACGTCCTTTCCTAAAATTTTACGAACACGAGCTATTTTTTGTACAAAGTTTCCACTTGTTTCTCCCATCATTGCAGGAATAGTTGGTAAATCTAGTTCACTCAATAAATCAAAAAGTGGTTCAAGACCAAGAGAATCTAATGCCTCTAAAATATTCATAATTATTAATCAATTTTAAAGTTTTTTTCTTCATATAAAATTGTTTTTAACTTACTAGTATTTACACAGCTTTCATAAAAAATTTTTGCTTGTTCAACAGCCCATGGAACAGCTGTCAAGTTTTTCCTAAGTAATTCTCTAATTCTCCATGTGACTTTTTCAGCTCTTTCATTGAACCAAGAGTTCATTGTGTTGGTGTCTGGTGTAGGATGATTTTCAGACCATCTTCCACATGTATATCTGCGTAATACATATTATTAAATTATATTAAAAAAAAAATAAACTTCATAGGACTATATCGTGAAAAAATATACTCACTGATAAAAATCTTCACAGGGATCAACGGAAATGTCCATAGATTCTTTCAAACTTGCTGCTATCCGAACGCAATCTTCAGAGTCACATAATGCAACCCCGTAATCATGTCTACCATCTAAAAATATATTATTTAAATGAAATATTCATTATTAATTCATATCGTTTTGCAATAAAGAAAATGAAAAAAATTTGTAATTAAAAAAATAGTTTAGAAAAGTGTATCTAATTGAAATGAAAAATTTCTTATTACTATTCATGATTGTTAATTCCATTTAAATTGATTAATATATTAAAACTTACATAAAATTCCAAGAGCAATAATACCGGTCAACAAACCAGTAGCTATCATAGACAGAACTAGCAAAATGATTCCAGATTTTTTCCGTCTTCTTTTAAAACTACATAAAACAAACAATTACCGTAATAAGTAGGTAAGTAAAATGCTTAAGTTTGATGTCAATATTCTATTGATTACTAAATCGTTAATACTTACTAAGCTTCTCTGGATTTGATAGCAACCAAGTTTGTTGTACTGTCGACCGAATAAACTCCATCGCCTATAACATGATTCATAATTGAAAACGCTGATTTAAAATTTGGTTTTTAAAATTATATTTATAGATATTTAATAATAATAATGATTTCAAAAAATCAATATTTTAATGATCTGATTGTGATAGTATTAAGTGTCAATGTAATTGATAGTCAGAGTAACCCTATAATCAAGTTTAAAGAGTATATACATGGTACTTACTGCCACCTTCTTTGTTCATGCTCGATGTCCCACTGACCGGATCGAACTGACGACACTGAAGAACTTCATGTGGGACAGCCAGGTGTCTAGTCCGCCTAAACGTCATTATTTTTGACGAAACGAACTCATTTACTTTCGATCATACTTTCTGCAATGTTTCAATCACTTCCGACTAGCTTTCCACCTATTAATCATAATCATATCAAATTAACATCAACCAAGTACAGTTTGAAAAAATATTTACATATTTGCATCTTATGTAGATACTTTATGTAATACATCATTTAATGCATAATCATTTAATGTTATTAATAAAAATATAAAAAGTTCTCACCACCTTTTCAACAATTAAATAAAATAGTTTTTAAGAATATCATCGAAAACAATGCTTTAAATAATAAAAATGATTCTTCCATACATATTTTTGATACTCAAATATCATTTTTAATATCTGTAGATAAATTATTATTGAAAAAATATCGTCAGCGAAATAATGATAGAAAAGATAAATTGTTCCGAGCATTGAAAGTAATAACAATCATTTTAATTTGGTATAATTTCAATTCAATTATAAAAGGTTATGTACCGAAGAAATCTTGAATTTAAATTATCTGTACTTTTACCAAATATTACCAGAGCAATCGTAACGTAATGGAAGTCATGTAGCTTCAATCTGTGTAATATATAATTCTTTCAATCTAGAGAAAGTGTATCTATTTATTGCAATATAGGTAGAAATACGTCACAAATAGATTTATTCAAATTCAAGATTATTTCAAAGCGAAAATACGAGTATTTTATAATTATGCTATAAATAATGATTGATCTTTATCCTCATTAAATATTACATAAGTTCCCCTACTTTATTATTATAATACTAATAATTATTATCAATTTTCCGTTTAGAAAATTACTTATACATTGATAGTGCAAATTAATATAATTTCATGATGTTGACATTTAAAAATGTATTATTTTAATAAGAAAGTATTGTTTCGACACAGTGTTTCCTTGACAACGAAAAATTGATTTGTTACTAAGGGTTGTTATATTAGAATTATATAAAGTATTCTCTTTATCAGTATTTTCCCGTATAATAATGCATATGTCTATGTGCAAATTTATTATCTATTCATACTTTTCATGACATCAAATGGTTTTTATCTTGTTAAGTATCACATCAATAAACATACGCTATTTATTTTTTAGCATAACGAACTTTTTTAACATACACTGTTTTATAGGCGTTAAAATTTTTTTTGCACAAGAATCTATGTACTCACATTTTTTAAAACTGTTGTTATAAAATTTAAATTCTTTTGTAAGTTGATATTTATAATGTTATCATATCAATTTCCAATTGTAGAAGAAAATCACAACTGATAACAATACTTCATACATGATAAGTATGATATAACAATCTAAAACCATTCAAACTATTGGACAAATTAAAAAATTAACAAATGTTTTAATTATTTTATTATCTTTATTTCTCACTGAATAATCTGATGTTGTGTCTAAATCAAATAAAATTATAATTTTATATTACATTTTATAAAAAAAAACCATGATGAATAAATTTGTCAAATGAAAAATTTATAAGAAATTTTTAGCGATTGTAGATAATTGTTGATGAGATCTGTCCAAAGTAGACAAGAGATGAAAGACCATAGGTAGAACCAATTGATAATCGATTGCAGGAGATGTCTCAGCTATGAATTTATGCCCATCCATGACCATGATGAACAGGCTTGACAACATGTTTGACTTCAGGTTCGTGGACAGCAACTTCGTAACCGATGAGATGGGGGTGGCCAACATGGGGATAGTCGTAATGGATTTTGCTAACTCCAGCATGCGAGTCGAGTTTCAATGGGTGGGGGTGAACTGGTGGAATTGCTGGTTGTTGGGGAATATGGATAGCATCAACATGGTGCACATGGTGGTGCTGAAAAATACAAAAAAATTATTAATGAATAATCCAGATGGTTGATGAAGACACATAATGATTGATCATCATGAGATATTTTAATCAATAAATTGATTAATAATGATTTATTATTTAATAAAAAAAAGTAAAATTAAATAATTAATCGGTAAATAACACACTGAAGAAAAGAATTAATCAATGAGATACTGAAGAGTGTTAACGCTGAAAAACCTGTAAAAGAGTTAGATAAAATGGAATAGATAAAAAGAAGTAATTAATGAGCAATAGAGCTGCTGTATTAATTGTTGAACATTCTCAATGATTTTTAGTGGCCAATGACTCCAGTTGCGATGGTTTTCTCCAGAAATTTGGTTTACCTGGTGATAAGGCAATTGATAACCATGATATGGTTTTTGATAACCATAGGAACTAGGCCAACCATAGGAGCCGGACCAACCGCTTTTGACAATTACTGGATGATGTGCTACTGGATGTACTATTGGATGTACTACTGGTTGTGGTTGCCAACCAGTTTTGACAATCACTGGCTGTGGCTTCCAGCCATATGATTGCCATGGATCCTGAACCAAAGGTATTTTATACAGATATTACATAATTCCAAAATGTGCCCAATTTAAACGATGGATAAACAAGTCTGCTTGAATGTAATAATGCTGGGGAAAAATAAGCAGTACCGTGTCGATTGCCTCTGATTTTAGAAATAATAATGGTTGCAAATTGACAATGATATGTAACGACACGAAAATATTAAAAAAAATATATATATTTCCAGGTTGTGTTTAGTGATAAACTGAAAATTGGGATAATTTTTGAAAGTAAAATAAATTACCTCATAACCAGGATAAGCAGCAGCTGCGGCAACAACAGCGAAGAAAACGACCTGAAAAAAAGAAATAATTAAAAATCTGGAATAACCATTATAAGTAAAAAATTGTAAGAGCAAAATTGTATTTAAAACATAAAAAACACTTTCAAAAACTATAAAATATATTCAATAAAACTTTCAAATGTTTAACTTGTAAATACAACACAAAGAAATATTTATAATAAATAAAACAAGTATAATAAGAAATGAATACTTATAGATGAATATATCTTGGCAAACAAACTTACCAACAGTTTCATGTTGAATTGGTTTGAATTAGTTTGTCTTGTGCAAAAGAAGTTAGCACTACATGATGTTGGAGCATAGACGATAGCTTTTATAGTAGTGCCCTGCCCAGCACACCAAGACGTGGATCTAAGCGGGGATATCTAACGTCACCAGGGGAGGTTCCTTTCACTGTTCAGACTTAGTTAATCCGCCCTTCTGGTTACCAGCAATTTATGTAAAACTTTACCCTATTACCAAACACTGTATCCATTCCCCAAGTCTGATTTAATGAACTCCAAGAGTACTTTTATCATTCGAATGTAATTAATATTAAAGAATAAGAAGATAATGATTCGATTTTTTCCGGTAGACTTGCCTAGAACTTGGTACTTGCGTAAAACAAATTGTCAACGAAGGTCGATAAATGATGGGGATCAACCTGTACCTTGGCATGGATTCACTTCAGTCCAGTTTCACGACTTCTAGGAATGATGATCACCATTTCAAGAAAAACAAAAGTAGGTGATTACGTATATTTAATCGTAATCAACTATCATTTTCAATATCATCACAAATGGATCATTTCATTTCCTTTTGATTACTTGTGAATCTTTCCATTTATTTTATTATATAATTAAATAATTATCTAATTAACTAATTTAAAAAATTCCCATAGCCTTGAATTAGTTTTAATGGAATCTATATTGTTCCTTATTTCATATTGTTTAGTAATTTTCCATTATTCTTTCACTAAAAAGTTTGCCATTTCTCATTAAAATCTACATCTTGATTTTTAATGTGAATTTATTACAAAATTTTTTTGCAATAACTTTTATCCTTTTTCATTTCAAATCGCAGCATAAATCAAAGATTTTGAAATATTGTAAATTATAATTTCAATATTTTTTATCAGTTATAAATACAATTCAGGTTTCATGATTTTACCGTGACGATAATTATTAAAATGAATTTCATGGTTCCAGGACTATGTCAAAAATTTTTTTATAATCCAAGGAATGTCAATAAATGGGTAAAAAATTTGTTTATAATAATCTGTCATTGGATTTTTTATTTTCGGCTTGTTAGAAATAACTGGTTTAAACGTAGTTCAGTATCCGTAATCTTGCGCAATAAACCTTCCTCCGCTCTTAACTGTCCATGCATATCTACCTGTGTTTATTCACTTAGTTTTTACGGTTCTAAAGATATTTTAAGACACCCCGTTCAGCCCCCCCCCGCTCGTAGATATTAATGCGTTCTCGCTGGGTGACGTTGCGAAAAGTCTGGAAAGTTTAACGATTCCCTGCATTATTTTGTAACGCGTCGGTTATTGCAGAGCTCAGCGTACTTTGGCGATGGATGTTAACAAAAGAATCATGTAATATTACTGCAGACTGAACCCTCTTACTGACAATAGAAATATCTTTAAGTTCATGCTTCGTTGATAATTGCGATAAAAGTAAAACACAATCTATATAAGGGCATTTGCCATTATTTTAATGCCCATTTTTCGATAAAATAATTATCGAATTTGATAAAGGATTAATATAGGCAACAAAAACTAGACATTAGAGAGAAGAATGTAATAAGCAATCCGTTATTAGGCGAATACTCGAGATCAAGCGCTCCAGATTCGAATCCAAGGATGGTGATTGCGAGAGCCAAAGAGTGCAACTGCACATGAAGACGCCCTGGGGCTATGTGGATTCCCATATCTGAGTATAGTGAGCAACTAAAGACATTTTAAAAAACATAGAAAGTCTCTTTGTACGCCCAGTCATTTTATTTAATCACCTAATCATTAATTTCAGTTCTAAAATTTATTCTTCAATTATCAATATGAATTATTAATCATTCATAGCTCATAAATATTTAATATCATCGTTTGTTATTTGATTTATCAGAATTGTGCTTTTTTCACTCCCTCAACATCTAAATAATCTAGCTAAAAATTCCAATGGCATAGAAAATTCTTCAATTAATCTCTATGGATGCTTGGAATTTTCGTATAATTCTTTTACAACCAACCTGAGCTTAAACATTTTTTTCACTAATTATCCATATAATTCATAAATTTTAACCGTAACGAATTGATTATGTTTTAATAAATTGATTAATATTTCCAATAAATCCTCCAATAATTAATTAGAAGATTGATTATGTTTTATAATCACTTATGAACTCATAATCACATTATTAATATATTATTAACAATAATTACTTTATTATACGGAAATAAGTGATTTATGAGTGTGATGATCGCAATGATATTCATTTTTTATTTTAAATTTATAGACATCATCATCTATAACTTTATAACATTTAAATACTAGACTCTGCAATCATTGTTGCGTTTCTTCCTCGCAACATATTACATTTGCTACCGGGCTTTATGACTTAGCGAGTGATACCGTGAGGTTTATTACTTCATGAGAAAATATTACGTGAGATCACAATATTACTGAATTATCATATACAATAAAAATGCTTTCATCTATTTAGTAATATTATATCCACGCTTAATTTCATGCCTTAATAAGCGAAATGATTATCGCCCAAGGGGAAAATGCGGAAAAAAATATATCAAGTACGAATCAATTGAAAATTGAGTCTTCACTTAATTATTTTTATTTAGAAATGATTTATGTAACCTCGTTCAGTCAAGGAAAATAGTATCCATCACATTTTTGATTCATTTTTACTGATAGTTATAAAAATTATCCATTTTTGTCGTTTTAACCATAAATTTATAAAAGTTAAATTAGTTTTTCATCTTTCATTAATCGGACGTGTAAATTAAAGTTTTAATTCTCATAGACATATTTAAATAATTCCTTCACTTTTTATTATTTCCATTAAATAGCAATAAGTCAGTAAAGAATGCATATAAAATAAAACAATTAGTTCAGCAATCATTTTTAGAAAGGATACCAATAAAAACAGAATCATTGAAAAAATAACAGCTTAATAAGAAAAATATGTATATAATTATTTTAATTTTACTATCGTAACTTTCTTCATAGCATATTTTTGCCAATCTATTCGCTCGATTGACGTTAGGATAAATATTTTACGCAAGACTATATCATTTTTATTCAAATACTGTTTTAATTAAAATGGATATCCACTTGATTATATATAGATCGATTACATAATAATATATTTAAATTAAATTCCTCCGCCGAAAAAATATGCCATCTTTCAGCACAAATACGAACCAATTTGCAATAATAAAAAATATTTGCAATAAAATTTATAAAACTAACCTCAGTACGTGGCGCTATCTGTAAAAAAGTGTTTTATCAATTAATTGACCAGATGGCGTATCATGGTTTATTTTAACTTTTGCGATATCCATTAGCGTAAATGAATAATTTTACGTCAATTATAGTTAGTAACAATGCATCTAATTCTCAAACTTGTTTAAAAAATTGAATGAATCAAATGAATAGAAAAAAATAATTAAAATATCTTATTGTCTTGTTTTTTTAACATGTAATAATACGATGGTATTTAGTTGACCTTTGGGATTTATTTATAAGTTCAACTACTACTGAAATAATATTCTTAACTAAAGTCGTCCATTATTATTTAAAAATTTACTAAAACAAGTCTTTGAACGATGATAACTATTAAATAAAATATAAAATGATTTCCACAAAAAATGAATGAACGTAACAACTTACGCCATATTGCATACTGTTTCTACAGATTCTGCTGCATAGTGGCAGCACATATTCATTTTTACGCCGAGTTTTGTTTACTTTGTTGTGTAAATAACGCGTAAAAAATTAACAAACTGTGTATAATTTAATGTGTTTAGCTCTAACAATTTGCATTGAAAAAAGTTAAAGGTAATTAAAGTTGATTAAGAATATAAATAACATATGACTTTATTAAATTAAGGTCAAAATTGATGTAAAATAAAATCAGTGGGGAGTACGTTCGGTCAATAGAACTGTTCCAAACACGGGGGAGTACGTACGTTTCTATATACTCCACAGTATATGTGACGTCATTCTAATTTCGTCCCGCACGTTCCTGTAAGTTTGTCTTCCGTTGGGTGATAAGTTGAGTTTTGAAAACAAGAGATCTACCAGCATTCAACCGTAGTGATCGTGTCTTTAATAAATATATTCAGTTACATTATTACAAGAAGCTGCTATCAAGAGAGTGGTTAAATATTGTCAAGCTAAAACGTGTCATTGGTTGTTATTCATATCGTCGTTGAAGAAATATTACACATAATACATACACCACTCTCTTTATCCATTCGCCTGCATTATTGTATCATACTCCCTCTACGTTTTTCCGCGTGTCTGTGATTACTTACTTGCCGCAGTCTGTTACTAAACGTTTGGGTCATTGTTTTTCATTACCACACATCCTTCTGATTCATCATTTGACTGGAAATAAATAGTTAAGTGAGAATTTAAAAAATGGACGCTCTGCGCGAGCAGGTAATGATCAATCAATTTGTGCTGGCAGCAGGTTGCGCGAGAGAGCAAGCAAAACAATTACTTCAAGCTGCCCATTGGCAATTCGAGGTAAGTTTATCCCGCGTTCATTAATGTTGCCTGTCGTCAGTGTCATTGCGCACTCGATGGCGGCACTTTATAAGATGATACACGTAAACAAAGCCCATCATAAAATGGCCTCTAATCTCATTCATTTTTTGTATGATCCATTTAGGTAGCCTCCAACAATTGTTACATCAAGTAAATATAAACACCTTACGTAAATGCCAAGAAACTAAGCAATGCTAATACTTTTAATGATAAAAATTATACACTTTTTAATCAATTTATAAAAAAAAAAGTTTATCTCCATTATCACTTATTTTTTATTGTGTACTTAAACAGTATTACAAGACAAATTGACTGCGTGATTGTAAACATTTAGATAACAAAAAGAATGTTTAGAATGGATTGAAGTTTATTCTACATATCATTCAAGTATTGCAACATTACATTAATTAAGGGTGAAAGAAAAACAATGGACTAAAAATTCCGTTCATTCAGATTTTTATCAATAAATCCAATTATTTTTATCTTAAACCATGTCTAAGAAGAAATCAAAGACAACGATAAAATAAATATTATTAGTAAAATCAATGTTATTTTTATTTTTTCTCGTAATTATTTATGTAACTCGTAGTCGAATATCATTTAGTGCCAATCAGTAGTTGAGAAATAGAATCTCTCATCATCCGATCACACTTCTAAATTCTTAATACTCGTTAAAGAGTCTGTCTTATTTGAATTCCATTTACAAATAGTTCAAAGTTAAAAATAAACAATAAAAATATTTACATTTATGTTTAAAAATAATCAGACTATTATGATTGTATTATAATCGATGAAAATGGCATAAACAAAATAAATATGATAATTTAAATGAATACTTAAAAATAAATCAGCTGTAATTGAAGGGCAATTAATAATTTCTTAATTTATATACTACTCATACACATATTCATAATAATTTATAATTAATGTTACAATAAAAAGGTTAAAATTTTATTACATTTAAAGTAGAGTTATGAGAAAACTTGTTCTGGTAATTTTGTTTCTTTTGAATTAATTCGTAGGCTTAAGAGATCAGTACGCGAAAGTCGTTTAACGGTACCTGGCAAATCGTTTCCCGTCACCAAGTATATTTTACTTTTCTTCTCAACCGAGTGATTGAATAATCTGGTTTAAGCGATACATAGAAATGAATATAGATATATTCAACGTATACTAAGATATTACTACATATTAGTTATAAACATTGGAAATGTGCTAAACGATTATGACGCGTTACTTAAGAAAATCTAATATATAAACAACTTTTCAACCGTTTCATGTCAAAAATGAACATGCATCAACTTTTTATCAATATCTGACAGATTATAGTATATTTATACGCGTAGTCAGAGTTAATAATATTAAAAGCTTTGAAATATCTATAAAAAAAATAAAGTATAATTTGTAAAAATTATTTTTAACGATGGTTATTAAATCAATAATTCCATATTATTATCTACTTCAATTCTTAAAAATTATCTGATGATCTTACAAATTATTTTAATATTGTCACAGCTGCGATTATTCAATGTTATCGTAATCATGTAACGAGTAATTCAACAAGATGGAACGTTCAATACTCAATACTTGGCATTTGCTTGTTGAGAAAATCTTTAATACCAATCTTTTCTTGAATCAATGTTTGAAAAAGTTCTACTTAAATAATTTATTCTATGCAACTCTCAAACTCTTAGTGATTTTTAATTGTTACATAAACATGAATTTATTAAATATTATTGAAAAATATTGTGATAATTATCAGTTACTTTATTTTGAAATTGCTATAATTTTTTATAAATAATTCTTTATTTTGAATTTTATGTAAACATCATTATCGTCAAGCACAAATGTTTTTCATTATCTCTTTTATTTGTTTAAAACAATTGATTTTAATTATTTGAATTCTGTCATTAACATAAAAAATCTTGTTTACTTTCAGACTGCACTCAGTATATTTTTTCAAGAAGCTGCAATACCATCTTGTCCTCAGGGACCCGGAACGCACTTTGGTCAGGTACATTATCATAAGTATTAAAAAAATATTTATTCAATTTACAATGATTATTAAGAAAGAGGTAAAATTAGAAGATATTTAGGAATATAAATTAAATTAATATGGAGAAATAGTATTTATTGATTATAAAATAAAATAATAAAAGAATAAACATTAATATTAATTAAAAATAAAAAAATATAACAATATATTAATGACAAAAATTGAATTTGAGAGCCACTGGATGAGCAAGCAGTCACTATTAGGTAGGTTACTATTCTCGGCTGTAACATTCCGATAAGAATCGTGCCAAATCTAACGTCGTTTTGACTGAAGACAACTACAAATAATTACATTCAATACAAAATAAATTGCCAATATAAATAAGTGTCAGTTATTTAATAATTAAATGAATTACCATTCAAAATAAAGAAATCAATAAAAAATTTTAGTACTATAGTATTCAAGATAACAAAGTAAATTGGATTGTACTCAATAGTAATTCTCTAAAAATAATTGTAAAATTATTTTAATCTAGACTAAATGATTGAAATATGATTAAAAAAAATAATTTTAATTTTATATTTTGTATGAATTTATAGATAACGCCATGTAATACACCAGCTACTCCACCAAATTTTCCTGATGCGTTAGTGGCTTTTTCAAAAATGTCTACGGGTGACAAAACACCTTCAGGTAGTCTTTGTTTTACTTCTTTCATCATTAATTTAAAAATACTTAATACAAACAATTCGTAACTGTCGATAGTATTAGAAATTCATTGACATCTATAATGTTACGTTTATTATGCAATTTATGAATTTTATTATAGGCATGTCTCCAAGTCAAAATATCCAACAATCAGTATCAACAATGCAGCACGGAGTTAGATGTAGTGTCTCTGGCACGCAGCAACAAACACAAAATCAACAGCAATTTGGACTTGGCGAACCACAGAGATAAAACAAACTCTTGGTCATTTAAAGCGCTTGCGAATTTGCGATAAGTGCCAATAAAAATAATATGCAAGTAGTACGTACTTGAAGACTTGTCTTAAAAGCACGACGATTCACATAAAGTTAAATATAATTGTCGTAAGCTTTCAGTAAGGAGACGATGAATCGAGATACCTCAAAATATCCCTTAATTAAGATTTAATTAACAAAGATGAATTTTTTGGAGATTTAATATCATAACAAATCTCCTATATGTGAAAAATAACAAGGGAATACAATAATTCGACGATTAGGACTATGCCTAATATGAAATTGAAATTAGAATAAAATCACACATGAATGAATCAAATACCGTAGACATGTTGAAGATAACAAATATTTTTAAGTATTTTACGATGCACACTCTGCAAATGTATCCTGAGATTTTAGTGTATAAGAGACTAATGAATGATATTTAACAATATCGACTAAAGAATAATTAATCGTGATATCTTGATTATTAAAAGGAGTAATATGTGAACAAATGAATAAAATAACATACTTGAGTTATTAAAGTCATAATCGCTTCAACATCGTGTTTGTTTTAGCGATTAAAGTTCCCTGACTTGTGAGGTACAAAAAAAATAACAATTAAAAATTATTTACTTGATTTTATAATTAACAAATTAAATTAGAATATCGTATAATAATTTCATTGATGACTATGTCGTATTACAATGTAAAAAATTATCTTTTAAGAAAACTTTTTCACAAAGGTTTTCTGCTTGTTGTTATGATGTAAATGTATTTTTCAAGATATTTCATTTATTCTTTTACAATGAATATTCTTATAAAATATTGTCAAAAAGTTTATTAGATGAAAAGTGTAGTATCAAGACGGTACTTACGCAATGCGTTTTCACTTGAACCTATTAATTAATTTCAGACAAATATTTACAATTACAATAAAAATTTAAACTGCATCCCACGCATTCATAAACTGCAAAGATGAAATAAAAATATTATTTAACGATGTAGTAAAGACTTGTTCAAATTTATTTCCCGTAGATTTGACACGCAAGCTTTATATGTATTTTACTCTCATTGTTGAATGCTAAATAATTGTTAATTATATAATTAAATTAATCGTAAGTACAGACAAGTTCAGTCCCACCTGGTCGAGTATTAACGACGATATGGTGAAAAAAAGCGAAATATCATTGTATCAATTATAATTATTCATTTTAAATCAATTTTTTACATTTCAATTTATCTTGAGATACATTGTTACAATATAATTTAGTCGTGTAAATAAATTTTCGTTGTAAATTAAATACGTTTGCCTTCTTTCATTATGAATTTTTTGAGAACTTTCAAATATTTTAAAAATACGTTTTTAATTTAATAAAATTGACTTCGATACATGCATGGCTATAATAATCATGATAATTAATATTAAATTCGATTAATACATTTATTATTGTTTTAAAATTATATAAAAGATAATATCTGTGTATATAAATATGGGATAAAAATTATTATCTGAATAAATAAGTAACGCTTTCTTACATATATTGTATTTTTTAATCATACATATCTTCCGTAATTAAATATTCTATTAATCATATAAATAAGTGGATAAATATTAATTTGATTCATTATTTGCTACTATAATCGATTATGAAATTGTTGTCTTCATAAAAAATTTTTTACATCAAATTTCTAATTCCACTATCTTACCTATGGAAAAGATTAATTCAGTTTAGAAAACACAAAATATGTACAAATTAATTATTATTGAAAATTTCTTTGTGACAATAATATAATTAATAATTAAATTCTTCAATTTATTATCAATTATTTACAATATTTATAATTGTATTTAAATGAATTATTAATTTAATCAGCATAGTTAAAAAGTTATGAAGACTCAACCCCACGGCCTAATCCAGTCCACCTATCCGGAACAGGTAGAAAATATCTATGCATGGCAACAATAAATCTAGCACGATATTCTTCTGGAGATACAATCGTTGGCAATTTACCTTGACCTCCTAATATTCCGGATTTTTTTACCATTGTTTCTAGCTTTTTGTCCCACGTAAACGTTCGTATATAATCTGAAATATTCGAATATATGAGAATGAGTATTTTAAAAACAAATAAAATTGGATTTTTCGATGATTATTATTTACTCGAAAAATTATAGAAAATTAAAATGCTTACCAATGATTCCTAAAACAAGCTCGTTTGAGTCTGGTTCAATACCAACAAGCAATGAATAATCCATTACAGAATTCTCAGCTAAAAATTTAGTATCTTGTTCAATTGCTTTGTTTAAAACATCTTTAGAATGTGGTCTTATATACAAAGGTGAATCACAGCTCATATTCAATAAATTTTCATCCAATAAAACTAATTCTCCTTCATGATCTGCTTCATCTAGATTAACTAAGCGATTTCTCACTGATCCTTTTAAATCATATTTATCCGTAATTGTTCGAGAGTAAAATAAATTTTCCATTACCAACACACTTGTTTTAAGTGAAGCATTTGTTGTATTATTCTTAAAAGATACTCTGTAAACTCCAATAATTTTACCTAAGAGTGTTGGTTGTTTATTTCGAAGACATTTTTCCATGTATGCGAAATAATTTGGTGCAAAGTCTAGAAATATTTGCATTTCTACTCTTGATAATTCTTTAAGAATAAATCTGTCATCTCGACTTTTGCAAAAAGCACTGCCACTTTTACCACCTCTTGCTGCCCATTGAACGCTTCTACAAAGGCTTCTGGTAAAACCATCTTCTCCACAAGGCAATACATTTTCTCTCAATGCAGCAAATTGTGCTGCAAAATATATCCTACAGTAGAAATTAGTAGTATCATCTGCAAATTGAACTTCAATGTAATTCTGCTGTTTTATTATTTTCTTATCTTCTTCTGCATCCGTAGTATTCGTACTGCTAGTGGTTTGCAAATTATTTTCTAAAAATAAAAAATTGCCAAAAATTTAATATTGAAAAAAACAATAACAATTCACTCATAACCAATAAATAATATTTACTAACCTGACTGATTAGAATCAACAGAATTATCTTTATTGTCCAATTTTCTTTTGTTGAGAGGACTTGAATTTTGATCAGCGGCTTTAGTTGTGCGTATAATTTCTTGCAAAGCATGCTTATAATCATGAGAATCTAAAGCGTAGGCGATAATCGATGAAGGTTCAGACTCGTAAACAACAACAGGAACAACAGATCCAAGGGGCAATAAATGATGCTCTAAAGCTCCGAGTGGATTAGAGATTGGAGTAATAATTGGAGCAGATGGTAAAAGTTGTGATAAAATAGTCTTTTTTTTCTTCTTTTTATCGGGTATATCATCTAAAGTGATAGGTAAAACATCAGAATGTGATCGATGGTGAGACTTGGGCGAGTCTTGAAGAATAACAACGTCTGTTTGATTACCAGTTTCTTGAACTTCATTATCAGAACTCTCGAGAGTTTCTCCGAGTTGAAAATCACTCTGGACTTTAGATATAATATCAATCGCATTGTAATCAGCAGACATAGGACTCAAATCTTCCACGAGTGACTCAGATGCGGTATCTTCAGTTATGTAACCATCGGTATCAATTATTCCGCTACTTCCTGTTACTTGTGACCTTTCAGTAAACCTTCTAAACCTTTCATCCTTCTTCTTTGTAGCTAAATCTAAAATTCTCGCATTCCAATTAGAAACTGCTTCTGATATTAGTCGTTTTAAAATTACTATGCCGTCCTCAATTCTAAACATAAATGCTTGTACATGTCTTTGTGCTGTTTTCCCTTCTAATTTTTTATTCTCTAATGTCGGAGATGTTAACTTTAATTGAATTTCTTCTATTTTATTTTTAAAATACTGTTGTTCTTTATTCAATTGCTGCTTAATTGGATTCAATCCGTCCTGATCAATTTGAAGAGTCATAAGTTTCTCTTTTATACCACAGAATACTTCATCGCCTTTTAAAGCAATATTTTTCACTTCCTCAATAATATTTGCATGCTGTTTAGCATCATAAGTAATATGAATAAGCGGTGGCGGTAATGAAATCTCCCAAAGCAAAATCTTTGTAAACTTAAATACTGCTAACATGTTGTTTTTTGAAAAATACTGATAATGATCATGGTGAAGAGAATGATTACAAGTATCTGAACTTCTGTTTGTATAAACATTACCATGAAACCGAAGCTCTAAATATTTGGCAAATGATAGAGACCAAGTATCTGATGACATTGGAACTACTGGAGATACATTTTTACATTTTATACATTTACTCCACATTAAAATATGTTGGTTTTCTTGTCTAAAAACATCGCTAGATATTTTTTTCAAAGATATATGAACACAACTACCATCATGTGCAAATCTACGACCATGTTGATCAATCTGAG
This sequence comes from Chelonus insularis, assembly GCF_013357705.1. Classification (NCBI taxonomy): domain Eukaryota; kingdom Metazoa; phylum Arthropoda; class Insecta; order Hymenoptera; family Braconidae; genus Chelonus; species Chelonus insularis. Next base: position 37,611 of record NW_023276562.1, on the reverse strand, counting down.
CTCTACAAGCAGTTGCTGGGCACTTGTATTCAGATGTAAGACAATATCTTTCAAGGAAACGGCCCAAAGCAATATCATTGCGACCATATAAATCCATATTTACTATCCAAGGGTTAAGGCAGAAAGCTGGAACGTTATTGGCGTTGTGAGAAAAGCTACAAAAAAGTACTGGCAGTCGTTGATGACTTGCTGGGTCTAAACAATCAGGCCATCTTAATCCTGTTGAATCATTAATTATTGTTGATTCAGTTTCCACAACTTTCGTATTTTTTTCTAATATTACGTTGTTAGAAAATGGTAGTCTGCTACCACGAGCTCGAAAATCTGCTAAAAGTGTTTGCACTTCTTTAGAATCAACACCAGATGTGAATTTCATTAAAGTAAACGGATGTCGTGGTTTCAACTTATGCTGTAAAGAATTTTCTTTCAATGGTTGAGTTATGTTATTTATATTATTAGCCTTAATTCCTTCAATTTTATTAGAAAATTGGGCAGAATAAAAAATTTCCTTTGGAAAGAATTTACGCAAAACACAATTCCGACCAGGTTCTGTTTCTAAATAAGGTATTGTAAATTTTAGATAAGGTGAAAAGCTCAAAACAGTGTCATCTAAAGCTTTCTTGAATTTATTTAATAATGGAAGATCAGCAACACTTAAATTTTGACTAGTGCTTGATGAATTTATTGTTTGAGAAAATATATCTTCCTCTTCATTCAAATATTGATGAAGAGGATCACTCTGATCACTCACTGATTCACCATGAACTCTTTTTTCTTCGCTTAAAACTTTTTCCTTTAGTCTAAATGTCATTTCAGACGTCTCAGAAATAACATTTTGATCCAAGGAAATTTCTCCAATCAAAATATCATTTTCACAATCATTTATATTGCTATCATTATTTAATAAACTTTCTTCATTGTCTTGTGTTGTTTTATGAAAAACATCTTGTTTATCATCTTTATTATTATGTGAACTTTTTTTATTAGATTTGAAAAGTTTCAAAGTATCATAAGAATTTATATCTGTATTTTTATTTTCTAAATCATTAAAAATATTATTACCATAATTATCATTGGTGGACGATTTAGAAGCTGTTAATTTTAATTTATCATTATAAGATTCACTCAAATTATTTACTGAATCTTTATTACTGTTTTCATGAAGAAAACAGTCATCTTTCTGAGATGGTGGTTCAGCAAATTCATCCATTAGGAAAGACATTTCTAATCTCCACGAATAAACAGCAAAAAGCATCATTGACATTACATTCTTAACTTTCTTTAACTCAACAAGTGATCCACCTCTTAAAAGAATGGTAGATCCAAGATTAGCATCAGCACAACCTTCAAAACACATCAGTGTTTTTGTCGAACCATCATTAATAGAAAAACTTCTCAAATAAAATTTTTGACAAGTTCCTAATTTAAACCGTGTTGTTAGTTGAGCGTCTATTGTGTTCACGATAGTTGCACCAGTACAACGAGCCACTCTTTCAAGAACAGGAAGCTTAACATTGAGAACAAGAGTAACTCCACATTCTTTAAACTTATCTTGAGCTAATCTTGACACTGATCGGTGAACCATAACAATATTTGGTCTCAGAGCCATGATTCTCGCTACTGTATAACCCAAATATTCTTTTTCCTGCAACATAACAGGTTCAAGACTCAGTAATTTTCCTTCTACACGCTGATACATTAATCCACATTGAAGTAATAAAATTTTTGGATTTAAAATCGTTGAATGCATCGCACGATGTGCAATATTTTTACTGCAAACAACTCCAGAAACAATTTCACAATCACTCCTATTACCTCCAGGTAATTTTTTAATTTGAACATATTGTCTAATATCCATATCATCAGCATTGTGATTTTCATCTGGCCTTACTTGATCAATAATTTGATGAGCAAGAGAGAGTATCATTTCAGACCAATTTTGAGATAGACCTTGGCTGTTCAAAAGTTGTTTGATTAAATAATCCTCATGTTGTTTGTAAGCTAATGATAAATTATTATATGCACTCATTTCTCCAAAAGAATTGCGTAAATTATTAACTTTGTACCAACAATTAATTTCTTTAACTTGTTGAACAGTTTGAAGTGCATCATCATTTAAAAGCTCATCAGAACCAACACTGGCAGTACTTGAACCAGCAAAATCATGTTTTGATATTGAATTACGGTATTGTTTTGATTCAGTAGCACTGTCACTACTATCAGTAAATTCTTTATTGATGTCTTGAGACGTTTTAGGTCGTTTCAACGTGACAGTGGAATCTTCAAGATTAAGATCCAGATAAAAACTAGACCCTGATGTAGGAAAATGACTCACAGATGGAGGCGAAGCATATGATGGCTTTGTTTCACTTTCAGAGTCTGTTGTTGAGTCATTCTGAGGAATATTTTTTACCCATGCAGGTTCTTGACCGTCACAACTTGATTGATTACTGCTACTTAGATAATTTCCGAGTAAATTATTGCTTGTGGGTCTAAATATTGCTGTTGAATCACTGAACTCTACTTCTGATTGAACCGATTCAATAAAGTTGGCTTCGAGTAATGCTTGGCCAATCGCCTCTCCTTGAATTCTTGTTGCCGCTTTATTCTGAGCAATCATCCAGTTCACTAATTCACTTCCTGTAAAACAATTATAGTGATTTTTAAGCCTTATTCGGTGAGTTTGAAGATTAATTGCTTGATTGGATCGAAATAATTCTTCACAAATGATTCTTAATGATGTAGAATTTTTCAAAACATTTGCTCGTTCTTGAGAAGATAAATAATCTCCTGATGTTCCTATCGCGTATTTTTCTTCCATGTATCCCACACTTGGCTTTCTACTTATTCTTGTGTCATCCTGAATTACACTACTAGACATATTTTCCATTACTGGAATAGAATCATTACCGTATTTTAGTTGTAAGTCTTCTTGAAGAGCTTTCAAATCAGCAGAAAGGACACTTTTCATATCTGAAGACTGTAAATATGATAAAACGACTTTACAACAATAAGTGCAAACCCTCAAATCTCCAGTGCAACCCATTATTTTACCAGGAATTTCGTCAGAACAACATTTGGAACAAAATATTTGACCACAAACCCTACAATGATGTCTTCTTCTGAATGTTGTAAACCTTTCTCCACATTCATAACATTGTTTAGCTTTTTTATCTGGCATCCAGTAACTTCTTAAATGAGAATCCTTGTAGGATTGCAAATTATTACTTTTTAAAGCTACAATATTGCTGATACGTTTGAGAACATTGGGTAAACTACGCCCTTCAGAAGTGTCAACAGGATAAGTAGACATACTTGTAGAACTGTCATCATCAACAGGTGATTTTTCTCGATCTAATCCATCTCCTTTCCAAGATTCTGAATCTCCTGAAGAACAGCTTTGTTCATCATTATTGGGAGATATTTCCGTACCTTCTCCAGTAGATATATCTGAATAATCAATTACATATTTCATTAATGATAGGTATTATAATTTTCATTCCAAAAAATATAAAATACGTGATTGAATCTATTGCTATGTTACTTTCAACTCAATTAATTAACTAAATTAACTTACTTTTAGTAAAACTAAAAAATTTTGAAAACAGAGAAACTACTCCAGGTTGATTATCTTGCTGGCTTAACGGAGCAAACTCCGTTAATTTAGTTGGTGAATTTATATTTTTATGCATTATTACGAATTACTTAAATTATTTTTTTTCAATGACAACATTCTTTCAAAAAATAAGATAATTAATTTTTATAAATAGTGGTAAACACATCATGTCATTGATAAGTAAAACAGCTGTTCATGACAGATTAGAAGAATACACCAATGCCATCTGTTTTTCAATCCAGAAGTACAGAAATACTTGTTCAATTGACATAATAAACGCCGACTTTATAAGATAACCTAAAGAGCCAGTGATGTATAACTAAAAGACTAATGTTTATATTTATAATGATCGCAGGAGCTTTAATAAGGATTTATAGTTAATGATAAACAATAATATTTATTTATTTAATAAAATTTCAATTATTTATTTATCTTCACTTCGCTACAGCGGTGCAATATCTCTATCACTCAAATATTGTTTTTTGGGGATATTTTCTGATTTGCTTTCGGTTTTTGGAATGAACATAACACGCTACCTGCCGGCTGCTGACTGGAACCAGCGCAGATGTGAATGATAACAAATGGTGCAATAAATAAATTCATCTTGAATACTATGTTTTGGCAAAAAAATATTAATAATAATCAAACAATATTTATAATGAATAAGTTTATCTAAATAACAATTATAAGAACAAGTAAATTACAAAACGATCATTAATTGCAAATTATATAATCAACTACAGTGCCGATTAGTTTTCTAAATATTTTAAACAACTATGATTTTAAGATTTTGTAAACTTTCTTGTAAGGAAAATGTACGGAACTTTTTCACTAATACAGTTAAAAATAAAATGTCAGAAGCCTCAATGGAACATCATATTCGTAAACAAAAGACATTGCACTATGTGACTGCGGTTGGGGTTTTAACAGTTGGCTTAGCTTATGCGGCTGTACCACTCTACAGAGTTTTTTGTCAGGTAATTAAACAATTGTTTATTTCTCTAAAAAAATATTTTAAAAAATACAAAAAATTTGTTTTAATTAGGCAACGAGTTATGGAGGGACCGTAAGCCATAATACAGAAATTGTGGAAGATATGAAGCCAGTTAAAGACCGAGTTATCCGTATCACATTTACAGCTGATACTGTTTCTCAAATGAGTTGGAATTTTCAGCCTCAACAAAAAGTAATTAAAGTACTTCCAGGAGAAACTGCGTTGGCTTTTTATACTGCAAAAAATCCAACAGACAAGCCTGTTACTGGAATCTCTACTTACAATGTTGTACCATTCGACGCAGGAAAATATTTTAACAAAATACAGTGTTTTTGTTTTGAAGAGCAACAACTCAACCCTTATGAAGAAGTAAAAAATATATTCATTTACTTATCCTACTTTACTCAATTTATAGACTATTTCGCAATAAATAGCTTTACTTTTAGGTTGATATGCCAGTATTTTTTTACATTGATCCAGAATTCGCAGAAGATCCATTATTAGAAAATTGTAATGATATCACTTTGTCATACACTTTCTTTGAAGCTAAAAAAGGGCTTATACTGCCCATTCCTATACCCCAATATGCTAAATCACACAACTCGTCAGGTTAGTAGTTATAAAATTTGTAACTTAATTGTACAAAATATAAATGTTAATAAAATTTATAAATGAATCAAAATGAAATTATCAGTGATAAATATACCATTTTATAATACAATAACTATAATATATATGAACAGTATGAACTAATATATAATGAACATTTTTTTATAGAACTACGTAAAAAGATAAGTTATCAGTGATTAAAATCTAAATAGAGCATTTACTGGATATGCACGACGAAGACCAGAAACTTTTTCTTTGTCAATATACATTGCATCAACCTTCAGAGCTAAATCGTGCTCTAAAGAATTTCTTGTTCTTAATAATCTTTGATGTTGACATTCCATTTCCTTTAACATTTTATGCATTTTATCTACTTCACGATTTATGTTGTCTATTTCTTTTTGAAGGCTAAAATAATTTAATTTTAATGTATAGTTTTATCATTTTTTATTTTAAAGTATTATTTAATAATTTAATGGGTTAATTATTACCTAACATGTGCATAATCTCGGCATAATTCTAGCTCTGGTCGATGCATTCTTGCTTCTAATCGGGTGTGAGCAACTTTCAGTGCGTAACTCTTGTCAGCAATTGCCTTCCTCATTAATTCTATATTTTTTTCCACGTCAAAAATCTCTTGCTGAACCTACATTATAATTTATTCATATTCAAGAGTTAGTATGTTATGTATAATGTAGATAGTATTTAGTTTACATTAATAACTATATGTCTTCTAGATTTTTTTCAATTTCATTAATCACTTCGTACATGTCATTGGGATCATTCACTTTAAAATAATTACTAGGAAAAATTTCAAATGCTGTTACCTTATGTAAATGTTGTTGCAGTTGGCTTTTTGCTTCCAACATTTCTGAACTTCGTCGAGCCAAAGCATTATTAGTATTTGTCCAACATTCCCACATCTCTCTTGCTACTCGATTTACGAGGGATTCTGCTTCAGTACGTAATTGAACAGATTTTGCTCTTTCACTTTGAGATTTTTGGACTATTCTGTTTGCTGCATCTGCCCAAGTTTCTTGTTCTGAAATACTAAAAGCCAAATCATTTTTGAAATATGTTAATTTATTAGTTCATAAGTTGATATTAAAAATTTAAGAATATTTTTGTCATATTGAATTACCAAGGATCATATTTTTCTATTCCCGAATAATATTGAATGCCGTGAGTATAATTATTTAATTGATGACAAAGAGTATCAATTCCCAGTGCGCTTTCTTTATTTTTCATGTCCAATTGTAATTGGTTTTGTGATGCTCGGCAGTTTCGAAGCTAAAAAATAAATTACGGTCATAATTTAGTATAACAATTCGATTTATTTATAGACATCTTACTTGGTCTTTACATCTATCAAGGCAAACTTCAAGTCTTTTTTGATTATTTCGAAGATTCGAAACTTCACCAAGAAGACATTTCTCAGAATCATCATGAACAAGTTCAGTTCCTGAAACAAATTTTTTTATTCAATTTAGCTGAAATAAATTAATAATACATAATCTTTACCTTTTCTAGCTTCTCTCTGGTACAGACACTCTTCAGCAATATGTAAAGGCCCTTCGATATCTTGAATTGCTTTTTCTAAAACAGCTTTGCAGTCTTGAAGACGTTCAATTTCAAGGAGGAGTTTTTCCAATTCTGAAGATATTTCATTTCGCCAAAAAGTCACATCTGTTATCCTTTCGCCTAATCTGCGACTTGTATCATATTGAGCATTTTGTATTCTTTCTTCTGCGGCTCTAGAATTAAAAAATGAAAAAGTTTATTATTCACAATAGTAATAATATTTGATGATGCCTATTATTGAACTAATTCAGTATTTCTAATTTCAAAATTTACGCTTAATTATATTAGTACCGCATAATTTTTACAGCATCATTTCGTATTCTTTCTGAATAGTAAGTATTCGCATCGGCTTCATTGTAATATTTAATTTGCTTCTGAAACCATTCGTTTGGTGTATAACGAGTATGGAGAGCAGATTGAGCCGCATGAACAGGATTGCGTTGGAATCCTGTTACTAAATTAGGAAATTTCAATGGCTCTGTGGAAACTCCACATGAAGGTTCGATAGTATAATTTGTCACGCATTTTTTTGACCTGAATAACAATTATGTTAATTAATTTAGTTAACAATAAATGAATTAATTAAAATTTTTTTACTAATATCATTCAAGTAGATATAAAATAAATTGATTAAGAAAAGCTTAAATGTTTGAATTCAAAGAAGAAATTTATTGAAAACAAGAATTTTTTAATAGATAAAAAATAAATTAGCATGTTACATCACAAAATGCAATAAGCATAATTTATTTACAATGGAACTAGTTGAACATTTTCGTAACCCATATTTGGTCTCCAAGGCATTAGTGAATGATTTCTTTTACATTCACCACTTCGAATTGGTATAACAGGTTCTAAACAGTTCATAGATGAACCAACACCACTCCAAGGTTGTATTTGCTGTGAAAAATCATTACAAAAAGATTGAATCTTCAAGATAAAAAAATATACAAACATAAGTTTTTCAATGAACCGCAGTTTGCTTCATCATGGCTGAAGTATCTGCCGAAGTACCGGAACGTATGTATTTTAAATTCATGTTTAAGAGATTTTACATATGAATATAACTTCAATCAATTCTAATTACAATCTCTAATATTTTTTGTTAACATTTTGAATATAACTATTAAAAAAAATATTGTACGAAATAACCTGTCATTTAAATAATTCAAAGTGAGGTTATTCGTATGATATGATGAAAAACGACTTTAAATTATAAATTGATAAATAATATCTATTTTTCCATTTAGATTGCCCGGGGACACAAAGTGAAGATGCAGGAAAAGTTTCAGCATGTGCCGGTTGTCCAAATCAAAGACTTTGTGCTTCTGGAGCAACAAAACAACCTGATCCAGGCATTGCATTAGTAAAAGAAAGACTTGCTGATGTTAAATATAAGATTTTAGTACTGTCAGGTAAAGGTGGAGTCGGCAAAAGCACAGTAACATCACTGATTGCTAGAGCTTTAGCCGCAGATAATCCAGAGAGAAATGTGAGTAAAAAAATTATATTTTTGTACGATATCTTTTAATTAGAATTAACTTGTTGCTATATGAAAAATATTATAATTGAATGGCTTACCCGTTTTCCTAATCCAAGAACATCGATATGATCCTCGATGTACATGGTTTCATGTCAAGAACTCAGAATATCCTTTTTCAAACATTATCCTACATTCAAAGAGAATTCTCCTAATATCTATAGCTATTTATGTCGTGTCAGCTTGTACCAGGTTCTTATTGATTGTAGAATATATGTGTTTTAGCATGTTCATCATCTTTAGAATCACTGTTTTTTTAATATTACCTAAATTTTGTCATATTAATTTATTTTTTTAGGTTGGGGTGTTAGACATTGATATCTGTGGTCCATCACAACCAAGAGTTTTAGGAGTTATTGGAGAACAAGTTCATCAAAGCGGTTCGGGTTGGTCACCAATTGTATGTATTTTATTAAATGAAAATGTTCTACATGGTCTACTGTGTCACTTAATTTTTCTAATAAAACAATTTTTTTTGTAGTACGTAGAAGATAATTTATCGTTAATGTCTATTGGATTTTTATTAGAAAGTCCTAGTGATGCTGTTATATGGAGAGGACCAAAGAAAAATGGTACATGACGTTTACTTTCTTAATATTTATAAAAGTGACAAAAAAATATAAATATTTCACAATAGCCATAAAAATTATTTACGATTCCAGGAATGATTAGACAATTCTTGTCTGATGTTGATTGGGGATCTTTAGATTATCTCATTTTAGATACTCCTCCAGGTACTTCAGATGAACATTTATCAGCTGCATCATATTTGAAAGCAAGTGGAATCACTGGTGCTATTGTTATCACTACTCCACAAGAAGTCTCGTTACTTGACGTTAGAAAAGAAATTGATTTTTGTAGAAAAGTAAAAATTCCTATTTTGGGTGTAATTGAAAATATGAGTACTTTTGTGTGTCCTAAATGTAAGGTAAACAAATCAATCATCTCAAGACGTTTAATGATATCCAAATATATTATTTTATTATTATGCTTTTTCAAATACACGTTTATATTTTCAGAATTCCACCGAGATCTTTCCAGCATTAACAGGTGGTGCTCAGCAAATGTCTAAAGACTTGAAAGTTGAATTTCTGGGGTCAATTCCTTTAGATCCTCTCTTAGCACGATGTTGTGACGAAGGAAAAAATGTTTTTACAGAAATGCCTGAATCTCCTGCAATAATTGAGTTTAAAAAACTCGTTACAAGTACGTAATAAATTTAATGTCAATTTCAATTAAAAAAGATAAGTAAATAATGAAATTTTAATTTCAATTAGGAATCATTGAGCAATGTGAGTATAAAGACGATTCAACAGCTATGATGGAATAATATTTATTTAAAAAGTATATTATATTACATTGTGTATATTGACTATTTAATGTATGTAATTACTTTTTCCAAAAAAAATACATCATTATTTGTAAACATATTTTTGTAGATAAAAAATAAAAATTTTTCATTCACCTAAAAATTTTCAAACAGTTCATGATTTAGATATAACGTTTATCTAATAATTAACAGACCGAAGTAAAAAGATGGATAAAACAAACACTCCATAAATTTAAAAAAGAATGGACATGACAAATGTTGATATTTAATATTTTCTTAAAAAGTATTAGTACACGTGTATGTGTGTAGGTTTATAGGTGTGATCATATGATTTTAGTACAATGAACTAACTTATAGTAACATGGCGTCAGTGATAAAAGGTGTGATTTTAAAGCAATGATTTAAAATAAGGAAAAATCCATTAATTTTATAATATTTTGTAAAAATAATATTTAAAATATTTTGATGTATATTTTTACAATCTATAATTCAATTAATTTCACTTGCATCTACTTCTGTAGACATTGGTGAGATATGGAGCAGACTATTTGATCACCGGCCGTTTGTTCATGGTGAAATATTATATTTTGTTCGAGAATTTGAGGTAATTTATTATATCAGGTATTAATTTTAAAATTTTTTGACCTCAAAATTTTTATAAATATCAACAATTCTTAACAATTGTATTATTATACAGAATAGACGAGGTGATAGAGAAGTGGAAAGATTATTCAAGATACTTGAATATTCAACAGAACTTGAACAAAATCAAATCGATAGAGCAGAACAGCTTGGAGATTGTCATCTACCGAGTCTAAAAGCTAATACAGATGTAGCGTTAACGATGTGCGAAAGGATTTTACAAAGAGAGGAGAACTGTGATACTGTAATTAATCAATATAATATAATTTATTAAGCATTCTTATAGAAACCATATTGAAATTTGTTATTTTATAATTTCTTTCTTACTTAATATAAATTTGAATTTTCAGGAACGTAAATTAGCAGAAAATAGAGAAATCCGCAAAGAGGAATGGAAAAGATTCATTAATGATATAAGCGAAAAGTGTAAGAAAGTGGATGAAACATTTGATGAAAAAGAAGCAGAACTCAAAGAATTCTATATAGATTTAGAGAAGAAACTTCATATAAATCCTTAAATAAACATTCAACCTTATTCATTTATATTTTAAATAATTTATCAATAGAATTAAAATTATTTTCAAAATTTTTCATTATTTATAAAAAATTTACTATGCCAGTGGAACAAATTGATGATCCATCTGTGAATATTAAACCAACACGAAAACTTACTGAGTTTATAAAGAAAAAAGTGAATGGTCAAAATATTCCAGAGAATATCAAATTATTGAAAAAATCTAAGAATGTAGATCTACTTAAATTAAAAGATATTAAATGGTTGAATAATTATTTAATAGAATATAGAAAGAATTCCGACACAAAAATATATTTGCATGAACTATTGCAAAATATAGAATTAAATCTACCATCACCAAAGATTACACCAAGAAGTCCTGAATTAGAAGCAAGAATACAAAAGCTAACAGCAGAACAAAATACTAGAGAATATCGGGCCATGACAAAGGAGATTGATCCTGGAAGAAAAAGATTTCCTGAAGACACTATTGCTTATCAAAGTAGGTGAATATATGTTATTTTTGTGCAGAATATATCGTTAATAAATATTTTTTGATGTTTAATAAATAATTTTAATTTTCTAGTGAAGGAAATTAATAAGCAACTGATAGCTGTGGCTCAATTTATTTTTTCCGTGATCGCAGCATTTGCTTTTGGATTTATTGGTATTGAATTGATTGTTGGAAATCTTGATTTCGGTTTTCGATTATTACTGGGTATCATATGCGGTCTTATAGTAGCTTTAGCTGAAATATATTTCTTGGCAAAAAAATTGAGCGAGGGTTATGATGAAGTAACACCACCACGACCACCATTGAGCTCTAAATTACATCAAGAATAATTACTATCTAATATTCTGGAAATAATTTAATTTCTATAAAATATTATAGATGTAAATATCATGAATAAAGCCAACTTCTTTAATAATTAATTTAACGTATATTATTAATTTCATTAAAAATTATTGATGTAAATTATTTTTATTTTTTGAATATGATAAATATTCATACAAATGTTTTATCATAAAAATAAATACTTAACATTTTTACTTAAAGGCATCGCTTGCATCTTATTACATAAAAAATCTTAAAAATACAATTAAAAAATTCAAACTTGTACATTAATCTTCATTTTCACTTGTACTTGTGTTGCTGGTGCTCGGGCTTCGTTTATCATTTACAGTATTTTCTGATTCGCTATCACTATTCGAAGGCTCGTTGTTGTGCGCATTATCTTCACTGTCTTTAACATTATCATCTTGGTTATTACTACTTTCTTTTTCATCATCACTTCCAGATGCTGATTCAGAATCTCCTTGACTGGCACTGTCACTATCAGAATCAGAATCGGAACTATCAGATGAGCTATTTTGAGCAGCTTCTTTAGCAGCCATTAATTCTTTAAATTTTCTCACAGTTATTTTTCGTGGCATTATTTCTTTTAAGAATTCTAATGTTTCACTAGTTTGTACTACTTCTGCCAAGTGTTTATAGTCTAAATTACTAGCACGATTAGCCTTAATATATGCTTCTAGTGTTAGATGATGAATGAACATTTCCTTAAAGAAAAAGTATATTTCAAATAAATAAAGTATTAAAATAACATATTATCATTTTTAAATACTACTGTTATCAATTTTAAAAATTACCGTTGCTTTAGCTACCAAAAATAATCCATCCTGGCCAACAGAATCAACGTGAGGAGAACTTTTCATGATTGTTTTAACTCTTGAAATTGGTAATCGAAGTTCTCGAATTTTTTGAGGAGACTGTTGAGCCATTGTTGAGTTTATAAATTAGCTGTAACAGGTTTTAAAAAAGGTATTGTAATAATAATGTAATGATAACAATGATAGAATGCTAGAGTCATTGATGCTTACCTTTTAGTTAATTACTAAACTTTAAAAAATAAATTGTAATTATATAAATATATTAAAAGAGATTGATTTTTGAATGATTTCTACTGAAATTTTTAAATATATTAATAATGTGAATAAAATATTTCGTTAATGAAACTAATAAAATTATAACAACGACGTCGAATTTATAATCATTGTTTACTGTTTACATTGAACTGTCGGTATCATATCTTTGAGACCAAAATTCTTGGTTGGTATAAAAACTGCATTCAGACGATGATTGACGTGGAAAGCAATTACCGACTGCAAGTATGATTTTCTTTTACATTGAGCTTCCAATCTAGAATTTTTTTTACCTTTGGCTGAACTGAAAAAACTATAAAAATTAAGATAACATTAAAAATATGATGTTTTAGTATGTACATAATATAATTTTTTGTCGTATTAGTAGGGTACAAAGTTCTGTCGTAATTAACAACATTTAGCAGAAATTCCTTAAAAAAAGAGTACTTATTTATTTATTTTGCATGTCTCGGAATTAAGATGGCCGTGCAAACATGACGATAGAAATTTATAATTTATTAATTTCTTAAGAAATTTTTGTTAATCGTTATTATTTCCAGCAGACCTTTCAATCGTTCTCATAATAAAAAAAATTATTTTCCATTCTAAAATATCATATTTGGAATGTAATCACGAAGTTTATAGTTTTTGGAATTTAGCCCAAGCTTAAAAAATTCTAGATTAGAAACTCAATGTCAAAAAAATCATACCTGCGGTCGGTAATTGCTCTCCAAGGATACACCAGGCATTAATGAAGCCAAGTGTACATAGTAGATGGGCCATTCATTTATTATTTTGAATTGAAATACATGCAACGCTCTCGTATAATTTCTAAAAAAATTCTTTATGAAAAATAAAATAAAAATAAATAACTCTTCAATATTTTTATATTGAAAAATTGCTAATTTCCAGGTGGAAATTAATTAACTCTCATAGAAAAAAAAATGTAATTTATAAGAATTGGAGTATAATTCTCTTAAATTAACTGCTGCTACGTTTGCGCAAAACATATCGTTTACCATATTTATATTTAATCTTTTTTAATTTTAACATTACTTTTCATGTACATACATACATAGCACATAGAAAATTTTTTATTAACGACATCGCTACTTTCAGTCCTCTTTCAAATACCATTAAATTAATCAATTATTTGAATACAACTTAATCATCTAAATAAATATTGCAAAAAGATTTTTACATGTATAATATTGCTACTAAGATTTACAACGTTGCCAAGTAATAATTTATAAGCATCAACTATTTGGCAACTCTGTATTTGCAAAGAAGCATACATCAATTGAACGTATCCTGCAACAATTTATGAACCAATCAGCATTCTTCAATAATCAAGATTGTGATGAAAAATTTTTTTTTAATCTGAGATACGAATAGAAATATATTTTTTGAGTTTATTAAAATAAAATTGTATATTGAATGTTATTCTTAAACTCTTTAAACTTGAATTAAACACTGTAAATAATATTTGGAAAGAGAATTTCAACTGACTCAAGTCGTATAAGTTAGGAAAGTGGTGACGTTTACATCATGTGCAGTAGGTTTGGCGGGCAGCGGTGCACCGATTGGCCGGTTCTAGCAGCCGTAGCTTTAGTAGCTCTCGTTTACAGGGTTGATGGTCGCCGAAGCTGTCCGGTTTAACAACGAGTTGAATTTTTACAAAAGAATCTTGTTAATCTTTATCTTCTTAACACAATTTGTGTTATCCGCGAGCAGTGAGGAAGAATTTAAGGAATAAATTCCAGAATATCAAGTGGTGAGTGGGTAACTAATTAGTGAAACCAACAATTGAGTGATACACACGAATTGATAGCGGCAGCGGTTTCACAGCCGGAGAATCATGGCCCTCTCTGTGTAATTCTACACGTGGTCTTTCGAGCTCTGTATATACGTATTTTATATTGATTTACTCCAAATGGATTTTTTATTTATAATCATTGATATTTGTACATTTTTTTTTGTCTATTAGAAAGTTTTTCAAGAGTCTTATTTACCCACGCGCAGAGCTAAAAATGTTTTCTTTGAAATATGACTAAAAAGAAAAAAATTGTTGCGGCGTCACTCTCCGGTTGCCATTTTCGCGCCGTGGCGTTATATACGTGCTTAAATATCATAAGGGGGGCGCAAGCCACGTTGCTTAAAAATAATCAACTATCTTAAATTTTTTTATTCGTATTATTTAATTGTTACTATTAATATTTATTTATTATTACTTTAATTTGTAAAAGTATTGATTTTTCGCAGATTTGATTTGATTTATTGTAGTGGTCTAAATACAGAACACGATTCATTATAGAACTTCTTACTCAAAACACGTGTGTACCCTCTATTCTTTTTGTGCATCTTTAGAAGATGCCATTTTACCAATTCTAACAATAAAATTATCTAATACTTTATTTTATTTATTTAATAAAATAGTTCAGTGTCTAATTTACTTATTTTATATGACTATTATCATATTAAGAAATCAATAATATAAAAAATACTATCTTTTTATATGGTAACTTGACTGATAATTTGGATTGTAATATTATAAACATGTTTTCTTTTTCCAAGAATGCACTAATAGTTTATAATATGTTGGAGAATTAAATATTGATTATTTAATAATTAATTAACGAAAAATTGGAATGTGATAAAAATATATTTTTTTTAATTTTATAGATTAATAAAATAAAAAAATGAGTTCGTCGAATGCCTGCTACAAATGCAACCGGATGGGCCACTTCGCGCGGGAATGCCCTCAGGGTAATACTGGCGGCACTAGAGGCGACCGTGGTGGAAGAGACAGAGATGGAGGATTTGGTACAAGAGGACGTGAGAAGTGTTTCAAATGTAATCAATTTGGACATTTTGCTCGTGAATGCAAAGAAGATCAAGATCTTTGTTATCGTTGCAGTGGAGTTGGACACATTGCTAAAGATTGTCAACAGGTTTACAGCTTTTTTCTTACAATAAGAATTATTTTATTTTTTCGCATAATGAAAAATTTAAATGTAAATTTATTTGTTATCAATAATAGGGTCCTGAATTGAGTTGCTACAACTGTAACAAAACAGGCCATATTGCACGTAGTTGTCCTGAAGGGAATGACACTGGACGTTTCGGACAAAGTTGTTACAATTGTAACAAAACAGGTCACATTGCACGTAATTGTACTGAAGCTGGTGGCAAAATTTGCTACGTCTGCGGAAAAAGTGGTCACATAAGCCGTGATTGTGACGATGACAGAAAGTAGGAGACGACTTGTACTTGTGTCGCTCGCTTTACGTATGTAATGAGCCGTTTAGCGTGGTGTACGCTACTGCTGAGAATTCGAACTAGGTAGGATTGTACGAACATTATGCTAAATAATATTAATAAGCGTTTTATTTTAAACAACATCAAAAAAGAAAACATTTAAAAAACGCAATTACTCAACAGTAGTTCGTACAACTAATCTTTACTGAAGTGTCACATCTCGGTTATCCTACATCATAATTACTTTATTCCCAATACACATTTTCATAAAATTCCTTCAAAGCTTTTTCTTTAAATTTTCCTTGACGTTGTTCTCTTATTGAAGGCTTATTTTTTAGTTATAATAATGCCTTTAAACTCTTATTGTTACACCAATTACGTGCGCGTGCGCACAATGACATGGACACAAACATTATTATTATTAATATTATTATAATTTTAAGATATTAAAGGGTAAATCATGATGAAAAAAATATGTGAAAAAATCAGAAAATAGAACAACTGAATTCTATAATGCTATATGATATCATGTAATAATATTATTAATCATTCAATTGAACTAGAACTAATAGGTACATATGAATCCTTCACTCCCTTTACCTTCAAATCTATCTGATAATCGCATATTTGATTGTAATGTAAAATTGTTTAGATTTTTCATATTATCAATTGGACAAAAAAAACCAATAATAGTTGAGAAAAAATAATGAAATTAATAATAAAAGCAAATGATCGTGAAATAAACCTCATTATATCGTGAAAATAATCAGAATCAGAAGTTTCATTTTTTATGATCATAAACGAAAATGATTCAATTAAATTCTAGTAGACGTTGATATAAATTTTTATAGGATATGAAGACTGAATGGAACAGGCTTTTATCTATTTTTTTCTTAGTACAGAGAGAGAGAGAGAGAGAGAGAGAGAGTGCGAGAGTGAGAGAGAGAAAAAAGAAAAGAAAAGAGAGCAAAGCAGCATGATATTTAGTGACAACTACCTTGATTTTCTTCCAATATTCATAAAGATTATATTTGATCCTCCCTCTCAAACTCTCCCTAGCTAATTCAAAGTAAATAAAATATTTACAGAAAAATTAATCATATGGAAAATAATATTAAATGACAAAAAAATATATAAAAAAAAATTTGAAAAATAATTTTAAAAAATCGTTACTATGTGAGATTTGTCCATCCTAAATGTATACAAAGTAATTTTAGTAACGCAAATATTAGAAAAATGCATGAGGATATGTCCAAGTATTCAAAAAATGATCGTTGTACATTGGAATATAACGAGTGTCAGTAAACTTACTTGTTTCTCAGCCAAATCAATCTATAAACTTTAACTTATATTAATTGATTGGATGCGATGTACTTTAATGACAGTTTAATCTTTAATTATTCCGATTAGGTTTATTACCCTGGTAGACAAATAAATTTATAATAATTCAAAAATATCCTCAAACATTAAAGTAAATAAATGTGTTACTAAATGTATGTATATATTTTTGTACGTATTTACGTACATATACATGTGAACAGGAGCTATGTTTTTTACTGTAAAAAGTTAGGCATACTCTGGTCGTTGCTGGGGACTAATTCCAACATAATTATTTGTACATCATAAACATATTACTGTATACACATAGAAAAAAATAATAACCAATATTAAAAAAAAATTTTTTTTTTTCAAGAAGTTACTAGCGTGCATATGTAATCTTTATATATCTAAGTTTTTTTAAACTACTCTTTAGGAAGCTAGATCTGATGAGTGGACTTTTTGCGTTCAGTCATCATTAGATGAAAACCTCGTTCAATAAAATTGTTAAAGACACTGATTTTTCTTACTTATCAACTTTTCTCAAGTAGTGTTAGAAAAGACAATGTGTGATAATTCATCTAAGATTTTTGAATAATTTAAAATTCGCTTAATCATAATTACCGGTATTTTTAAAATACACAATAATAAATATAAATTCATGATGACTGTAGAATATTATTTTTGAACAATTATAACAAGCATAATAAGTATAAAAAGAAGACATAATGAAAATGATATAATAAGGTGGTGAAGAATATTATTGATTGATAAATGTGCAAAAATAATAGAAAAAGAATAACTGAACATAATTATTTGAGATTTATAAAGAAAATTTACACAAAAGTACTAATGATTAAAAGGCATTTAGGTAGACAAATAATTTGTTTATTATTTCAAAATAATAATAAAGTGTAAATAAATTTAAAAAAAACAAACTCAATTATAAAAAGCTTAAATAAAAAAGTAATTAGTTGGTGAGTGTATTGACATTGGTATACATTTAGCAAGGCAACGAAAACAAAGTCAAGACTTGGTCTTACCAGCAGCGACAATATGCATTCATTTTTAACAGCCAGGCGTGCCTGAGTTAGTGGAACGATTTATGTTTGATGTATGTGAACAATTCGGGTATTTTGAAGATTATTTTCATGGGCTAACGGATTTGGAATTTTCTCCAACTTCATATACGATCTTTAGTAATATTATAATGCTGGTATGTCTGACGAGATTTGGAGGATCAAAAGTTCTATTATATTCTTGGACTGTTTTTTTCTTTTGTATCACTCTTATGGATATGCATCATTATTAATATTAATTATTATTAAAATTAACATATAGTAGTTATTATTTATTTAGCAATATTTTAATGAGGGATTTTATTTTACGAATCTTAAATTCAAAAGAAGCAAAGAAAATTAAAAAGAAGAAAATACTTGATGCAACATTTTACATACTTGTGTAAATAGTATGTATTATTAAATTATTGCTTATTCATTGATTTTCTATAAAAACCGAGTTTAAATATAAAATAAATAAAAATAATGGAAGCTAATAAATGTCTTGATTTAAAATGATTCTTATCTAATATCATATTTATTTAAATATATATTTACTGTTTAATGTCACAATTAAATCTTGGAATACAATCAGATTGTTTACATTTGAAAAAAAGATAAGAAAAAATGAATATGCTATGATGGTATGTATTTCATAAATTACTTATTTTTCATTATCTAATTTTGTTAAATTTTTTTTTATAATAACGTACAAATATTAGTTGATTCTGTCATAATATATACATATTTATATTCAAAACATGCTTGTTGAGAAATAATTGAAAATTTATCATTTTTTTTTTTTTACTACGATTTATCAGGGCATTATAATGAAAAAATTAATTAGTACTAAAGATTAACAAGAAATTATATCATATCTTATAAATTAATTTATTATTTTCTAATTTTTATACATATTTTGTTGTAATAGCAAGCAGTTTTGTGTAGTCAGCACCTTTACTATAAGTTTTCTTTTTCATTATTGTTCTAATAATATTTGGAATTGGTACATGAATACGTGTGCCTAATGGTG
Source organism: Chelonus insularis (assembly GCF_013357705.1). Lineage (NCBI taxonomy): Eukaryota > Metazoa > Arthropoda > Insecta > Hymenoptera > Braconidae > Chelonus > Chelonus insularis. Next base: position 18,199 of record NW_023276562.1, on the reverse strand, counting down.
TACCATTGTTATCAATTAAAACAACATTATTACTGTCAAATCTTGGTACTTTAGGATTTTGTACTTGTTTGCATCCAACAAGAATACCTTTTTTCATTTCACCTTTTATTGCAACTAGAACTTTGTCTCCTATTTGTTATTTCATAAAAATAGATATTAGTGATTTTTTTAACAAAATACTAAAATAGTATTGAAAATTATAAATAATACCTATGAATCCAACACCTTTTTTGTTATAAATGTGGATACATTTTGGAGGTTTTCCTTCAAGCATAGCTTGCTTACCAATTTCACTATTGTCTACAACACGCAATCTTGTTAATTTCCTTATTTCATTTTTGATTGAAGTTGTATGAACAAAACGAGAAATAATAAGCCCTTGTAAGACCATTATTGTCAATAATAATAATGGTCCAAAAAACCAAAAGTTTACAAATTCTTTTTTAATACATGTAAATGTAAATATAAATTGTTATTATTATTATTCTTCAATTGCTCCGATTTGCTCCGAGAGCTGGTGGGTTGGTATTGTAAAAACCACGATGGCCAAAATTCAAGAGTAAAAAATGACTATAAATCCTGTTTTCATCAAAACGGGCAATTTGCTATATGAACCATTTGCTAACGCGGGTTATTCAAAATTGTAAACAATGTAATGTTATATACGTGCATGTGTCCATGTTACGTCTCATAAAAACGTTGGTTAAAGCGTTGGCTTATGTTCTTCATCGCTATTTTTTTTGATTAACTACATCATAACAGAAAGTTGAAATTAAATATAATTTTAAACAACAAAAGTAATGGATAAATTTGGGTTTTCTCAATCATTTAGTTTTATAGATATATCTGTACTTATTTTTTGAAGTATATAAAGAGCATCGAATTATGATGGCTGAATGTTAATTTATAAAGAGATATTTTAGAGAAAAATTAAATTAATATCTAAAAAATGAATGAAGAAGACAAATTGATAGAACCTGTAGCAACTAGCGCGAAATCTAAAAAAATTGTTGCTATTGATAAGAAAACCGTTCATCAAATTTGTTCTGGACAGGTATGGTTATAATCAAAATTTATAATTGAGAATTGTTGTAATCATTGTTTCAATTAAAGAATATTCATATATTTTTTAGGTAGTACTCGATCTTGCTGGTGCAATTAAAGAATTAGTAGAAAATAGCCTTGATAGTGGAGCTACTCAAGTTACAGTTAAATTAATAAACTACGGAAAAACTAGTATTACTGTAATTGACAATGGAAGTGGTGTCGTAGAAGATGACTTTGAAGGACTTGGTATTTTTGTAAAAAATAACATTTTAAATTCAAAATGAATTTTGTATACATTCAAATTTTTATAGGTTTAAAACATCACACATCCAAACTACGTGATTTTGTTGATCTTCAAGATGTATCAACATTTGGATTTCGTGGTGAAGCTTTAAGTTCGCTTTGTGCTTTGTCAGATTTAACTGTTACCACAAAACATGATAACAATGAATATGCGTATAAATTACAATTTGATAAAAACGGAAATTTGCAAAAAAAAGAAGTATGTGCACGTGAAAGAGGTACAACAGTATGTGTACAAAATCTTTTCAAAAGTCTTCCAGTCAGATATAAAGAATTTGAAAAAAACATTAAAAGAGAATTTGGAAAAGCTGTTAATATATTAAATGGGTATTGTTTAGTATCAGTAGGAGTTAAAATATTATGTACAAATGTACTTGAAAATAAATCTAATAACGTAGTAGTATCAACAACTGGAACTGGTAACGTTTTAGAAAATGCTGTCTCTGTTTTTGGAAAAAAAATAATTCATGGTGTTGAGAATATTGAAATAGTATCTCTGGATGAAGATACTCGTCGAGAATTTAATTTATCTCAAAAAGATGAAGTCAATTTTACGTGGGAGTTTTATGCTAGTAGCTGTGAACACAATATGGGTCTTAATTCATCGAATAGACAATTTTTCTTTGTTAATGGTCGACCATGTAATCTAGCGAAAATTTCTAAATTAATTAACAACATATATCATAACTATAATAATAAACAATATCCATTTGTTTATTTAAATTTAAAATTGAATCAAGAAGCAGCAGATTTTAATGTAACTCCTGATAAACGAACAATATTTCTCATTCAGGAAAAGTTAGTATTGGCTACAATAAAAATTAGTTTATCAAAAAAATGGGATAAAATGCAAGGAATTTTCAGTGAAGCAGGTTCAATTCAGTTCCAAAGTACGTTAAAACGTAACTTTTCGAGTACAAATGCTACTTCAAGTACGAAATCAAGTCCACCTACCAAAAGAAAATTAATGGATTTAGAATTTTTTGAGGACATGGAAAGAAATGATTCTCAAATATTTTCATCATCAAAAATACATCGAAATAAATCTAAATTGTATTTACCAGAAAAGATACCGGATTCTGAAATGAAAATTAGTATAGAATCTATCCGGAAAGCAATTGAGTCCAAACTTAAATTACAAAAAGAAAAAAAGAACATAAAATATCAAGTCAAATTTAAAGTAGATTTAGAAATGGCTAATAATACATCGGCGGAAGAAGAATTAAATAAACATTTGACTAGAGAAAGTTTTCTTAAGGTATTGATTTATTTTTATGTAAGTAATAACAAAATCTTTTTAGTAATACGATTATGATATTTTCAGATGGTACCTATAGGACAATTCAATTTAGGATTTATAATAGCTAGGTTGGAAGGTGATTTATTTTTAATTGATCAGCATGCATCTGATGAAAAATTTCAATTTGAAAAATTAAATAATCAAACAAAATTGAAAACTCAAAAATTGGTAGCACCTAAACTTTTGAATTTAACCGCTTTAAATGAGTCAATAGCTATTGAAAATAAAGATTTACTTGAAGCCAATGGATTCTCAATTAAATTTAATGAAGATGGTAAAAGTTATTAATTAATCTCATTCTTAACTAATATTTTTATTTGTTATTACTAATTTTTGTTATAGGTGAGTCAGGAAAACGCCTTCAATTAGTTGAAATACCAGTAAGTGGTAATTGGCAATTTGGCCAAACAGACATAGAAGAATTACTTTTTCTAATAAAAGAAGGAGATTCTGATGGAATTAAAAATCAAGTTTTAAATAAAAAAATTTTAAGACCTAGTAGAGTACGAGATATGTTAGCATCGCGAGCTTGTCGAAGTGCAGTGATGATAGGTACAGCTTTAAATCATTCAGAAATGTATCGAATAATTACACAAATGAGTCAAATATCAAGACCATGGAATTGTCCTCATGGAAGACCAACAATGAGACATTTATTATCTCTTAAATATATCATGGATGAATAAAATATTCCGATATTTTTTGAAAATATTTTCTTTATTTAGTTTATACACTAATGGTACGAAATATATTAAAACCAGAATGAGCTGTAGAAATGATTGTACCCGGACACTGAGGATGCCAGTGAAGTTCTTTGATATCAGACTGCCCTTGATGAATAAATAATAATTGAGGTGGTAATTTTTTGAATTCTTGATCAATGGTTTCAGAATCATCAACTTCAATTGAAAGATCCCATTGAATAATTTGATCGTCTGCTCCACCAGATGCAAAAACGGTCGAATCATCAGGATGCCACTCGACTGTTGTGACTGGAGCCGTATGTTGTTTAAATGTTGCAATAGCATTACTAGTTCCAGAACCAAATTGTCGAAGATCCCATATTTTAATAGCACCGTCGTCTCCACCAGATACAATAAAGCAACTTTCCTTTTTGTTCCATGATATTACATTTACATCACTTTCATGAGTATTTTCTGCAGTTAACATACACGCTGACTGGGGATTTACTCTCATGTCCCAGATTTTTATACTGAAAGAAAATTTTTATAATTTTTAAAATCAATATGAGTAATTAATAAAGTATATATAAAAATATAAATATACCATTTGTCAGCTGAACAGGAAGCTAAAACATTTTTTTCATTTGGTGACCATTGAAGATCTTCTACACTATGAGGAGCATGTGAATTATAAGCTTTTTGATCTACATGCCAAGAGCCTTCATTGTAGCGCCATAAGTGAATATTACCATTGCAATCACCTGATGCAAGAACGCCAGATTCTACAGTACACCAATCTAACCCGTATCCTTCCGTTAAATGACCTTTGAATGTAAATAGTGGTTTTGAATTTTCTGATCTATATTTATTCTTTCTATTATGTGGCATTGAAACATTAGAATCTTCTAATGATTTCATTTGATTGTCGATATTCCATATATTAACTCTACCCAATTCACTCCAGCTTGCAACAAGAGGTACATTATTTACTTTTGTACAACGTATTCTATTAACACATCCGTGATGCTGAATAGAAATTACATTCATTTTCGGGTCTTTAGTATTATCATCTTCACTTTCAGACTCACTAGATTCTTCATCACTGCTTCCTTCTTTCTCTATTTCTGTCAGATTGGTCATTTTCATTATTATTAAATTATTAAGGTGTGCTTTAGCTGCTTGAGTTCCTGAGACTAAATACATTGACAAAGGATAAGTTTCTCTACATAATCCTAGATCATCAATTATTACATCAAAGCTTAGACAAGGTGCTCCAGTTTGAGCGCGATGAAACATACGATAAGCGGAGGAATCGAATGTTAATATTTCATTGTCTTGTGTTGATTTTTGTGAGCATACGTCTGTATCATCATCAATTGTGTCTTTCTCGGAATTATTATCGCTATCGTTCATCTCTTCATCCATTGGTTCATCTGAATTTTCGTCAGAACTTTGTTCCATTTTTTCTTTATCCATCTTTAATTACAAATTTTTCAATTTTTATTCAATGAATTATTAATGAAGTATTAAAAATTTTATTTACATATAATATTGAACTTACCTCAAATTATTTAATTGTCTTTTACTTTGAATTTTGATTTTTTAAGATTATAAAAATCAATACCTGTGAATATTAATATTAATAATTAAATATTTCAATTTATTTAATTTATAATAATAAATTTATATTGATTTGTAAATAACACGTGAATCTCTTTAATTTAATATAACCTACACTTTGCTTGTAAATACATAAACTGTAGGTAAACCTTCTACTACTCTGTCATCACGTAACACTTAATGGAAGGGGAAACATCACGAAGAAACCCGATGCTGCTTTATTGGACAGAACGATTATTGCCAATTTCATCTTTTGGAGGAAAATGTTTTCAACGGTCCGTAAATATTGGTATCAAGATATACGGTGCTGTTTATTAATTAGCTTGAATATTTTTAATATTTTCAAAATTTCGTGTCTCTTAAAATTTTACCGAAGAAAATAATTTATTTAAAATATTGTTGATTTTTAGATTCAAATAATTGGCGTTTAATGATTTTAGAATTTTTTGTAATTTCGTCATTATCTTTATTTATGCTTGGCGCACATTATTGTACAGCCCAGAAGCAGAGGGTTGTTTTCGATGATTGCAATGTATCCAATTTGTTTTGATTGTTCTGAAAAATATCTGGTACTTCGATATGTAACGACATGATATGGCATGATAATTTTTCCTTTAAATCAGATAGGTCGTTTTCTGGGAAACTTTTTTTTTGTGTAAATTGAAAATCTTCGTGCAATACTTCCTGCAGATGATCAATATTTGTAAAAAACTTGCTGTTTTGAAATAAAGTACAAAAATGTACTTTTGCCTCCATACGAAAGGCTCTTGTTTGATTCCAGCAATTTAAAATATCTTGGTCAATTCCTTCACTTTGCTCATCTGTTTATTCATTTTTTATTATAAATTATTTAACCTTTTTGCGCGTTTGCCATTTTTACCTTTCTTTGATGACTTGACTGATTTTTTCATTAAAACTTTTAGATGCTTCAAATAATCGATCTTGATTTTTTTTTCTTCGATCCATTGAAGATGTATAGTTTATACCATTCCCAAAGATCAACATTTTTCCATACTATACAAATTTCGGGAGTACAAAAGAAGCAAGGTTCATGGGGCTAAATTGGACTAAGAAAAAAAAAATTGATTACAGGACCAATAGGCACACTGATAAAAGTGATCTCATCAAAAACAACCCTCTCTACTCCTTCTGGGCGGTACAATAATGTGCGTCAAGCATAAATAAGGGCAATAACGAAATTACAAATAAAAAATAGGTATGAGCACACTTTGTCTGTGCTAACACGACGAACTTCCCATTAGTAATTGTTTATAACAAATTTAAATAGTTGTAATTAGTGTTTGTTGAAAACATCCAAATACATGTGATATACACATTACTTAATCAATGAATACAATTTTAAATTGTTTATAACAAATTCGTATTGTTATAAACATTATGTAATTTTTACGAGTCATATCTCATCATTAATCATATTATTTTGTTGAAAACATTCAAATCCATGTGATATACGCATCAGTTAATCGATAAATAGAATTTTCAATTGTTTATAACAAATTCATATTGTTATAAACAATACGTAATTGTTAAGAGTCATATTTGGTTGTGACCGATAATGTCTAATCAATATTGACTTCATTTTCAAATGAAATTGTTATTGTTTGGCTTAAAAGTATTTTAAATAGGTAATCTTTTCATTTTTTTATTAGTTATTTTGTTATAAAAAGAACGGCTATATCGAATTCGTTCAAATTGCTTTCAGGACTTCTTTATAATAATATCTTTGGAATTAATTTTGGTTAAAGTTGATATCTTGATCTGTTCTTAAGATATCAAAAACGAAAAAAATGCTGACGTCCGTAAATACATACATACGTACGTACACACATCATTCTAAAAATTAGTCAGTAGGCTTGCAAATATCATAAAACGTGGAGATATGATCAAAATTCAAATTTCACCAATCGACCCAATTACAATAATTTCCTAATGGGAAGTTAAAAATCCTAAAATCATTAAACGCCAATTATTTAAGTCTAAAAATCAACAATATTTAAAATAGATTATTTTCTTCGTTTTTTTTTTTTAATTTGTTTAATTTTTTCAGTATTTATCTTGACTAATCACTCGTTGACTGCATTTGATATTTTATACTAAATCATTTACGAATAGAATGCACTTTGTCATTAAGTAAGAGGGTGAATAAATAAATTTTCGTGTTTATTAGTTTCCTTAATACCCTCAGTGGACTTTAATAATTTTACATAGTTTATCACATCATTTGACCAAATGATTCCATATAGTCTTCGATTAGCGATTATGAGAGAATTTAAATTCATTGGAATGTAATTTTTTTACTCTTTCAATTCGTGGGAATCTTTTTTCATTTAGTTATTCTCTTGATAAAATTTATTCATTTACAAATACCAACTCTTCAGTATATTAAGAATTATTTATTAAGTTGCAAATACCTAAAATTCATGATGTGTTAAACGTTTTAACAAGAAAGTTTTTCATGCTTGATGTTAATCGCATTTTCATTAAGGGGAAGAGTGTTGATAATTATAATAATGAACGATAAGCTAATTTCGTCTTATATTAATAAGTAACTGAAACTGTAATTATACATACTATATTGTTATTTTTATATGACTAAGTATATGTATATACATTTTTTTCGAGAGCTTTTGCAAGGAACCTTGCCTTTGTGCTCCACTCTTCCCCCGCTGTTATTAATAAAGATAACTCTCACCATGATTTAAAAAGAAAGAATTGTTTTCTGATAATTTAATTTTAATATATTGTAAAATAAGACCCAATAACAACTTCGGCAAATTAATAAATAAATAAAAATGTTTATTAAAGATTGACAGCAATTAATTAAAAGAAAGAATCCGTGCGGTCAACTCAAGTCAAAAACTGGAGATAAACAAACTCTCCCCTCGTTGCTATAAACAATCTAATCGTCAAGCAATCGTCGTTAACTAACAAACTGTCGTTAGTCTAATAGTCATTAGATGGCGACATACAAATATTTTACAATATAATTATATTGGTTGCATAGTATTACATTGGTTAGGTGAGACGGCTAGGCAGGGGAAAGGGAGCCCGGGGGGGGGAAGGGGGAGACGGAAAATCGGTGTAAGGCGAGTGTCCCGCGCGCGGTGGAGAAGGGAACCAGGCCAGTAGGCGGAGCGCGAGAGAAGGGTGTCGGCGAAGGCGGAACAAGTAACGCGCCAGGATCAGACAATGCGAGCATCTGCTTTGAGGTCGCGGGTCACCGGCCCCCTCTCTCTGTCCAGTGCCCATACCGTCCCCGCTTTTTGGCCCATGCTTTTTCCTTGCCCGCCCTACAACCGCCACTTCATTCGCCGGTGTGTCGTACCCGGTGCGGCTGCCGCAACCTCTGCCTTCCCTTCCGACTTGGCCCGGGCGTTCCCCGTGTTCCCCCTCCCCTCGTCTTCCGTGTTTTACGCTGTTTCGTCCGTGTTTGGTTCAGTCCCTATTTGTTGATAGCCTCCCTGAAGGGGAGCGGGCTGTTCCCCTCACCGATTCAGTTCCTCTGATTTTCCCCCCGCCCTACCCTTCCTATATTCGCTTCACTGCCTTGCTGTTTGTTGCCGCCCCCAGGTGTTCCTCCCCTGTAGCGACGCCCCTTTTTTACCCTCTCTACCTCCCCGCGCAGCCCGTTGCAAAGTCTTTTCTCTCTTTTATCACTCCCTCCCTCACGATGCCGTCGGGCCTTTTCCCCCCCGACCCTCCGTCCCCTTGCCTCTCCTCGCCTTCTGCGTGTTTGGCCCGGCCTGCGTCCCTTTTGCCTCTGCCTCACCCTGTATATCAAACCTCCTTCGTCCGGGCCTTTGCCTCGCGGCGGTGTCCCGGTGCCCGTTCGCCTTCCTTTCGCCCCTTTCCCACGGCTCTGGTCCTCTTTCGCCGTCCGCCCCGTTTCGTTTTCTATCTTTCTCTCCCCGCAGCTGTTGGCTTTTCTCTTGCGTTTTTCGTGTCGGCCTTCTTGTCCTTCTTCTTTCCCCCGGAACCACCCGTTGTTTCCTTCACATGGCCATTCAACGCTAGCGGGTGGTCTTTCCCTCTCGTCTCTCTTACGGTCCGTGCATCGTCTCTCCCCACCCCGCCGACTTCTTCGTCCTGCTTCGCGCGGCCTATTTCGCGTTCATTTCTGCCCGTTTTTTCTCCATTCACCTAGCCTCCCCCAAGCGCACCTCCGCCTCCCTCCTTGTTTCTATCTCTTGGTCCTTTTCACCCCCCCTGCTTCCCTCTTGATCCCACCTCACGCCGCTCCCCACGATCGCCCCAAAGCCCCCTCCCCGCTTCCGTCTCCTCCGCTGGACCACATTGCCCGCAAGTGTTTGATCCCTCCCTCCCAGTCTTCCCGTACGCGCGTTCGTGTCCTCATCCGACTTCTGACTTTGTCCTGCTTTTTTGCGTCCCGTCCCTACCGTCCCGCTGTATTTGGTTTCCGCTTTACTCAAGTGGTCCCTGACGTGCCGTCTCAGCACATGATTTTAGTGGCATCCAGGTATTTCTTTGGCTAGACAAATGTATATTGCTGTAACGTGTCTTTCGGTTTCGGGTCGCGCGAAGCACGGACGTGATGGCAGTGTGCTCTGACATCAACCCCTAGAAGATATCCAAGGGTAGCGGGTTAAGCGCGCGCATAGCCCCTTTCCTCCAAAACCAATAACCATACTTTATTCATCCTGATGCTTGTATTACATTAAAAAAACATGAAAATAATTAGTCAAAAAGTTTTAGTAAATTAACTTGAGTACTTCGTGGAATTTTAACCGGTCTTTTTAATTTTATAAATTACATTTAATAAGTCAAATAAATCATTTTAATACCTGCAAGTAAATTTAATAATCACACATTATATATTCATATTTCGAGTTCAATATAAAATATGTTGGTATTTTATTCAAGACTTTTTTCATTATTTATTGTTGAGTAATTATTGATAAAAATAAACTAGGAAAAGTGTTGCAAATAAAAAAGTGGTGAGAATAATAGGAAAATACATTTGAGAATAGAAATATAATTCTGGAAGATGAGCAATGTCACCCATAGCTATGTGAATAATATATGGTGTGATAGCATTTGAAAATCATCATTTTATGGAGAACTGATACTGTCAAGATAATTATCCAGAAATGGAGCTCAAAGATTTTTTATTCCCAATATAGCCTATTTTAAGTTATTGTAATAGGAATTTAATTTTTTTCATAGTTTCATTCTTTTTGAGTTTTAAAATTGATACCGCAACTAGAATAATTATTTATGAAATATTTAAATTTTAAAAAATTATAAGAATATTATCACACTTGAAAATGGATTAAAATATATTTTTAAGTTTTTTTAGTATTTGCATTTCTTTATCACTGTTTCGATGAAAAGTATTTTTTAAATTCTAAGAGAAGACTATATTGTGAGCATGAATGTAATGCTTTTATTAAACTTATGCAGTTACATATTCTTACTCTGACTATTCGTTCATTGGTTCTATCAAAGTAAGGAAGATTTGTTAACAATAGATAAAACGAATGTTTTGAGTGGAGTGACTTCAAGTAAATTGTCTAATATGTTCTTTTATTGTATTTTCCCTTAAGTTGAATTTCATATAACTAAAATTAATAATAATTTTCTTTAAAGCTTTAAAAAGTGTAAGTAGAAGTGTAATTAAAAGTGTAATTAGTATGTATTTATTTACGGACGTCAGCATTTTTTTCGTTTTCGATATCTTAAGAACAGATCAAGATATCAACTTTAACCAAAATTAATTCCAAAGATATTATTATAAAGAAGTCCTGAAAGCAATTTGAACGAATTCGATATAGCCGTTCTTTTTATAACAAAATAACTAATAAAAAAATGAAAAGATTACCTATTTAAAATACTTTTAAGCCAAACAATAACAATTTCATTTGAAAATGAAGTCAATATTGATTAGACATTATCGGTCACAACCAAATATGACTCTTAACAATTACGTATTGTTTATAACAATATGAATTTGTTATAAACAATTGAAAATTCTATTTATCGATTAACTGATGCGTATATCACATGGATTTGAATGTTTTTAACAAAATAATATGATCAATGATGAGATATGACTCGTAAAAATTACATATTGTTTATAATAATATGAATTTGTTATAAACAATTACTAATGGGAAGTTCATCATGTTAACAGTGTGCTCAGACCTATTTTTTACAATATGTATATACATTCTGAATATAACGTAGTAGTAAGGTTTTCCGTTCAACTATATTGCTGCGTACCTGATTCAGTGACGCTTTCTCGAGTGCGGAGTGGAGGGGAGTAGTCGGTCGTCGTGCTGCGATCAGCTCTCTTACGCTGCACGTTACTAACATGAAAATAGTCAAGTTAAAACAGTTGAAAAGCAAAAACATCTGAAAACTACAAACAGATGAAAATCTCTTAAACAGTTGAAAGTCTTGAAATGTGTTGAATGTCTTTAAACAGTTGAATATCGGACGAATAGAATCGTTGTTGAGCATAACAATATATACTAACGCAACATAGCCACGAGTCGATGTCGTAGACTGAATGACTCTTATGTGGTGAATCGTCGGAAGGCGTTTATAATTGTTATATGTATACTTTTAGTTGCATATAACTTAAAAACAACAGAAATGTTATACTCACTTCAATCCTAGTATGAATAGTAAAAGTTTTTTTACTTACGTATACGAAATATAACCAAGTCGTTAACAGTAATAGCTAACGAGAGTAAATTTTTAATAAATTTAGAAAAAAGAGAGTGTTTGAACTTTTTTAGTTATACATTTATATTCAATGAATGGATTAATTTTTAAAGTATAAAAGTGTTGATGAAAACATCAGTTTCACGTACAACACAAAATATGTGTGTTACATAGTAAGACTTCAATACACAGTGTATTTGTTTTCTACTATATTAACACATATTTTTGAGAACGAATGTGTGTGTATAAACACATTACAAAGTTCCCTGGTTGATCCTGCCAGTAGTGATATGCTTGTCTCAAAGATTAAGCCATGCATGTTTAAGTACATACCGAATTACGGTGAAAACCGCGAATGGCTCATTAAAATCAGTTATGGTTCCTTAGATTGTACCCACATTTACTTGGATAACTGTGGTAATTCTAGAGCTAATACATGCAAACTAGAGTTCCAACCAGAGATGGAAGGAACGCTTTTATTAGATCAAAACCAATCGGTGGTCTCGGCCATCGTTTACTTTGGTGACTCTGAATAACTTTTAGCTGATCGTATGGTCTCGTACCGACGACAAATCTTTCAAATGTCTGCCTTATCAACTGTCGATGGTAGGTTCTGCGCCTACCATGGTTGTAACGGGTAACGGGGAATCAGGGTTCGATTCCGGAGAGGGAGCCTGAGAAACGGCTACCACATCCAAGGAAGGCAGCAGGCGCGCAAATTACCCACTCCCGGCACGGGGAGGTAGTGACGAAAAATAACGATACGGGACTCATCCGAGGCCTCGTAATCGGAATGAGTACACTTTAAATCCTTTAACGAGGAACAATTGGAGGGCAAGTCTGGTGCCAGCAGCCGCGGTAATTCCAGCTCCAATAGCGTATATTAAAGTTGTTGCGGTTAAAAAGCTCGTAGTTGAATCTGTGTGCCACACTGTCGGTTCACCGCTCGCGGTGTAAACTGGCATGCTTGTGGGACGTCCTACCGGTGGATTTAGCTTTAGTGTAAAAACTAAAGCGGTCCAATAATCCTGTCGCGGTGCTCTTAATTGAGTGTCGAGATGGGCCGGTACGTTTACTTTGAACAAATTAGAGTGCTCAAAGCAGGCTTATTATCGCCTGAATACTGTGTGCATGGAATAATAGAATAGGATCTCGGTTCTATTTTGTTGGTTTTCGGAATTCCGAGATAATGATTAATAGGGACAGATGGGGGCATTCGTATTGCGACGTTAGAGGTGAAATTCTTGGATCGTCGCAAGACGAACAGAAGCGAAAGCATTTGCCAAAAATGTTTTCATTAATCAAGAACGAAAGTTAGAGGTTCGAAGGCGATCAGATACCGCCCTAGTTCTAACCATAAACGATGCCAGCTAGCGATCCGCCGAAGTTCCTCCGATGACTCGGCGGGCAGCTTCCGGGAAACCAAAGCTTTTGGGTTCCGGGGGAAGTATGGTTGCAAAGCTGAAACTTAAAGGAATTGACGGAAGGGCACCACCAGGAGTGGAGCCTGCGGCTTAATTTGACTCAACACGGGAAAC